>NW_022900951.1:100081972-100103260 GCF_012274545.1 Fukomys damarensis
ATATATATATAAATTGAATTTTGGGAAACTTTAACGGTGCTGCCAACTTTGGAAAAAGTCATCCCAATTTACTGTGTTGACTTGGCATTGTACAGAAATGGACAGCCATATTGGTCTAGAAATATTGATTTATTTTTATTTTTATTTTTTTCCATGTGTACAGGGGTAACACATCATACTAAATATGCAAGGTCATATCTAGGTGGGTTTGATTACAGAAACTAATAAAGTATTCTCTAATTAATGAAAAAAGAATAAGATAAGAGTATAAGAGCAAGAAGCAATTTAAATATGTTCAGGGACCATTTTCATCTCCAGAATTAAGGATTATTTTAATGTTACATCATTGCCTTTTCTCTTTTACTTTCCTTTTCAGTTTTATTTTAGGGTTCTGTCTTTTTAATGTTCATACAGAGATTTCTTTAACTGAAATACTGAATAGTTTCTTTGGTGCGAAAACTATAATAGTACATAGGATCCTAATGAGATAATTAAAAGTGTGAAATAGGAAGTAAATGGCTAAAAGTGTAGGGAAAGTGGGAAGGGTGGGGGAAAGGTAATAAGGGAGGGGAAAAATATGAGAAACTGAAAAAATGGAAATAAAGTGTTTGTAAATTGGGAGGGGAGGAGGGGGAAGAGTCAATGATGAATGTAACTGTATTGTATACCTAGATTGTACCAATAAACTCAATTTTTAAAAAAATTTTTTAAAAAAGAATAGAGGAGGAATTAATCATGATAGACATAAAAAGTTTTCTCTTTCTCTTTCTTCATCTTCCTCTTCTTCTTCTGGTACTTCTGGGGATTGAATCCAGGGCCCTCTCACTAAGCTACTCCCCTACACCCTTTTCGAAAATTTCTACTTGTTTTCACTTTGAGACAGGGTCTCACTGAGTCACCAAGTTGCCTAGACTGGGCTTGAACTTGCAATCCTCCTGCCTCATCCTCCTGGAATTCTAGTATTACAAGCATGTGCCACCACATCCAATTTAATAAGGTAGATGTCTTCAAGAGGAAAACTAAAATATAGCTGGCTGTGCTTCACTTTCAAGAAGGCCCAAAAATGGAATTTAAATTTAGGATACAAGAGTGCATGTTAATTTTCCTAAAGATTAAGATTGTTTCATGAAATAATCACCTGAAAGTATCTGAAACAATAGAATCTCCTGTTTACCTCATATTAACTACTTGCATGGGTTACTTTACTTGGGTTTTTTTATTTTCTTAAGGCAGGGTTTTGCTTTGTAGTACAGGCTGACCTGTAACTCACTATGTATCACAGACTGGCCTCAAACTTGCAGCAATCCTCCTGCCCCAGCCTCCCAAGTGCTGGGATTATAGGCATATACCACCATACCTGACTGTTGGGTTACTCTTAGTGTTTTGATAAATCAGGATCAGAGTGAAAATATGAGTCAATGAGGAAACTATTTGATGTGTGTGTGTGTTTTCTACGACCTTTTTTTTTCATGATGTGAACCAGAAGTACCCAGGGTAATGAAATTTTGCGTATAAGATAATAATTCTCTGACTTACAAGTGCTTTGGATTTAAAAAGAGGGAGAAATGATACTATTTTTATGTTTCATTAGAACCCAGAAAAACCCAGAAAAATGCTTGCCATCTTACTTCACTTTCACCCTGTCCAGGCCTTCCCTTCCCCTCTAAAAGCAAGTGTTCTTTCATCTTTCCTCAAAAAGGGATATACTGTAAATAATTTTAACATTTAACTAAGCTACATGAGTCAAATGCTTCTTAGAATATTTTTGCCACTTAAATTTCAGCGTATATCTCACTTAATCCAGTGCGTGTGCTCTGCAAATAGAGCAGATAAAATGGAAGTTGCATTAACTGAGCAATGATGGAAAAGTGTCTTAGGAAGATTAGTGACCAAATGTAAAAGTAAATGACATATATCATACTTCAGTAACTTTCATACTTTAAAACCTTGGGAGAATCTGTCATGTAAATTGCCTCAACGAATGTAAATTACAGAGAGAAAAAATGTATTTGAAAAAATGTAAACTCTGGTGTTTTTATCTTTTTTTTTGTCTTTATGAGACAGGGTCTTGCTATGCAGTTCAGGCTGGCCTTGTATGCAAACTCACACTGATCTTCCTGCGTCAGCCTCCTGAGTGCCAGGATTACTGGCATGCACCACCATGCCTGGCTGAACGCCAGTGTTTTTAAAACTTGCTCTAAACAACCTTCCCAAAGTTGATTGCAACCATAAGAGTACTAGTAAGTACTATTCTGCATTTTCCATCCTGAAAGCAGTAGGCTGTAGGAAAGAAGAGGCAAAGAGCTTCCTTTTCCTTCTTGTTGCAGAGCACTTCAGAGAAAAATATCCCAAAGAGTCAAGCCTAGGTGCAACACCCTTTGTCTTGTAATGTTCCTTTCTAAAAGGCATTAACCCTTCCCAAACACCTCAAGCTATTTTAACCCCTGAGTTTCAGTTGTGTGTTGCAGAGAAAAGGAGTTGGCTAAGCAGCAGGTGTTAAGAATCCCAACTATGATGTCTTTTATCTCTAGACAAGCCCCGATACACAGCAAAGACTGTTTATGGAACAAAAGCTCCACAGCACAGGAATTAGCACAAAGAATAAACAGCTGGGATCTCACCTTATTAAAAAGCTTCTGCCCAGCAAGAGAAACCACCAACAGCATGAAAAGATAACCTACAATGTGGAAATGTTTTTTACAGCTGTTCCTCAGACAAAGGTCTACTATCTAGAATACATAAAGAATTTTTTAAAAATCAGACCCCTCAATTTTAAAGAACCAATGCAAAAATGGGCATCTGAAATGAATGGATATATCTCAGACAAAGAAGTAGAAACATCAAATAAATATTAAAAAATGTTAAACATCACTGATCATTCAAGAGATGAAAACAAAAATAATGCTGAGATTCTATCTCACCCCAGAAATTATGGCTGCTATCAAGAAATCAACCAGCAAATGCTGTCAGGCTGTGGGGAAAAAGAAACCTTTATTCACTGTTGGTGGGAGTGCAAACTGGTGCAACCACTGTGGAAATCAGTGTACAGATATCTTAAAAAATTAGGATCAGAAGTCCCATTTGACCCAGCTAGTCCCTTGGGAGTATCTTCCTAAGAGAATTAAAAGAATCACACCACAGTGATATATGTGCACCTATGTTCACAGTGGCACAGTTTGTAATAGCTAAAACTTGGAAACAATCCATATGCCTATCTACTGGTAATGTCCCTTCCTAAATGGCTTTAACCTTTCCCAAACACCTCAAGCTATCTTAACCTGGATAAAGAAAATGTGTTTTTTTATATAAAATGGAGTCCAACTCAGCCATAAAGAATGATAAACTAGAGAAATATTTAGCTAAATGGATGCATATCGAGGCCATACTCTTAAGTGAAATAAATAGGACACGCATGTGTAAATACTGAATTTTCTCTCTGGTTTGAGAAACTGAGAGTGTGAATGAGGACCAGAATGGATAATGGATAATGTGAAATAGGAATCAAACATTCAAAGGGGAAGGGGAAGTAGAGGGGTGTGGTAAAGGATAGGAAGGGAAAATATGAGAAAAGAAAGAAAAAATGGAAGCAAAGCTTTTGTGAATAGGGAGGGGTGGAGGGGTAGAAGGGAGGGAAGGGAAATGGGAAAAAACAAGAAGTAAGATATATCTTGTACAGGTACAAATTCCCAATGATGAATGTGATCATAATGTATACCTAAAATGTACCCATAAAGTTAATTTTTAATAAAAGACTGCAGGCTTTTCCCACTGTAAAAGACAGTTTAGTTAGCCTATGACTAGGCAGCTAACTAGGGAAAGGACCTTAGAGTTGGTGATCAGCTAGTTGATAAGAACTAAAATAATAACAGGCAGAGGACTAGGACTTTGCCCCAGAACAGACTTCCTTAGGCAATTTACAAGGCAGTCCCTCCCTACTAAGGGCGTTGCAGCCCCTCTCTACTAAGTTCTGAATTTCAAGTAATTTTAAAAACCGGATAGCTTGTTATTCTTTAAAATCCCAGTTTTCTGTAAACTCTACCTGCTGAGTAAGTGGTTTAGAGACCCTGAGTCCAACTGAACATTATAAACTCACCAATCCCAGATAGGTGGTCACTAAACAACTGAGCAATTTCCATGCCCTGCTTATCCATAAGAAGTTCTGGACATCGTGACTCAGTTGAGACCCTCAGTTGAGACACAGTGTCCTCAGTTGAGGACTGTGGCCCTGTCTTTTCTATCAAAAGATATAAACAAGAGTGCCTCCATTTTAGACTCTACTCCACCCTAAGTGACCCCACTCCTCACACTGAAATTACAGGAAATGCCTAAATTCTGAGAACATAATTGTGATAGCTTATCAATAGTTAAGGACTTTCCATTCCCTACACCTTCTCCCCTCCTGCTCCTCCCTTCAGCAATCTTTCAGATCCTCCCATCATGTGGCTTTAACTAGCCAACTGCAATAGATTGTAAGCCTTTTGTATTCAGCCAATGAATTTAAATAAGAGCTGCTTTCCATGCATTAGGGCTTTAAAGCTCCTCTTCCCTGCCTCTTGGTGTGCCTTCTGCCTTGTGTCTGAGTGTACTCCTGCCCTTCTGCAGAAGCAAACTTTAAACTTTGCCTTGTGGAGTCCTCTTGCTGGCTGTATGAGTGCTTGCTTTCTGGCACTGATAATTTGAGTCTGGGGGCTCAAATCTAACACCTTCCAGAAATGGAAAATATCTCTCTTCTTACAGTTCACATAAACACTCTCCTAACTTCCTCCTTTTACAATTTCTTCCTTTGTTGGAAAATGAGTTTGGGTTTTCTTTTTTTTTTTTTTTTTTTTTTTGTACCAGGGATCAAACTCAGGTCTTTGTGCTTGCGAGGCAGGCGGCAGAACCACTGAGCTAAATCCCCGGCCCTAGGGGTTCACATATTTCACATTGAAATTGCTGTTTAACTATCTCAGGTATATTATATGTTCCTTTCTAGATATTTCACACTTACATATATATATGACATAGATTGGGACACAAATATGAATTAATGAGTTTGAAAACTACTGGTAACCTATGTGTGGTAAGGCATAATTTTGTAACAATGTAAAGGTTATGTTTTTGTTGTAAGTTGATCATATAAGTTAACAGTATAATTTTTGAGTAATACATTTCTTTTTAGTTAATACATTTCTAATTAGAGATAGTTCTAAGAAAAATATTTCTTTTTTTTTTTTGTACCAGGGATTGAACTCAGGTCCTTGAAGAAGTGTAAATAGTTTAATGGAGTTCATCCCCACTTGGTAGAACATAAACAGACAAGGAAAGTCATCTTGATTGTCTTAGTCACTTATTCATCACTGGGACAAAATACTCAACACCCACAAGTTAAAAGAGAGGTTTATTTTTGCTCAGAGATTTAGTCCATAGTTGGCTGACTTCAAGGTAGAAACTTCTGCTGTTTCTACAGCAGAGGGGCATGGTGGAGGAAAAGGTGCCCAACCTATGACAGCTGGGAAGCAAAAAGAGAAGAGAGAAGCCAGGGACAAGAATACACTTTTTCCAGGTGACACCCTCATTGATCCACCTCCAATCACTTTCCAAACACAAGAGACAGGGGAGGAAGAAATTTTAGACCTAAATCATAACACTAATATAGATAAATATATTACAAATATAACTAATCTAGATTAAAGCAATATAAAGATTAGTGATTTTATGTTTATATTTTACAAAGAATAACAAGGACAAAAAAGGTCTTGAGACAGTATGGAACAGTCTCCAAAAGAGACAGAATTTAGTTCACAGATCTGATTATATCCCGGGCTAAAAAAAGTTAGCTTCCAAGACTTTGCACAATATTAGAAATGGTCCAGGTTCCAATTCAAACTTCTTTCACCACCACTGCCAACATAGGGTTAAACCAGATGCCAAAGAGGTACATCCTTTAAGTCTAAGATTAAGTAGAAATATATTGGCTCCTTAAAAGTTTAAATCTTTCATGAAGCTTTTCGAGAATAACCTTTTGTAAACAAGGCTTGCAAATTCACCCTTACCTGAGGTAATTCTTGCCAAGTAATCACCATCCTCTTCAAATGTAACTCATCTCCAGATGTATGTGATCTGAATTCTTCATTTTACATTTTGCTTCCTGCTTATATCTTGTAAGCATGATCTTTTGCCTTTATTATTGATTCTTAGATCAATTATCTTGGAAAGCACAAAAGATGGCCTACATAACAATATCTAGTAGTAGCACATCCAATTACAACTCATAAATGTTCTTTGATAATGAAATATGTAACAAGAGATAAATCCTATTATATACTGAATAAAATTAGGATCATGAAGTCCTTGAACATAATACAACACATTCTGGTTAAAATACAGGATTTTGTGGGGACGAAGGAAATAGTAGCTTTTTATTAGTTCAATGTCCAAGAACATCTAGCTGTTATCTGACAAGAAAGAAAAAATAAACAAACAAAAAAAAAATAGGTAAGTCCAAGCTACAGGTTAAGTACCAGGTCATTTTCTCTCTCATTTCTGATTTGCAATTATGTATTTGTTACATTTATATGCCTGGTGCTCAACTACAATCTTCTTTCTCTTTCCTTTCTCTATTAACCACTTCCATTCAGCTACACATCGAATAAATTAAGCTTTTAAAGCCCGATACTTATGGAAACAGCCATTACAGTTTAAAACAGTATCTAAGAATCAGGGGGAAAAACAATTATTCTTACATGAAGTTGTATCTTCTCAAGCTGCTATATTTTTCTTTACCAACTATTTCCAATATTGCTTCTCTTGTTATTCTTAATCATGTCTACTCGTGTCTATAAATACAACACAATCTGCATTCAATTAGCATGAATTAGCATCTTTTAAGCAATAACCTCTTTTTATACTCAACTCCAGATATTAAAATCTCTTGTGCCCTCCCAGAAAGTCTCTAGAAATATTACTTCAATTTAAAACTTTTAAAAAATATTTAGACCATGCTTCTAACAAGTGATGAGACAAAATATTAAACAACTGTGTTGAAAGCTTCAGTCTAGCTAAGAGGCAGTCTTAGAGATCAATATTTATAAAAAATTACATTGGCCAGACAGAGCTTTAAACTTATTATTCAAATTATTTGTATCACAGAAATCAAACAATGTTGCATGAGTTTTTTCATCTTCACAAACATGCTTACACAAGGTACATTTTTCATAAATACTAGTTTATATATTCTGTTCCAAATATTAGAAAATGTTTCTGGGCCAAATGAAATCATTGAAACCTGTGTGCCTGAACCATATTGTCTTAGCATGAACTGAAGAGTCAGGGCCATTCCAAGGTACTTCTTTTTATTTTATTCACAAAAAAGACATGGCTTCCTTAAGATCCCAAAGAAGCTCCTTTAAGGTCTCAGTTCCACAAAACATTCTGTTCCATGGCAACTTGCTTTTTATTTTATGGATACTGTATTTCATATAACTCAATGTCCATGGACTGTTAGGATATGGATTACACAGGAGAAGAGGGGCAGGCAGACTAGAGAAGCTTCACTGTATGTACAGACACTCCTCATCACTTACATTGTCTCACTGAGCTCTGGCTACTTTCAGATCAGTAGTGGCATTGGATTTTCCTAGGATCTCAAACCCTATTGTGAACTGCACACACAAAGTTGCATGCTCTGTATGATAATCCAGTGCCTGATGATCGGAAGTGGACCTGAAGCACTGATGCTAGCAATGGAGAGTGGCTGCAAATACATATTAATATTAGCAGAGATGTTTGAATGAAGGGACCATAGTGAATCAATTGCTTACAGACTCGCATCAAAATACAATCAATGAGTAGTAGCAAGTAACAATTAAGCTGCATCTGCTGGCAGGCTTCATAGTGGCAAGTGAGTGGATTAACTTAATACCCTATTTAAATTATAGGTTCATTGCCTCAAGTGATTCACATCCCCCAAACCTGTTTCGTATGTGAGGACTGGCTATCCCATAGAAACTGCTTCACTACATGGAGACCAAGCACCTTGCTTTTAAAAGATAAGCCTTTGGAGTTTTGAAAAGGAAAAAAATGCAAATACAAAGGAAGCAATTATCGAAGGCCATTACTTCATCAAATGTGTCTGCACTGAGAGCATCATTCTTGATGACTAAACACATTACTAAAGCTAAGAAGCCCTTTACTATTGGTAAAGACTTGATCCAACCTGCTACTAAGGACATCTTTTGTAACATTTTTAGAAGCAGCTACAGTTCAAAGTGTAACATATATTCCTCTTTTGGCTAGCACCATAACCAGATGAATTGATGAAATAGCAGAAGATGCTGAGGCAAAATTGTTAGAGAGGATTGAGTTACTGTAGTATGAAATTCAGGTTAACAAGTCTACTGATGTTGAAAACGTGTCAACAAACAATGCTTGTTTTTTGTGAGACATTATTTAGGATGAAGTATGTGAGGATATGTTATGTGCACTTTTGTTGCCAAACAACATGACAGCTGTAGAACTACTCAAGTCTGATAACCTAACAGGAAAACTGAAGTGGTTTGTTGTGTTGATATATGTAGCTACTATGACTAGTTTCACATCTTGGGTCAAAGAGGTTGGTTCTGAATGTGATTCTTCACAATATTATCCTTGAAGAAATCCTGGCTAGCTGAAAAATGTCACCTGAACTTAATGTTTTTCAGGCTAATTAAAATTATCAACTATATTATGATATATTCCTTTAACTCATGTCATTCACACAGCTTTGTGAGATGAACAGAGTACATACCTCTTATACACAGAAATGAGATGGCTTTCTAAAGATTACTGGTGAAAGTTTTGAGTTATGAGAGCTGCTCCAAAGACTTTTTTTAAACAAGTCACACCTGGCAGCATATTTCAGTGACAAAGAATGGGTCACAAAACTTGCTTACTTATGTGACAGATTTGACCTGCTCAACAAACTCATTCTGTCACTTCAGGAGAGAACTACTGTGTTCGTGTCAGGAGATAAAGTGCTTGAATTCAAAGCCAAACTTGAATTATGTGGATGACAAGTGGACACTGAGATTTTTGACATTTTAAACATTACTGTAGCAGATTTTGAAAAAGACTAAGCCAGAATCTTCTTTATCCAACAGCTATTCCATCACCTATCTCAGCTTTCAAAAGAGTTTCAGCATTACTTTCCAGTCCCAAATTGATCCCCAAATTGGGAAGGAATGGATCCATGATTGTTATGGCTTGTGTCTAGATGTCCCCGCAAAGGCTCACATAGTCGTTGGTAGGGCTTTTTCAGAGATGGCTGGATCTAGTGTGTGATGATGGGATTAAAGGTGTATGATTACTAAATTAGCCCACTAATTGGTTTGGTATAGTTTTGGATAAAATGTAAGGGACAGAGTGAAGGCCGGCATCATTGTTCATTGCTTGCTTGATGCCTCTGCTTTCTGCCTGCCATGAACTGTTTCTCCTCTGCAATGTCTATCTGCCATGCCACTGTGCCTTGAAACCAGACAATTATGGACTGAAACTTCTACAAACTGTGAGCCAAAATAAACCTTTCCTCTTTTAACTTTGGGTGTCAGGTATTTTGTCTCAACAAGAAGAAAAGTAACTAAGACAATGAACCATTTGTAAGGCAGAAAAATTTATTTTTTCCATGCTAGGATTGAATGCTTGAGATTGCAAATGATGGTGGCTGTAAAAGTATGTTTGAGACAACTTCAAATGTCCATATTTTCTAAAATCAAGGTAGAATATCTGGAATATGTAGCGAGACCTTGTCTAAAAAGATAATTATTGTACTGTATTTTTTCACAAATCCTTTTTGGAAAATAGAGGGGTAGAAATAAAACAATAATTGAAAGAATAAGGGTACTAGGACTCTGAAAACAAACAAACAAAATAGCTCTCCACCATGGGCCAGTTACTTTCCAATAATAAGTAATCACTTGCCAAGGCAATGAAAGTTGCTCTATTTTTGTCCCTGTCATCCAACCCATTGTAGAGAAACAAGCAACTGTCTTCCAACTTTTACCAGCTCCAAATAGTCAGGGATATCAAATGTTTTAGATTTTTTTTTTTTGAACATGGTTGGGGAAGGGCACAGCTCCAAATAGTCAGGGATATCAAATGTTTTAGATTTTTTTTTTTTTGAACACGGTTGGGGAAGGGCACATTTTTTTGAGACTCAGGTGAAAGCTATAGATCCAGAAAAGTGCACCTTATTGCAAACTCATATTCATTTGAGGGAAAGGAGGTAGATCAGCATGCCCAAGCCCATTAATTAACCTAAAATTAAGAATTCCCTTCTAAAAAGTGGCAAGCCTAGTTTCCACACACTAGAACTCAGATTCTGCACTGTACCTGAATTTCATGTAAAAGTTTCAAAGATGGGTTGTTCCTTACATTACTTGGTAATAAAAACATTCACACTGTAATAAATACCTCAAAATGTTCTGTTTTACCTCATAATCATTCTGCATGTAGAGTAGTAAGCCCTGCTCACCAAGCCTCCTTATCAAGGTTTATTTTGCCTCAGAGCATCTCCCTCCACCTAACATAATTATGTATTTATCATCTGCCTCCACTATCCAGAATGAAAGCTCCATGAGGGCAAGGCCTTTTTTGCTCCTCTGGTGCATAACAGGCATGAAATTGTTAAACATTTTACCAACTTAATTTTTTGCAGTACTATAGATTGAACCCAGGGACTTTGGACTTAGCTACATCCCAACCCTTTTTACTTTTTATTCTGAAATAGGGTCTAAGTTCCTAAATTCTCCAGGCTTGGCTTGAACTTACAGTCCTTCTGCCTCTATCTCAGCCTCTTAAGAGTGCTGAGACAACAGGAATTTTAAAATTTTATTATTACATTTGCATTAATGATTACGTTCATCTTAGGTAGTAGGTACATGTACATATCTTAATCCTTTTATTTCCCTTTCCCTCTCTGCCTATCTCCCTGTCTCTAGGTTCCTCCTTCCCCAGTTTCATTATTTAAATTTGTGTTTGACACATGTTTATATTTATTGTGGGAGACCACTGTATAGCAGGAGTTGCCAAACTACAATCTACAGGCTAAATCCAAGTTTCCACTTCTTTTTGTAAATAAAATTTTCCTGGAACTCAGCCATGCTCATTCATTTACATGATTTACTACTTTTGTTATACAACGACAAAGCTAAAAAGTTGCAGCAGGACCACATGGCCCACAGAGCCTCAAATATTTACTATCAGGCTTTTGATAGAAAAAGTTTTGATAGCGTTTCTCTGGCCCTTATTTTGCAAGCTACATTACAAAGTACCCCTGAGACAGGAATTGGGTCTTATACTTCTTGGGACATAAAACTGACTAATGTTCAGGAACAGCTAACACTATACAAAACATAGATTACCTCCAACATGAATTATTTTTGCAGTTAAATCCAAAACTTACTATTTTCCATCATAAATGCAATTTTAGCATGGACACAACCAAGAATTACCTGTATTCAATAATTGAATAACAAGGCAAAGAGATATTGATGCTGAGTAGTTATTAACCAGCAACTTTCAAGTTCAAAATCATTTAATCTTTAAAATGTGCTTTTTTTGAGTAGGTACCGGGGATCGAACTTGGGCCCTTGTGCTTGCAAGGCAGGTGGCGGAACCACTGAGCTAAACCCCCAGGCCTTAATCTTAAGAATGTGAATGCAACATAGAAAGGTCTCCACTAATATGTCTCAGACCAATGATTTCAAGGTGAACTACAGTTATTTTGTCTTAAAATTTTGTCAAAAATTACTTTAGGGTCAATCCACTTTCCAGTCCCCCTTCTGTCTCTCTTGAACAGCTTTCTTTCCCTCAATAAACTTTTCCTACTCTTAACCTCCGTTGTTCCTAGAATTTCTTTGATTTTAGAGAACATGAACTCGCGTTTCAGATATCTAGCAGGTTTGGGAGTTCTCACTCTTCCCCCTGTATCATTTTGGAGGTCTTCCACCAAGATTACTGCTCAAAGCTAAGAGCTTTCTTTCATAGCTTCTAACTTTGGTCTTTTTGCTTCATAGAAAGTAACTTGCTTCATAGGATCTAATTTGTTTCACAGATTCTGGTTTTTGTTTCATAAATTCTGGCCTTTGTTTCAGCTTTTGTTTCAAGAGTGTCATAATTTTGTGTTTTAAATGTTTGCAAATTTCTTTTCTTATGCATTCTTTTGCTAAAACTACGTATTCTTTTGTATGTGCTGCATTTGCACTTAGTTGCTTCAAAATGCTGTAAAATGTGTGTCTTATAAAATTGTCTCAAAGACAGTTTAGGCTTTTATCTGTCCCTTATAGAATACCCAACAGTGGTTACTTTAACAGCTAGTAATTGCCTTTAGGGCAGCTGCCACTCTCAAAGCAGAGGACAGGTTTCTCCAGTTGCCCTCTGTTCAATCCCCACTCCCATTGATTCCA
The DNA here is from genome assembly GCF_012274545.1 of Fukomys damarensis. Taxonomy (NCBI): domain Eukaryota; kingdom Metazoa; phylum Chordata; class Mammalia; order Rodentia; family Bathyergidae; genus Fukomys; species Fukomys damarensis. The sequence continues at coordinate 100,094,395 of NW_022900951.1, forward strand.
ATGGTGGGTGGAATGTTGACCAGACAGGCAGTTGCATTCCTTTTGGAGGCACATCTCTGTGTGCAACTAGTGGAAACTGAGGTGACAACTGAGGGGTCATGACCAGGGCTACTCTCTGGTGGATACCCAAAGATCCCTCAGAAGAAACTAGCTCCCGACAGCCCATCTGGGTAATCAGCAGAGAATCTTCACATCTTGTCCTATCTGGACTCCTCCATGAGGTGAAAGGGTAACTCTTGTCAAGTGATCTTCAGTTATCTATCCTCTGTCTAAAGTGATCTGAAATGATGCTGTCAGAGCCCTTTTTTATGCCTCCGGTAAGAATTGAGCTAAAGGCTTGGACTGCTTTCTCTACTAGTAAGACAGACCTCTAGACAAACATAAAAAATCCATCATAGATCAAAAACTACCTGAGCCTTCTCCCCCACTCCTACGCATGGTCTTCATCATTTGTATGTAGGGGAGAAAAACACTTTTTCCAATAGGTTATGGTCTTTGGAACACTGACTGTGGTCTTAATGATATGTGGTGATTTTTTGGATGTTTAATTAGCTTGAGCTTTATTTGGACTTTTCCTCTCTGCTAGTGAGTTAAAAACTCCCCTTAAACTTTTCTACATCTTGTTTGGAGTTATTTGAGAATCCCTCAGTCAGACTCCTCCCAGAAAGTCAGACTGACAACTTGCAACAACTGTTTTGGCTTACACTAGGGAAAGATAGCGATCAGCAACTTACATTTGTTTTTACATACTAACCAGAACATGGGACTATTTTGGTCAGCCTTTCTCTTACTTCGCATGTGCGCTTAAGTTGGTAAAGGTGCCTTTACTATGTAGACTGTGGCTGTTAGGAAGATAGGAGTTTCAGATACCTAGTGAACTTAAAATGGACCTTAAAGAAGTAGCCTTGTCTTGCTAATAAATTGCCTAAATGACTGGATAAGCGACGAAAATTTCTGAGAGCTCTTTCTGCCCTAGGGCTCAGGGCAGAACCTCTGACTTGACTTAGCATCTCTGGAGGTGACCTCTTTTGCAGGAAAAGGGTCCAGTTTTCCCCTTTCAAGGAACTAGAAAGCAGTGGTTTGAACTTCTTGGTTTGCTAGCAATATTTCTCTAAACATGATAATGGCTTGCTACGTGGCTTGCTCCATTAGATTCCCATTTAATATTACCTGGGTGACTGTACTTGTAATCTCATTGGTCATGGTTTTGCCCCACCTCATAATTTTCCATTGGGTCTTACAGTTTTGTCCCACTCTGTATGCGCCTCACCACATGATTTTGCTGTATAAAACATCTTGAAGTGGGGTGAGTGGGCAACCCACTTTCCAGTCCCCCTTATGTCTTAGCTTTCCCTCAATAAATTTTTCCTTCTCTTAAAAGAAATGAATTTAATGAAGTATTTTTTATGGCAGGTGTAGCACGGGTTCCCAACAGGGAGTTAATAGATCACTCTCCCACAAATAATTATTCTGCTCAAAATCTTATGCAAATTACAATAACTGAAAGGGGGCATCAAGATTTATACTCCTTGGCCAATTATAAGATATGCTTAGCATTTCTTGATCCTTTAAAAAAGTATATCCTTTGTGTCTCAAAAGATTGATTTGCATAGGCATAATTGTTTCCATGAAAATGAATACTGAATGAATAATTCTAGGAATGTTTTCAGCTCAATGCTTCCTGCTAGTGCAGATGTAATCAAATAAGATATGTTTCATATTAATGAGTACGCTATTTGACAACAATGTAGCCCTTGGATGAGGAAATGGGAGATGGGCTAGAAAGGTTATTAACGTATCTTTGCTATGTTATTCTAAATAAGCAACAATACACACAATGATATACAATCATTTGAGAAAACTATTGTTTATTTAGAAAAAGGGTTACACTGGTAGAATTCGATTAAAAAATTTCTTTTAAAAACGCCACCGTGAAACTTTCACAGATGAAAATTCAGCAATACAAAGCTCCTGCAGCTGTTGAATTAAAAGTTAACCTTTGATAACCCCCACCCAGATTTGTCTAATTACAAGAGAAAATGTCAAGGGACAAGTGAGCGCTGGTATCTTTTTCTTTTTTAAACAGACTTTAATGTTGTACATGTAGTATATAAAATGATTGCTAGGCATTTCATAAGATACTTATCTCATTTTATTATTAATGATTAATATTAAAAACAGGCTAAATAATAAATTAAAAGTTTCAAAATGAGGTAAGTTCAAAATGGTTCAATAATTATTTATTTTCAGTTTCAAACAGTAAAAAGGAAGCATTTTAGGTTGGGACAGACTAAACCCAGGCAATATTTAGTAAACTAAAAGTGAAATTCTGTACATATGTAACCACATTTGCTTGTTGGAAGTGTATGCAGCACATTGTGCTAAAAATATGGAACAATTAACACTTTCAGCCATTACTGAAAATAAACATGTAGAAAATAAGCAGCAAGTTAAAATACAATAAATGCACAACTCAACAATTTTAGGTTTTCCACATGGAGCAATAAAGTAGATAACTGAATAATTTAAGGAGATGCAAATGGGCCCTCTTCATTCACAATTCTCAGCAATCTACTCAGGAAAATAAATTTCTGGTCACAGCAGAACAATTTCATTTCAATCTGACCTGAAAGAAACAAAGTGATTATATTGATAGCTAAGGAAAGAATGAAGAAAGAAGAGAGGGAGGGCCGTAAACGGAGGAAGGAAAGATGAGAAGAGGGAAGGAAAACAGAAAGGAAGGAGGAAAGTTAGCAAGGAAATAGAGGAGGAAGAAAATAAAGAAGGAAAAGAAAGAAGAAAGAAACATTGGTGAGTTTTGTTAAAAGGCTTGAAGTCCCCAGATAAGGATGAAATAGTTGTGTATTTCTTATTGTCCACTCTTAGAAATCATTAAGATAAGAACACTACAACTTGACTTGAACTGAACATAGGATAGGGACAGCAACAAGTAAAGTATTCCACAGGAGCAAGCAATAGTTTATCAAGAATAAACAGAACATGTATCAAAGAAAAGGAACCTAGTTTACATGATCAACAAAAGGAAAAAAAAGAAAATGACATCATTTTTCACAAGGACAATTTTAATAGTGACTTATATTAAGATGCAATATCTGCTAAATTATAAAAATTGCTTTAAAAATATATTGACTCAATTATATTCATTTCCTTTATGTATTGACATTTTCAAATACTGCATATTGAAATAATTCAAAACATGATCATTACAACATGTGGCAAATAACTTCATATCTGCCTAACATTGTTCTCATTCAAATTTTAAACTAATGCTCAACGCATTAATTTTTTATTGATGAAAATACTACATTCACATATTTCATAAAACCAGAGCTAGAAGGGGCCTTAGAAAATAATCACACTTGCATGAAATGCTGACAAATAATTTACATATCATTTCTACACAGCATTCTGTTCATACCATGTATAGTCTTGACATTATCAATAATTATGGATACACTGGTTCTGAACTTACAATTTTAATACTTAAGTCATTGTTCCTGTCCATCAACTGATGAATGGATAAACAAAATATGATACACATTCATACAATGGAATATTAGCCATAAAAAGGAATGAAATACAGATACATGCTAAAACATGGATCAATCTTGAAAATATGATGCTAAGTGAAAGAACCCAGACAAAAAAGGCCACAATATTGCATGATTTCATTCATATGAAATATCCCAAAGAGGCATATCCATAAACAAAGTATGTTAGTGGTTTCCAGGGACTGGGAGGAGAGAATTAAAAGTAACTGCTAACACACGTGGGCCTTTTTATGGTGAGAAAAATGTTCTGAGATTAGACAGTGGTGATGACTGCTCAGCATAGTGAATTATATTAAACCACTGAATTATACACTTTAAAAGTGAATTTATCTCAATTTTTTAAATTGAAAAAAAGTGATGTTCTAATAAAGAACATCACAGTATCTGTTTGACCATAACTAGAATAAGAAATACATTCTTAATAATCGAGGTGTCACATTAAGGAGAATTATTGGGCAAGGGAAATTTCATGACAATTTAATTAAGGGCATATTAAAACTCTGCTGCTGTTAAAACAAGTAAAGATCTTTCCCCAGAACTGAAATCAAAATTTTTACAAGCCAAAATCCTCAAGCAACATAAGCATCCCAATGTTGTAAAACTTAATAGTTCACACACAAAGACAGCCTATCTACATTATTAAGGAACTGGTTCCAGGAGGTGATTTCCTCTCCTTCCTGAGAAAGAAGGATGAACTAAAACTCAGTTAGTGAAATTTTCATTAGATGCTACTTCTGCATGGAGTATCTCGAGTAAAAATTGTATGCACAGGGACCTTGCTGCTAGAAACTGCCTGGAGGTGAAAATAATGTTCCGAAAATCTGTGACTTTGGAATGTCTCGTCAAGAGGATGGTGATATATATTCATCTTCTGACTTAAAGCAGATTCCCATTAAATGGACAGCACCAGAAGCTCTTAATTATGGGAGATATAGTTCTGAGAATGACGCATGGAGCTTTGGCATCCTCCTCTGGGAGACCTTCAGCTTAGGGGTCTGTCCATACCCTGGAATGACAAATTAGCAAGTACAAGAGCAAGTGGAAAGAAGATACTAGATGTCAGTCTCTCAGCAGTAAACAGAGAGTATTATAAAATAATGCTGAAGTGTTGGAATTAGAAACTTGCAAACACTCCCCCAGGTCAATGAACTTCCAAGAGAGGTAGGTGCCATCAAGAAAATGTCATATAATGATGAAATGTTGTCAAATTCAGCTTTTGGGACATCTTAAACAGAGTAATATTTTCTTCTCATCAACACTGAGTTTATACCACATTATCTGTTAACATTCTTCTAACTCTTTTTCTTACTGAATTTTTAAAACATATATGCCTCTTTAACCATCGCAAATAAGAAAGCAGCTTCTAAATATAAGGGGTCACAGAGATATCTTTCAAACTTAGGATTGTTGATGTTTCTCAACAGCACTGTCTACTTCAATCTCAGTTCACAGTTTGCTGTCCTCCACAGACATTTATACTCTGTTGGTGCTATCTATGAACTGTACTGATAATACCATATCTGTAGGACACATTCAAACAAAAGGTAGCCTTCACTCTGCTGAGATAACATCACATTTGTAAACATCATTTTATATTGGTGACTATCTGGACCTTCTAGGTTTTATTTTTTGCCCAAAATAGGCCATTTGCCTATGTTCCAATGTACTCTCCTGTTTGTTAGGGCATCAGAACACTATCTACAAAATGTCCTCACAGAGTTCAGGCAGCTGACTTTTAAGTGATATTCTAGAGAGCTGTGATAGCAAAAGGCAAGTTTGAAAAGTAAGGTGGTAAGAGGAAATGAGGTATGGTGGTGATTGAAGTAGAAAAAAAGGCAAACATAAAAGCAGCCTTCTTATGAGATGTATGCCTTTATACATACACACATTTAAAAAAATTTATGGTCATATTTACCAAAAATGTCCTAAGAAATAACTTCAGTAGTTCATAGGTTCCAAAAATAGCTTTCTGGTTGGGAATTTAAAAATTAACAGCTAGGGCTGGGGATTTAGCTCAGCAGTTCGGTGGCCTGCCTCGCAAGCGCAAGGACCCGAGTTCGATCCCCGGTACCACACACACAAAAAAAATAATAATAAAAAAAATGAAAATTCACAGCTATAAAATACAAGCCCACCAAAATAATAGCTTACTCATGGTTAAGTGTCTTTACCTCAAAGGAAGCATCCCAGAATTATGTGTTCCTTGTATTTTTACTAATGTTTCAGATTGTCAGGATTTCATGACCTTAATATTCTCTCTTCACACACACACACATGCACACACACACACACACACACAAGTACACGAACACAAGTACAAAGAAAGGTAAATAAGGATGAAGCCGACACTTTAAAGACATCAAATGAACATAAGGAGAAACAAATTCTGAAAAGGAAGACAGGGAAAACCATCCTAATTCCAATTTACACCTTCATTTGCCCTTGTATTACAACCTAGGAATTCTTATAGCCAAAACATTTCCTGAGATGTTCCATGTGAGAAAAATGTAATGTTAAAAATGAGATTCTGTCAAAATAAATCTTAATATATATATGTATATTTGAGACAACATCTTGCTATATAGTTCAGGCTGGCCTTGAACTTGCTATATTGCCTAGGCTGGCCTTGAAATCACAAAAATCCTCCTGCCTCAGTCTCCCAAATGCTAGGATCACAGGCATGTGCCACCACACTTAGTGAGGTAAATCTTAATTATATCCAGGGATGCCTCTCAACATAAATATATATGCAGAAAACAGTCACACTGAGGGGTGAATGTCGCATGGAGGCCTTTTAACCCATGCCTATGTCAAGGTTGAAAAAAATATAACAGCGTCTTAGTGAATATTTGGTTCACCTTAAGAGAAAGAACAAGGAAATAAAAAACTCCTCCTGCCCTCAAATGTTTGTTAATTGTGAGTATCAGTGCACAGATAATAAAGATAAGGATGGTCTGTATCATTTCCATCTCTTAAGAAGAGTTATTGCACATTTAATAACTAGTACATATAGACCAAAATGAAAATATATCATGTCTGGTCTCAAAAACTGTTGCAGCATACTAAACTACTTCTTTTTATCAGTCTGATTTTCCCTGCTTTCAAATGGTATAAGTCAAATGAACTTTGTTTATTTTTTTGCAGTTAACAAATGAACTTTGTTTAAATGACAATTTTTTTTAAAAAAATTGCCCTTCATCAAGTTCACACTGATCCCCAAAACATCTGCTGCCTCTCTCTGTACACTGCACTCTAGGTATAGTTAACAGAACATCCAAAATAGCCCAGAAAATAAAGAAAATTCTTGGTTGTTTGATTAGCAGGCAGGGATGCAGAACAAAATCACAATTTAAGGTGGTGGATATGTAACATACTCAGATATACACAGAAACCAGTGACTCAACAAACTCATATATAAGCAATGGCTAGCCAAGGAGAAAGAAATTTAAACACTATCCCAATACATATTATCAACATCTAGAAATAGGCCTCAAAATGGCAATGTGTTCCTAAAATAAGAAATCTGTGAGCACTTAAGAGGTCAGTTTCTAAACTGAACTGAAAAAAAATCTTAGAGAGCAAAAATTACATTATCAGTTGTGTATAATGGTTAGGAATGTAATGAAAACAAATTAAGTGAGCTGACTGGGGAATCTATTGTGATGAATTGTTTTACAGGGCAGGAGATAGCCCTCACTCTAAGGAACGCAGCACCTAGCAGAAATCAGGACATAATGCTATCAGATGATCTGATTCTTCAAGCGAAGTGGGAATTCAGACCTGTCAATTCTACTGATTATTAAAGGCAACCAACTTTTTCGCAAAAAATTATGCTCCGTGTGGGGCCAAAAAGGTACACCTCATAAGGCACATTTTGCCCACTTACTAAGAATTTTCAACCCTGGGTTTAGCAGATAAGAGTGTTAGGTTAGACATGAGACTGGAGGTTGAAAAATGAACCTACACACATTAGGCCTTGTTGGAATGGGGGATTAGAGTCAGACTATAATATGCTAAAAATACGGGTGCACAGCATATGAGTTGAGGGCCACCCATATCAAATTAAAATTGAAAAGCTAACAGATGGTTCCTAGAGGACAACTTTAATAGGCAGCAATTTCTAAAAATTAAAATAGAAGAAAAAGTTAAAAGCAAAGCAGCAAGTAATGTTCAAAAGGCTAAAGGAGAAGGAAGATAAAACAGGACAAATACTTTAAAGGTAACAAGATGCAGAGAACAGGAAGAGAAGTTTGCAACTAAAAATAGGAGATAGGACAAGACAGACTAGAATGAATTTAATCTGGGTCACATTTGTATACATTATTTCCTTAACTCTAATGTGATCATTTTAATGATTCTGAAATAAGGATGATAGGTCCAAATCAAGGTCATTTCTCTACTGCCCTTTAAAATGTTCTAGAAGCTAACAATGAGATCTTCAAATTAGTGACATCTTTTAATCATGCCAATGTAATACGCATTCAATAGTCTCCTTTCCACAGAACAGAAAGTATATTAAAAGGAGCAGCTAAGGTAGACAGCACCAATCAGAATTGAGATCTAAAAACAAAACAAAACAAAAAAAACCACAGAATGAATTCATATAGAAAGAAGTAGCCAGAAAACATTCAAAAGACAGTCAGAAAATGGGGGGAAAAATCAACCAGAGATTCACAAAAGACTCATCTCAAGAGAAACTACAGTACATAGCCATCAGAAAAAAAAAAAAACAGAACAAGGGAAACATGCTAAATGTACCTTTAAAAGGATATCTGAATCTAGACACCTAGTTACAAGACCACCAGCCAAATACCTACCTACCACTGGCCAATTTTTTCATGATTTTGTTCCTGAGGGATTATAGAGATAAGTATAAATTCATGGCCAGTGTAAAAACAACTCAAAGAAATCTATAGCAAAACCTTCACATGCAAAAGAATAATACTTAGGTACTAAATAAAAGGAATTGTATAAAATTACAGTGAAAGTTGTTAGTGACAATGGTTAGCCCATTCCTAATGAAGATTTGAGAAGTAGGCTGTTAGCCTTTTTAATAGAAAGAGAAAATGTGAAAGCAAAATTTCAAATTATAAGATTTAAAAATGAAGGATGAGAAAATAAAGCTTAAGAATTTTTACTTCACTGCACAAAACAGCAGGGAAGGTGGCTAGAATTGAATAATAGGAAATATTTTTTATAATATTCCTAATTAAAAGAACTATTAAAAGGCCAGGGATTTAGGCACAGCAGCTCGGTGGCCTGCCTTGCAAGCAAGCGCAAGGACCTGAGTTCAA
>NW_022900951.1:100103675-100110278 GCF_012274545.1 Fukomys damarensis
CAAAAAAAAAAAAAAAAAACTATTAAATCCTAAATGCTCTTTGATAATTCATATTTTACTTTAACACTTAGATAGCAAGCACAGAAAAACACCATTCATCAGTTGATAACCAATCTGGCTGCTTTGCAGCCAAAATAAAAATGACAAAAATCATACTCTAAAGCTCTCAGCTACTATTCTAATTTGAACAACTGTAAATAGACTTGGTCATCTATCTGATTTCAAGAAAGATTGGATGCAGTCAAGGTACAGACAGCAGGTACATTTAATATCACTAAGAAATGATATCTAAAATGGAAGCAAGAAAATGGGCTATAAAAAAGCAGAATCAAGAACTTTAAATATGTCTATCTGGCCAGGTGTGGTGGTGCATGCCTGTAATCTCAGTGCTAGGGAGTCTGAGGCAGGTATGAGTTCAAGGCCAGCCTGAGCTACATAGGGAGACCCTGTCTTAAGAACAAAAAGAAAAAAATCCTTAAAAAAAAGTGTCTATCTGGAAGTATTAAATGTAGGGGGCAAATTGTCTTACCTAAAACATTACCAAACAATAACTGCTTCTAAGTTGACCTTAAGTGCTCAAAACAGGCTATATTTAGAGTCTGAACACTCTGTCCACTAAGATACACATATGATTTAACATAGTTAAAATACTTTTTATATCTCACATAAAGCCTGAGTGCATTACCTTGACAACAAAGTTGCAGATTTAAATTCTAGAACTAAAATCACACTTTATTTTCTGACTTTGCAAAACAGGCTGTGGGAGAAAAAGAGGTCCAAAACATTAACAAAAATCTTTGGATAACAGATCTTCATGAGAAGGCAAAAAGAACAGGGAACACTGAAGAATAAGACCTAGGTTTGATTATCAGTTGCACTGGCTAGTATCTCTTGTGACTTTCCTAAACTTAACCTCTCATTCTCAGTATGCTCACCTATAAAATGCAAATACCACCACCACTTATAGGGATACAGATACTTTTAAAAGGTAATTAATTATCTAGAAAAGATGGGAAAGAGTGAACAGAAAGCCAGATGTTCTTAAATATATCTTGAGGCTTAAAAAATGTGTGGCTAATCAGCAAGCTTAAAATGAAAACCGCTTAAAAATAACTACAAATCTTGGTTTGCACCTGTACCAAAAAACCTGGATGTTATACTTAGGTGAAAATTCAAGTAGTTTTATTTTGCAAACTGGATCTAGCCTTTTCAATATTATCAAACCCATGCTTCTATCTTTAAATGAAAAGGTGAGAGAACACTCACCTTGACTGAAAGTCTTCATTATCTGTGCTTGTCCGAGGACTTATGAGTAGATGACAAATTAAGGGAAAACAACTTGGGTGGGTGTGTGGGTGTGTGTGTAAATAGTATCCCATCTTCTAGTGTAATCCTTCAGCTTACAGTACTATTTGACTCTGACCAGCTTGGTAGCCTCAAACTCCACCAACTCTGCTCATCTGCCACATTAATTTTCTCTTCTATCACCATGCCCCAACCCAAGGCAATCTTTATACTTTTTCTCCCTCTTGGTAACAATACAGACAGAAGTAACAAAAATCCCTTGGTAGCATAAAACATCTCAGTCACAAAAGAAGTTTAAAAAGTCAAGAATATCAAGTCTCCCACTTTCAGATTTCATACATTTCAGAAAGTTAACTGGAAAGACCATTTTAAAGCTAATTAGCACCTAAATATTTATAGACTACATACTACAAAGATATAATTCCAAACATCAACTTTATCAAAGCTTTCAAAAACACTGATTGAAAATGTCAATTAATAAAGATGAAAAGGATATTGTTTCTTCTCTTCCTTTCCTCCTGAACTGTCCCGTTTCTCTTTCTTTTCTATCTTTTCTTTATCATGCCTGGACTCCTATAAGGAATGGTGGAATTAGTTGGGGAAGGGAAAACCAAATATTTTTTAAAAATCCGCTCAAAATCCCTTTTCATTACCCACCAGCCATGATTTTTCTTCAAAAAGTTAATATGAAACCACAAGCACAAGCAACAAAAGATACATTGACTCCACCTAAAGTAAAATCTTTCATGTATCAAAAGGACACTATCAAGAAAGTGAAAAGATGGCTGACAAAATGAGAGAAAACATTTGCAAATCGTGCAAAGGAATCTAGTAATCTAGATTATATAACAAACTATTACTACTGAACAACAAAAACACAACACAATTTTAAAGCAGCCAAAGGGTCTAAATACATTTCTCCGAAGATATACAAATTCCCAATAGGCACATGAAAAGATGTTCGACATCATTAGTCATTAAGGAAATGCAAATCAAAACTATAACGAGATATCACTTCACACCCACTAGGATAGCTATAAAACAACAACAAAAAACAAAATAACCAATATTAACAAGAATATTTAGAGAAATTTGCACTCTGATACATTGCCAGTAGAAATATAAACTGCAAAGCCAAGCAGAAAAGAGTTTCACAGTTCCTCAAAAATGTTAAGCATAAAATTATCATATAACCAAGAAATTCCACTCCTGCGTGAATACTCCAGAGAATTAAAGACAGATATTCAAATAAATACTTCATAGCAGCACATTAATGTTTGCAGGGCTGTTCACAATAGCCAAAAAGTTGAAAGAACCTAAAAATCCATCAACTGACAAATGCATAAACAAATGTGGTATATTCTTCACACAATGAAATATTACTTAGTCATAAAAGGAAATGAAATAATGATAGATGCTACAGCATAGAAGAATCAAAAAAACATTATGCAAAGTGAAAAAGGACACAAAAGGCCATAATACCATACAATTCTATTTATAGGAAATATAACGAACAGGCAAATCCAGAGACAGAAAGCAGATTAACATGTTCACAATGGGGCCATAATATGTTTGTCTCGCTACTGGGCAGATTGAACCACAGATGGTACATTCATGACTGTTCCATTGGGTGGCTTTTTATTAATTTTACTAGTAAAAAGGCCAATAAAAGTGATTAGATCTATTTGTACTACTAGTGGCACAAGGGCCTAATGAGTCAGTCATGCCTGTACCACCTGTGGTTCATGCCAGAGGCTAGGGGCAGGGAAAATGGGAGCTCACTGCTTCATACATAGGGTCCCTTTTCAGTGATTAAAATGTTTTGGAACTATAGGGATGGCCGTACAATATTTTAATATACTAAATGTCATTGAAGTGTATACTTTAAAACAATTTTATGCTATATGAATTTCACCTCCATTTTTAAAAAGTATATCTTTGAAAGCATATACAATTAAACTACTCAACTTTAAATTTTCTGTAACTTTTTATGAATTATGAATACACTGTATAATTTTGAATATGTACAATAATGCTTGGTAAATACTTTATATTTAGTAATTGCTTATTACTTTATGGCACATACATGAAATTTAGTTTGAATGTGATACATTAGTATGTAAGAGAATGTACTGTATACTTAAAAGCAAATTAAGTTTCAAACAAACTAGTTTATTAGGAGAAAATGTTACAAAAATGTTTAAAATCATATTTAATAAAGACTTTGGGATACTGTGATGGTCAGAGAATACATGTTACTAGATTTTAATATTACAAATAAAGAGAAATTAAAAATGAAGTGTAGAGTAAAAAGAAAATAAGGTTAAAACTCAAACAACAGAAGTAGACAGGAGATCGAGAGAAAAGAATTTCAAAAGTATACTAACTCTACCCTCCCAGTAATATGGGAATAAATTGGTTCAAATTTCCCAATCAGATAGACCACCTTCGTCCCATGCCTCCTCTTCCCACATCCAAATAAAATTAACAAAATATTATTTGACAAAGCAAAAGTTCAATATTTGCTAAATTTTCAAAGGGTTGATTTTTTTAAGGAGAAAAAGTATATTATTTGTTTTCCTAATTTACCTTTTTGCCACCGGAGGAGATTTTATCCATCTTCTCAGATTTAAATGAATCACTGCCTTTTTCTTTGCCTGAAGATTTTGACTTATTTTTTTCCTTGTCTTTCTCATTTGGATAAGGAGACTCACAAGGACTTTCACTTTTGTGTTTTGAAACCCCCACTAAAATTACAAAAAAGATTCATGAAAGCCTTTTCTAATTCATTTTGATGATTGCTTTGAAAGTATTAGTAAGTCTACCTACTCGTTCCATTTTCCTCTTTCCTCCTCTTGGTTAAGTCCGGTGGTGCTTCACGGTCATTGTTTGAATGATCCTAGAATCAAGAATTGTGAACTACATTGATCAAGGGTTTATGCTTTTGTTTCAAAGTATTACTTTTATAGAAGAAAAGGTACAGCTAGCATGGTGAATATATGCAGTAGTTTCCAATACTTGGTAAAACAGCATGAAAGAAAAGCAGAGCTGGTAGAGACTACTAGGCTAAAGATCCTTATTACTGCAGAAGATGCAAACTCATCTGAGCATAAAAATATCAATTAAAACTCAAAACAACAGATTAATATGAAACAAACTAGTACTTTTAAAAAAGGTAACAAATACACTATTATACAATAATGAGCTTTCCAAACTAGTTTTTAAAAGTTACACACCCTTTTCCGTTCTTTCCTGTCCTTTTCATCTTTTTTCTCTCTCTCTCGGGATCTTTCCCTTGACTTGTCCAAATCTTTCTTGTCCATTTCTCTCTCCTTACTCTTGGACAGTGGTGGAGTATGATTAATGTAGAGCTGTTAAATTAAGGCAATATTACTAAAGATTATTAGTTTTCCAATATTGGCACCTTTCGGTTTTTAATTAAATGAAGACAATTGGTAGTCAGACCCAAAGTCAAAACTGGTCTGCTATTTGTATTACAATAGGTAAAATAAAAGAGCATCATACAAATTATACAAAGGCTTTAATTCATAGCCTTGTATAAATTACCATTTAAACTCAACCAGTATATCACTGCCTCAACTGAGACTACTTAAGTAAACTCGGTATCACTCCATCGTAAACACCTAGTTACTACCATTATAAGAGTCGATATGTGAAAATCAGTGGCTGGACTTTATTGTAAAAAAACATACAAACCTCTACACAATCGTGAAAATGTTTAATAGGCAGTCAATAATAACAGTGAGCAAAAATGTAAAAATAAAACCAAGCCATGTCACTGGTAAATACTTTCTGCCTCAGTGTAAACTAGGTAGAGATTATTCAGCACTCCAATTACATCAAATAAGCATAACTGACTTTGACATTTGTCTTACTGGTTTTAAATAGAAAACTAGTGTGTCAGCTGTGGGTAGTTAACTACTTAAAGACTGAAAAAAATGAACAAATATTGTCCTCTGCTTGTTCTTTAACTGCCAAAAGTTCTACAGGCATTAAACATCAAGGATATTCTAACTCTATCTAAATAACCAAAAGACAACCCTACTTATGGAAGCTGTAAATATGGAAATACACCATAAGAGAAAATATTTAGAAAGTAGTAAGGAAATAATCAGATACCAAACCTAATGGCATTTAGAACAGTGCTTCAAGTTAAACTTAATAATTAAAAGTATTAGGCAACATAATACTGAATATAAATTTATTGCATAACTACACAATTTCAGATATACGTTAAGAATAAACATAATAGTGAGTCAAATATTTTTACATGAAGGAATCCTTTGGTATTCAAAGGAAGAAGAAAAAAAAGGCCACCAGTGTGAGAATTAAACACTTATTTTGAGCACCATCAAACATTTTCAATTCAGTTGGCTCAGAAATATTGTCATAGTAATGCAGAAGTGGATTCTTTAAAATTTCTATGTTTAAAAGTTGATGATCAACTGAAATAGACAAAATGTTTATTAATAATAAAGAGCAAGAGAATGATAAACAATCATAAAGTACTTGTCTAAAAGATACTCTTGCTGAGTAGACATTTAATGATGCTTCACGATTTTTCTAATTGTGAGGTTTATCACACCTTAATTTATTCATGGAACTGATTAAGACAAAGGCTACAATATATCACTGCAATACTCAAAAATATTTCTCTAAAGGTAATTTTTACTTTCTCCCAGTAAAAGAAAAAGAAGTTTGTACAGACATACACACACATCCACACCCACACACACCCCTTCTCCAAGAATGAAGTTTTACCTGTGCCTATTTGAATTCTGTATTGCAAGGAATTCAGCAATTTTCTACAACTTACTTCTTGCATTAATCAAATATTTCATTTTTGATATAAATGTTAAAAAGCTCAACAGATACACAATAAGAAATTGTTTAGAAATATATTTAACTCAACACTTCCTTTCTACTCTTAAGAATAGTATGACCACAGTACCTTTTCCACAAAAAAGTATTTTTTCATTGCCTATTGAATGAAATGCATACTAATTAGCTTAGGCACTCCAAGCTCTCCACAGTCTTTTCACAATTATATTCTACTGTACAGCAATCAGGTGAGTTCCATGCTGTGGCCACATTACTTCATCACTCCTATCCTTTCTAGCAGTTCTCTTGACCAGAATGTTACTCACTTTTAAACTCTTAAAATTCTACTTAGCTTTGGGCTGGGGATTTAGCTCAGTGGTTCCACCGCCTGCTTTGCAAGCGCAAGGTCCTGAGTTCGATCCCCAGTATCAAAAAAAAAAAAAAAAAGTAAAATAA
>NW_022900951.1:100110323-100149995 GCF_012274545.1 Fukomys damarensis
CGAACCCAAAAAAAAAAAAAAAAAAAAAAAAGTAAAATAAAAATTCTACTTCAATAGCCATCAACACTTCAACAAGTCACTCAACCCCACAACTTACTTTCCAGTGACCACCCCCCCAACTTCTTAAGACAGGGTCTCCCTGTGTAGTTCAGGTTGTCTTGAATTCACTATATAGCCCAGGATGGCCTCAAACTCATGGTGATCCTCCTGCCTCAGCCTCTCAAGTGCTGAGATTACAGGAGTGTGCCACCACACTCGGCATTGTCATTTAACTTTTTTGTGACAGGCATTTCCTATTAATTTCATGTCATTTATTTTTGTCTATAATAGTACAGTAAGAAAACTAGAGTAATTTTTCTACTTTTGTATACTTCCTAGTACCTGTGTACAGACTGAGTAATCAATATGTATTTCAAATAAAATTAATGATTTGTTAAACTGATTCATATTCAGCAATGTAGAATTTTGTCCTTGATTTGCTTTTATTCCTGACACTGGGATCATTATAGTCCAAAAAAAGAACTTGACCTATTTTTAAAATACAGGCTTGGTTAGCAGAGCGTGTTTTTAACACTTTATCAAATGTATTTGGATAGGACTGCTAGGTCAAAACACAACTAATCAAAAGTAGAAATATACCAGGTGAAAATGGATGGATGGTGAACTGGAACAAGAGATTTATACACTAAGATTTTTTCTCTCTTTAATCTCATCTGAAAAAGCAAATTCATGTATTAAGTGTTACTGTAGAGTAGAGAAAGTGAAAATAGCATGTTTGTGGTTTTAAATGCTTATAAGCCCCATATTCTGGGAAGCTGAGGCAAGAGGATTACAAATTGGAGCTTAACCTGTATAATTTAGGGTCTTAGCAAGACAAAGTCTCAAAAATTTGAAAGGGCTGGGTATGTACTCAGAGTGAAGCCCTGTGTTCAATCTCTAGTACCAAGGAAAAGAATAAAAAGAAAGTAAAATAGCAAATAAAAAAGAATTCTAGAGGCAAAAACACAACTAAGAAGTCAAACTTACGGAGGAAAACAGCTTTATATGGACAAATGACAGGACAACATGAAAAACAGACACTATCTCCTAAATCCTCTAAAAAACAAGACACCCCAGAAACAGTGAAGTTATAGACAGTCAGTTTTAGAAATCACTCAAAGTCCAGGAAAAATTTTATTCTAAGACATGTGCATGCTATTAAACTTTCTATACATATAAATCCAATAGTCAATACTGTAGAAAGATCAACTACCTTACAAACAAGTACTTTGGATGTTTTCCTAATGGCCAAATACTTAAAGGAGTTCATTTGAAATATTCACGGAATACCTAACCTTATTGCCAGGCATCTGCTAAGCTCTAAGGATCTGAAAAGTGGTACAAGTCACATAATTTTTAGAAGCATATTTATATGCTATTTTCAAGATTTTCTGGTTGTATGTGGAATAAATCAATTTTAAATGTTCACAAAATTGTAACTAAAAAGTGGGGAAATTCACCTGAATCAGTATAATTTTAAAAAAATAAGCACACTAAAGCTATGAACCCTTTTGACTACTGTTGAAATGGGGACAAAAAATTTTTTAAAAACAGTTTTAAATCACATTTTGGTACCACTAGGTAGTATATTAACAAAGGCTCAAGAAGTTTTTCAATCTCTCATCTGTCAAAAAGACATGTACCATTTGCCCTATTTAACCCCATAGCACTACGATGAGCATGAAACAAGACAAATATATAATATCTCACATTTTATTTTCAAAAGGCTTTCACAAATGAGAAGAATCTTCATCAATTAGAAAATCGTATTAATTTTACAGCAGGTTTCAAACTGCTTCAAAGTATGTTTCAGTAAATAAATACAAGACTGTTAATCCATGAATTTAAAATAGCCCGCAAAAGCCACTGATAGGTTAAGACTGACAAGTACAATCTCAAACCAGTTATAAAGACCTATTAATTGCAATACATACTCAGTTTAGCCAATAATACACTTTAACTTTAAAGTAAAGTATCCACTGTATAGCTGATAACTCCTGATTAATACAGTACATTCTAAAAACAATGCCACATTTTTAGGGCACAGGCACACTGGCTAATCTAAACTACTAAAAACTAGTGTCCAGAAACCACAGAAATTTCTTTATAAAAGCATAGTAAAGCAGTCATGTTAAGCAATGTTTCAAAGTTTCATTTGGTCCATCAGTAAAGAATCAAACTTAGCAGATAAAAGAGGAAGTAGAGTCAATAAGGAGGGTACAAATTTATAATAAAAACAAACTAGCTTGAACAACAATCCAACTATAATACTGAAATGAATTATGTAATACAATGCACAAACTACACAGTTTTTAGAATACCCAGAAAAGTAAAGTAATACGTAAGAATACTGATATGGAAACACAATAAGCAATTTGTGTTTACATGTCAAGGTAATGATTATTATACATTAATTTTATCTCTTAATATTATGCCACAAGATACCTCAGAAGAGGAGATAGTATAAAGAATTAAATGAACTGAAATGGACTCAGTTTTAAAAAGTTATGTGACTGCATCAAAGTGCTGTTTTTGGTCTCCTGGACTGTCTTTTTAAAAAAATCAGAGAAGTTTGGTTTATTTTGAGAAAAACAAACCAGCATCAATCCTTTCTCCAAACTGTAAACTCATTTCCAAATTTTAAAACATAAGAGAACAAGTAACAAAGCAAACAAAGATAAATTATAGGTAACAATCTCTCTAAGAAGGACCATTGCCCTCTTTAAGTTTGTAATAACAATTTTAAGGGTCATTCTAAGTAGAGTACTTTTTCCCACTGACCCTAGCTTACTGAATCTACTACACTGAGTATATACACTGAATAAAAGAAGTAAAGAACTTTTTGGTTTTCGTAGGCATGATGATTTTAAAAGGCTCAAACCTTTGCTGAAGACTCCTTGAGTTCGATGAGACTGTCCTGTAGAAAATGAATGGAGATGACAGGTGAGCTGGCATAGTTCTCAGAACCCAGAGGAACTTTGGGAAGTATAGCTGTAACCTGGAAATAAACCAGCTACTTCTTGTGAGGATAAATTCGGTGATACTGTTATCAATATGAATATCAGTAACAAAAAACAAAAACAAAACCATGTAATGGAATTGTAATGTTAAAAAAACAAATTATATGTACTCAATGTAAGAAATAAAAATTTTATTCTTTGTGCTAAAACTTTAAACATAAATGTCAATGCCACATTAATTCATAGCTCTATATTTAAGTTATAACTGATTTAAGAGGCTTAAGAAAACACTTTTTCCCCACAAAAATTTTAAAATAGTGGAGGTCACTGTGGAAGAATAACAATGACTTATATTTTCATAGTTTTTAATTGGAAAGTTTCAGATTTTACTTATAACTCTAATATGAATATACATGTTTTATTATAGCAAAAAACAGTGGCATTGTTATCACAAGAAAACAAAACATTCTATTAAAGAATTAATCACTTTTTTGTAGTGTCCATCACTCGTGAATCTTTACATACACACACACACACACACACACACACACAGAAACACACACACACACACAAACACACACACAGCATTAAAAAGAAATCAATTACGCAATTACGGTATTCCACCACAGTGCTCTTGATGAAGAATTAATAACTTACAGTTTTAAAAGTTCAACGTACTGCAAATTCAAAGATTCCATGAAATTAGATGACTTTAGAATTAAAATTAAATATGGAGCAAAGAATGGCTACCCTGAGTCTTCAAGAAGGCTACACCCACGATTTTGTGCTGCAGTTGAATGCCTGGGGTTTCTCTTTGCTGGGTGGTAGGATTGGATGCCACATCTGCTTTTATCGTAATGCAAGGTTCAACTTGTTGGGAACCCAATGGGTATAAACAAACCTCCAAGGGAAGATACAACAGAAGCTGCATGCTCACTGAATATACACAACTACAGGAGAACTGATCACCAAGGAGACTTTAAAATGGAACTCCTTTCAAGACTCCTTCTTAGAAGGCACATTGATATGATGATCATCAAGAAGCTTGATGAATTCAGAGGTATCTTGCTTATCCTGTATCATCCAGGACGTCTTCAGTGCTACACATTCTTCAATATTTATGCTGAAAAATGGGCTTCATTCTGTGGAAAAGATTCATTTGCTTGTAGCTACCATTGCACTCCAAAAAAGACTGCTTAAAGCAGTGAGGCACTTCTGGGTAAAATTTCTCTTGTACTTTGACACACTACAAAATTAGTGCTAGGTCCTTGAAGCTTTAACTTTTTATAATAAAAATACTCAATAGGAAAAAATATCAGTCCACCAATACAGAAAAAATTCATTTTCTAATGCAATATAAAACCTCCAGTGGCTCCAGTGAATACTTGGCACAAGACTTGAAGGAAGTCAGGACACTGGTATTCCAAACAGGTGAGCCTATTACGGACGTTGCCTTCCTCAGGCTATACTAACCTTTACTGTGGAGGAATGTGATGGAGAAGGGTGGGTATCAATTTTGCGACGTTTTTGTTCTGTTAGGACAAAAAGAAATAGTTAGAATAAAGTAGGTTTCCAGTCTTTCGAAGCACTTTTTAAAAATGAACTTTTAACATCATTAATTACCCTTTTCCCCAGCAAAATCCCTATAACTTACCAAAATACACAACAAATGACTTTACATTAAATAATAAAATGTAGACAGGGCCAGGAATGTAGCTCAGTGGTGCCTCACCTGTCTGGCAAGCACAAGGTCCTGAATTCAATCCCCAGTTTGAAAAAAAATTTTTTTAAATAAATAAAATGTAGGTAAATAGAAAGATATACTTGCCCCTTTCAGGTTCTGCAATATCTGATCGGGGAACAGGTGACTTCAAGGACCCAGACACTGGTGTTTTTTCTCCTCCTTTAACATTTTCCTTTGATTTCATTTCCTTTGCTATATCTCTTTCTCTTGACGGCTCTTTCTCTCTTTCCCTTTCTTGAGTTGATTTTGCTTCTACATTGGGGACAGCAGTCTTGAATTTCTCATCTTTAGCTTTTTCTTCTTTCTTGAATTTTTCTTTCTCTTTGTCAGACTTAGGTGTTCTTTCCTTGGTCTCTCTTGCTTTTTCATCTTTATTTGGCCGCTCTTCCTTTGGTTTTTCTTTACCATCTTTACCAAGTACCCTGGCCTCTGGAGTAGTAGCTGGAGTCTTTTCTTTTTTCTCTTTTTCTTTCTCTTTCCCTTTTTCTTTGTCATTTTCTTTAACAGCTTTGCTACTTCAGAATAAAAACAGAATTTTAAAACAATTATAAAACATAGTCCATGTTTAAAATCATAAAGGATTTCTGATTTCAAACATTCTAGAAAAAAACTAAATGACAACCTTAAGACAAGTAAAAAGGAATAACTTCCTTATCCAGTATATCATAAACTATGAATAGCAAATGGAAACAATGATTAAAAGTTGGGTGTAATGGCACATGCCTATGACCTCAACACTTAAGAGGCTAAGGCAGAAGGATTGCCACAAGTTTGAGACCAGACAGGGCTACAAAGTAAGTTCAAGGCTAGCCTGAACTACAAAACTAGACCTTGCGTCAAAAACAAAACAAAGCAAAAAATAAATGAATGAATGATTAAAATGTCAGGTTCTTTTTGTACACATTCATAACCTTTGAAAATAACAAGGTAACAACCAAATATATATTCTATAAACCAACCAAGGGTGCTACTATCAGGAAATAGATTACTGAGTTAGAGAGATCACTGTTGTAAACTAGTGTGGGCCTTTTTTATGTAAACTATTCTCAGTCAGATTGCCTAGTGCAAAAGCTCTATCCTAACATGTTTTGGTTTGTTTTAAACTTTACCACTACATTCCCCTGAATATCTCAACAGGGGAACCAAAGCTGTTATATAAAACATAATTATACAGAACATAATTAGGATACTAAGTTCAATATTAAAATAAGAGTACACACAAAATTTCAAAGTCCAGCATAAATGACTTTCATACTGCTTAACCTCAGCCTCCTTCCATTCATGGTTAATGAAACCAATTACAAAAGAATTTAGAACTGTGACAAATGTCAGTGTTCCTACCTGTTAGAGCCACTATTTCCATTATTTGAATTCCCTTTAGGTGTGGCACTAGAAGCTTTATTAACAGCTTTCACACCACACTGAGATCTCTCCCTTGATTTATCTGAAATAAAAGTAAAAAAATTTTTTAACAAGAGCCTACATATAAAGTACAATTTCACAGCAAAATGGTTAGAGGATAATTAGAATCAGCAGGTTGACTACTTGTTACATGCTCCTACCTAGGAAATAAAAAAAGTAATAGTAGGCCAGCAATGTGGCTGTCACATGATACAAACATTTCACTTTGTTGAAACAATATATTATTTATAAGTTTCTAAAAATAAGCATACCAGTCTCCTCAGTACTGCTCTCATCCGATTTAGATGCACTTCCTATTGATGATGATGATGAAGGCCCACCACCAGGCCCATTTTGTACACTGGCAACAGCATTCCTTGGAGGAGGGTCTTTGTGATGAAACTCATTTTCTGGTATCATGTATGACTTTCTACTTTTCAACTGCCCAGAGTAGCTGAAAGTCGCACAAAGTGTTTAAATATACAAACACAAATCAATGAGCACAAACATGGAATTTAAATAAAAAAAATTAGCAGGTTATTCACTCAGCTATTTGGTTCGAGAAAATTTAATTTTTACAAGTTATTAAAGGCCTTTCTAGAGAGTCCTATCTACTTTCATAAAATAAAAATTTCAAAATAAACTAATCCTTAAAAATTGACTTCTTTCTTTTGCTCTTGAAGAGCTGATAACCCAACTATGATGGCAAAATTACAATTTGTCCCATTCATGACATTATTATATATGACTTTTGAAAGTATCATCCAGTATAGACCGGAAGTTGATAATCAGAAGTGACAACTCTCACCAGCCTGTGGGAACATGATCGCATAATCTCCCATAATCTCCTGAAGTAAGGCAGAAGATAAACTTCAACACTGTAAAACATTTTAAAGTCTTCAGAATCCTTCTGTCATCTATTCTCATAAATCACATTAAAGTATAATTGTTACCCCATAGCCAATGCATATAGATCTGGCCTCTTCTCTTTTTCTTCTTGGCAGATTTTATGCACTCTTCTTTCCAAAGCCTGACCCAGATTCAAAACTTTTGGATACCAAGGAAGTATTTTTGTTAGCACAATCAAGATATTCCTGATGTGAGTATATTCGCCTGTTTCAAGGCAATGAACAGATGCCTACAAAAAACATATTAAGATCCATTATAAAAGTAAAGGTATGAAGAGAGAAAATTAACTACCTTTGAAAAAATATAATTTTCTTACCTTGGTTAGCTTGTAATGCCATTTATGTACAACGTGTCTAAAATTTTCATAATCTAATTGATCAGCTTTATTTCCACCATCAAATCCAGTTGCCCGTAATATGGTAAGGAATCCTGGATAGTTTCCACATTCCTAAGGAAAAAAAAAAGTTTGTCACTGTTAAAAGTTGTAGCACGAGAACCACGTCTGCTCCCGACCCAGCCGCCATCGCTCAAGCGCGGGGAGGTAGGCCGGGCCCGATCCACCGCGGGAAGGAGAACCATGCCTGCTCCCGACCCAGCAGCCATCGCTCAAGTGCCAGGAAGGTAGCCGCCCAGGCACCCCTGAACCCCCATAAGCCCCCCCCCGCACTCTCAGACCTCCTGACTGTGCAAGTCTTTGGACCCACTCTGCAATGACAGAGGTGGTCATCAAGGGTATTTTTCTGAGTTCCCAACTTTGAACATCTTTAAAGAAAGGGCATGGGAAACCTGTAATAGAACGTTTGCAGAGTTCAACCATTCAGAAGGATGGGGAACTCAATCTGGGCCTTGCAGACCGAGGTCAGTCAGCGTCATGGGGTTCAGCCATCAGCTAACTGAGATCAGGGGTCTTGTATCCTCACTCTGTCTGAGCCATTAAATGGTAAATATACTATATTGAAAAGTTTGTTCACTGCAGACATGTTCTGGACTGCTGCTTGATTTCAATTTAATCCAAATGATTTAAGGGTGATAGACTAGTGACTACCACAGGTGGTCAGTGTCCAAGTTGTGCTTGATCTTAATGTGTTGCTGATTGTATTGGTTGGGGTAAAGCATTGCGGTTGATTTGATGAGCTGTTTTCTCTGATGTTATGAAGATGAGAATGTCTGGGGGTCGTTAGAGACACAGAAGCTAGGGCGCAACTATATCAGGAAGATTTGGGTGATAATCCAGAGATTAAACCAAGGACAGTCCAACAACAAAAATTAAAATGAGAAAACACTTAAGCAAGACACAAGGACAGACTTCCAGTTCACCAATGGCAAACAGTAGGGCAAATGAGGATGAAAAGGCCGATAGTGAACCACCAGGACACCCTGAACTCAAAGCACAGGAAGTAACAAAACAGATCAATCAGGCTCTAGAAAAATTCAAAACAGAAATAATTTCCCAGATAACCATAGAGATGGTGAGCAAAATGGAAGTCGTGATTCGAGACTCTAGAGCAGAAACTGACAAAAAAATAGATGAGCTCAGGACCATGATAGAAGCCATGAAGGCCCAGCATAAGAAAGAAATGGAAAAAATAAACGCCCAACATAGGAAAGAAATGGAATCCATAAAACAGATTCAAACAGATATCCAGGAGATTAAACACTCCATTGAAAGTGTACACAACAGAATAAAAGAATGCGAAGATAGACTCTCAGATATAGAAGATAAGATTGCAGTCAGTGACCATGAAAAGAGAGGTCTCTTAAAAACAGTAAGAGATCATGAGAAATCGATCCAACAACTCCTAGATGATGCAAAGAAGAATAACATAAGACTGATAGGAATACATGAAGTAGCAGGAGAAAATACAAATGACTTAAAAAAGCTGTTTGCAGAATTAATGACAGAAAACTTCCCAAACAGAGGGGAAGAATTTGACATTCAGATAACTGAGGCATATAGGACCCCAACTAGCTACAATCAAAAAAAATCTACACCTAGACATATAATAATCAAGATCCCAGAAACCCAACAGAAGAACAAAATACTACAAGCAGTAAGAGAAAAGAAACAAATCACATACAAAGGAAAGCCCATCAGAATCACAGCAGACTTTTCAACACAAACCCTTGGGGCAAGGAGAGCCTGGAATGAGATATTTCAAGTACTAAAAGAGAACAACCTCCAACCTAGACTGATGTATCCAGCAAAACTCTCTTTCAAAATGGATGGGGAAATAAGACACTTCCACGACAAAGAACACCTGAGAAACTACATGAATACCAAACCAGCACTACAAGCAATTCTAAACAAGATCCTAGAAAAAGACAATGAAGGCAACAACACCATGAGGCCCAACAGAGCAAATCAAATAGGCAAGGCAAGAAATTAAAAGGAGAAGGTGAAAAAGTAAAAAGAGTCAACAAAAGGCCAATAACATGTCAATAATAAGTCAGTACATATCAGTTATAACCAGCAATGTCAATGGCCTCAACTCACCAATCAAGAGAAATAGACTGGCAAAATGGAATAAGAAGCAAAATCCAACAATATGTTGTATACAAGAAACACACCTAGTGCAAAAAGAAGCCCATAGACTGAAAGTGAAAAGATAGAAAACAATTCTCCATGTGACAGGAGCCCAGAAAAAAACAGGGGTAGCAATCTTATTTGCAGACAAAGTAAATTTCAAACCAAAACTGAATCTAGTATTATTGATGTAGGACAGTACTGTATCATACCTCTATGAATGTAAAATATCTAGTACCTGCTTTATGATACATAGTAGGGACCGTGCTTTATCAGAGCTACATTTAATGATATTACTCTAGAATGTTCTCTTTCCAGATGATGATTAAGAGGCTAATAGAAAAAATGGTGCCAGGTACCACAGCAGCAACAGAACTTTGCTGTTGTCTGGATATTATTCTTTTCTTTGTTATTTTTTTGTTTGTTTTTTTTTAATGGAATGTGCTGAATGTCTATAATTTTGTTCAGATGACTGCAGAACCTGGAAAAGCTGTTGCTGCTATCGATGCATAACATACTATTATGAGTGTGTATACACACACACACACACACACACACACATATATAAATTGAATTTGGGGAAACTTTAACGGTGCTGCCAACTTTGGAAAAAGTCATCCCAATTTACTGTGTTGACTTGGCATTGTAGAGAAATGGACAACCATATTGGTCTAGAAATGTTCATTTATTTTTAATTTTTGTTTATTCCCTGAGATTTCTTTAACTGAAATACCAAATAGTTTCTTTGGTGTGAAAAACTGTAACAGTACACAGGATCCTAATGAGACAATTGATAATGTGAAATAGGAAGTAAAGGGCTAAAGGTGTAAGGAAAGTGGGAAGGTTGGGGGAAAGGTAATAAGGGAGAGGAAAAAAATATGAGAAACTGAAAAAATGGAAATAAGTGTTTGTAAATGGGGAGAGGAGGAGGGGGTGAAGGGAGGGAAGGGACAAGGGGAAAAATGAGAATCAAGACCTATTATGTAAAGGTACAGAATCCCAATGATGAATGTAATTGTATTGTATACCTAGACTGTATCAATGACCTCAATAAAAAGAAAGAAAGAAAAATAAAGACCAATGAGAAGAAGAAGGAAAAAAAAAAAGTTGTATCCCACAAAATAGCAGAAGGTGAAACTTAAGTAATATGTCATTGTGTATTTGGATGATAGGTAGCTTTCACAGAAAGTGCCAGCTTATTATATGATACTAACTTGGCCAGTGTAAAATAGAATTAAAAAGTGTATCACTTCTTAATAATGAATTAATTGTGCTTTTAAACACCATTTTACAACTGAATCTTAAACTCAGCTTCCCTTTTAAAACTGAAAAATATAGGGATTACTGGAAGTGGTCATTACATACAGGTAAAATAATATTAAAGATATTTATTAGCCATACCTTTTCATATGTGGCTCTATCACTATGCCACCTGGTCACAGTCTCTAACATACAGCAAAGAAATCTCCCATATCGGCTAGCTTCATTTTCAGTGCAGCTTGCAACTGTGTAAATTATATCAGAGAAAACCTATAGGGGCAGGGAGATGAAGGTCAAAACCAGTTGAAAATATTAAAAGACTGTGTTATAGAAAATCATAATAGGTATATTTAGTCAAAACTTGCAAAGACTTCAAGATTCTGGCTTTTGTGAGAAAACAGTATATTTATAAATCAAGCAAAATGATACTGTAAAGTTGATTAGTAACGACAAAACTATCATTGCTTCCACATAATAACTTCTTAATGACAACCATACATATGGCAGGGATTAAGGGGGACAGTAAGTACAGGCAAAGCTGAGAGAAACTACAAATAGGCAGCTGACACGGTATAAGGGTAAATGACATTTCCAAACCATGAAAGGCAATTAATACAAGAAAAATCCAGATACAAAATCTGTGAACATGGCCACACTAAAAAGCTTCCTTGCTTTTCTGTCTGAAGGTATAAAGTTCTTTGCTGTGTTTGGGGGAGGGGTTCTGATTTTGTTTTTTGAGGCATCAAGGCTAAGACTGGAAAAAGAATTCTACCTATCATGATACAACATGTAAATTCAAACACCAAGTTCGTAGCTTAACTTTGAGTGCTTATTACATGTCAGATATTATTCAAAGTGCTTTTAAATGTAATTCATTTAATTCTCAAGGCAATCTTATGAAGCAGGTACTCTTATCCCATTTACAGATTAGAAAAATTAAGGCACAGAGAGATTAAATAACTTGCAAAAGATCACACAGCCGGAAAGTAGCAAAGATAGGATTCAAGTGTAGGCAGTTGAGTTCATATTTTTAATCACATACACACAATACCCCTAGACAATAATGTTTAGCTATCACTGTGAGACTTTTATAAAGGTTGCAATAAAAAGAACTTACTCGATCATAGCAAAGAAGTGTGGAAAAATTTGGAGTTTTCTGTTGATGTACCAACTCAACAAAACGAGCACAGTAAACAGCATCAATTGCTGAAAAAATACATCGAGGAAATATGCACAGCTGTAGAAATTTTGTGATGG
This sequence comes from Fukomys damarensis, assembly GCF_012274545.1. Lineage (NCBI taxonomy): Eukaryota > Metazoa > Chordata > Mammalia > Rodentia > Bathyergidae > Fukomys > Fukomys damarensis. The sequence goes on from NW_022900951.1 coordinate 100,122,418, forward strand.
TCTCATTTTTGGTAGATTCTAAAAATAAGGTAAGAATATATTAAGTGGTAAACTTCTTCAAGTGCCTCATGCCCACTAAACATGACAGCCTATTAACTTTAATGTAGAGGACGCTATAAAATCACAAACTATTTATAGTTTGTAACTAAACAGTCATGCCTGGAATAAGACTATAGTTTTCATTCTGTGGACATTGTTCTATCTATAATTTCCCCAGAAATATGATTTTATTCAGAAAAGCTGAATAAGAAGCCACCAATATTATAGTTATAATTAATTTTACCAGCAAACTAAACTAGTCCCTTCAGTGAACGTGTGAAATTGTTCTGCATTAATAATAATCAAAGAATGGGCTAGGGAACACTGAGTTGAAATATAAATACAATGTACTTCAATACCTTCAAATTATAAAGGTTTACTTTTATAATTTAGCAGCAGGAATGTAACCATTCCAACTTACTTGCTAAAAGCCAGTTGTCCTTTTCCAATTTCAGTCTTTGTAGAACTCTCTGTACATGTTCCATCTGCTTCTTTTCTTCTTCAAGAAGCTTGTCCTGAAGGGCAGTACAACGTTCCTTCTCTTTTTTCTTTTTATTCGGAGGCTACAAAGTAGAATTTCATCACTTTTCTAACTATATGCATGTTGCCTCTCTTCGTTTAAATATTTTTAAAGAGAGAAATGCTTATACCTTATAATTATTTCCACATGAATGTACACTAGACCTCCTTGACCTCCATTCAAAAGATCCAAAATAGTGTCCTAGTCTTCTAATACCATCTAAACAGGCCACCTTCCAAAACTGATAATAAACCATCTGAAGCATTCACTGAATTATCTCTGATACCTCCATCTCCTTCATTCCTATATCCCCAATTGTTCAAAAGTTTTATACAAACATAAATAAATAAAACAAAACCAACACTTCATCTATAAGATTAAAAAGTCTATGCTTAGTATCTCATAATGAATTACCAAAAAAAACCCGCCTAACTGGTCTCTAGCCTAATGCTAGTTCCCACTGTTACAGAGCAACCTTTGTACTGCTGTCATAAATATATTAAAGTACTGTTTGCTATTATCACTTCCTTGCTCAGATATCCAAAACAGCTCTCAATTTAATCAAGTCTACCCTTCTTCCTGGCTCGCAGTATCTTATATAATCCATACCATCTTAACTAATTTGTCATTAAGCCTATTCAGTACAGTAAAAGTGATCACCCTCAATCCTCATACTACACTTCCTGCCTTTGCTGAAACCCTATAGTGGCCTCCCTACTGGCTGCCTATTTCCAAACCTAATCTACCTTCAAGGCCCGCCCAACTCTAGATGTAGCTCTTCAAGAAAGTAGTCCCCTGAAGAGCTCCCCTTCTGGAAACACCTACTGTTCTTACAATTGGAATCATATAGATCACTTTGACCTACTACATAGCATTCAGTAAAAAAGCAAACTCAAATACCTTTTTGGTGGTGGTGGTACTGGGAATTAAACCATGGACTGTTGATCTACTTCCCTACTCTTTCTTATTTTATTTTGAGATACAGTCTCACTAAGTTGTCTGGTGTGGACGCCAATTTTCAATCCTGCCTCAATCTCCTAAGTAGTTGAAACTACAGGTGCACACCACTGTGCCCAGTAAAATGCTTTTTGATTAGTCTTAATTCTACCTCTTCACCAAACTTTGCTTTACTCTCGGAAAGGTTATTACTTAAACCTAGTTAAGAAAGTTTTATCCAGACAGAGGATTATAACTTCAAGGATCCTGAGCTATAACAATTACAAGGTACAGATATCACTGAATCAATACCATAAAGTTATACTTTAGCCACTTATAACAAAAACCTACCATTTCCTGATTGTCATCAATTGCTTTCATCTGGACTTTAAGTTTACTGACTTCTCGTTCATAGCTGGTATGTGGTACTGCAAGGTCATACATCGTCAATGACCAGAATGTGGCATAGAATTGAGGGCTGATGTCATCCCAGACTTTGGAAACATGTAAGGAGACCACTGCTTCATGGACTGGAGCCATCACCATCTCACATGATGTAATGTACTTATGAACTTTATGTTGCTGTTTACTTCCCTTTTCTGATTTTTTAAGTTCATCATACTTTGACTGGAAATAAAAAGTAAAAACATATATACACACTTGTATTAAAAAGTTTATAACTTTAATTTTCATGGTATAAAAGCCCCAAAGATGATCATTTCAAAACAACTGTTATGAGAATTCTAGCTTCTTACCAATAACACTTATTTTTAGAATAATTATCCCTGTAGCTATTCGAATTTTTAGTTTCATCTTCTGGCTAGTTTATTATAAGATTTATTTTTAACAAATCTAACCTTATGAGTGAATAGGATATGTAAAGCCTCTATCCATTCACTCCTCCATACTCTATTTTACTGCTGTATCTGAGATACAGAACCAAGTAGTGGGTCTTAAACTTTAGTGAAGTAAAACAGAACTAGTAACAGCTAACCAGGACAAAATGTAGTGTCATTACATGTAGTTCCAACCAGCTATTACATTTGTCAATTAAGAAGCTGGGTTAACACTTAAGAAAGGTTATGAGAAAATTATTGTAAGACTGCTAAGTAGAGTGACCAAGTGCTTGGGTTTGCCAGGGTTTTCAGGGTTTCACAGGACACAAGAATTTAGTGCTAAAACCGGGAATTCCCCAAGCAAACCAAGACCAGCTGGTTACTCTAATTCAGAGCTAAATAAAATTTTCTATAAATACCTGTGGCATACTGAAGTTTAAAGCCAAGTGAGAACTGTTGCTAAAGCTTCTCTGGAAAGCCATATTCTTAATTATATGAGAAAAAATCTGTTAATGCAATGGAATGGAATGCATATTAGTTTAGTGTATACTAAAAGTGAAAAAGATTACTACAAAGTAAAATTGCTGTTATTGTCTCACATCCTTCAGTCTCTTTAGGATGAAAGAGCTTTCACAGAGAAAACTTCACTTGGGTTACACATCATCCTTCAGGTGACCCTAAAACTGGCTGCTCCTTTATGTCAGAAAAGCATATAAATCAACTATTTCTACACATGTAACCCAAAACTACATAGTCAGTGGTCAAAGGTTCTGCTCCAGTTTTACACTGTAAGGCAAGAGTCTTAGCTCCTTATAATCCAGCTGCCCTCTTTCCCTACTCCCTTTTCCTGAGTGCCCTGGGTGCTGCTTTACTGTTAAGCTTACTGGACTGAAAACATAACAAGTCCTCATTGTTACACAGGGTATCTCAAACAGAACCCAATAGTCTTACAGTTGTTCTACAAATCGGAAGATTAATCTATTATTCCCATATTAGAGAGTATGCTAATAGCTACTGAGGTTACACAGGTGACAAAGCTACAAAAAACAGTTATGTGACAGTGAGTCTCAATTACATCAGATACCTGAGAAAATAGCAACTGGAATAACAAAAGTTTTTAAATTTAGAAAGTAGATCTTAATGAAGGTAACTAATATGAATCTAGATGAACAGAGTAACATCTCCTAAGGTTCTTACACAATATGGAATAAAATAGTTCTAAAACTACCTACAAAGACAGCCCAGCTACCTAATTTGAAAAATACTGAATTAAACTAGAGGAAAGCCTCTTTCAGACCTGTGTCTCAGGATAAGTCTCAACAATTAAAAGTGAAAATTAAGTTATAAGTACAAGAGGGTTGTCTGATAGTTCCAGTCTCCCCAGTCCTCTGATTCTAAATGTGTAAATTTCTATCACAAGGCCCCCTCCTAGTCCCTAGTTAGAAAAATTAGTCTTGATCAGAAAAGATAGCTATACCTCACGTTTACTTAGGTTAACGGTTTCTTTATCTCAAGTTAACTAGAACTTCAAACTCACATCTTCATTCAAGTGAAACATCAAACCATTTACTACATCTCGTAACTTGGCAAACTAAATGTATAGAATAGAACTGAACTCAAGTTATTGCTGTACTCCTGATTGCTGCTCAAAAAGCTCTTGTCGGCTCAGAATCTGAGCAATGTTTGGAGAATTATTCCCAAGACAGCCTTGTGGTAGCCATTCTATGAAGGGGACCTAGCAGTCCTCTAACACTCATGCATTTTTCCTCTATCATCAAAGATCTTCAAGAGAGGATTTCACCTAAGAAACAAATGCAACTATCCCCAGGGCAGCGTAAGTGCCTGTCTAATGCTCCCTCGGTTGCTGAAGAACTCCTTTTTGAGAGAGGGATATGTGGCCTATTAGGTAAAGACTTTTTTCCTACTTGGACTATATAGCTAAAGGAAATGTCATTTCTTCTATTAGATTTTGTATTTCTTAAAAGACAAAGAAACAATATTTTACACAGGCTAGAAAAAAAGAGAGCTACTGGTATGAATGACCTGCTTGTGACTGGTAATAGTTCAGGTAACACGTGTTCCTCATTGCTAGGGTTCATTACTATTGATTAGTGCATTCAATTTCCAGTATAGCTAACGTGAAACAATTATTCCACTCAGCACTTTAAGAAATGAGGCCTCTTTAAAAAAAAAAGAAATGAGGTCCCTTATAGAAATTAATCTACTGCAGAAAGGTTCTACACAAAGACAGCACACAATTCTCCAGATGGAGAGATTCTAAAGGGAAAAAAAGTTATCTGACCTCACTCCTTTATCCTTGTTCCTCCTCTAGACTGAAAAGATAGCATAATGCTAATAAAATGGCAATTAAATCAAGTAATATTGAGTTAGCTGTTAGAAGTAGGAGACTATAAGAGTGATGGTGAATCTTTTAGAGTTTTTAGTGATAACAAACAGCTCACTGCAGCAAATGTGCCATACATTCACCACCACTGGACTACAGCAATTGATGTGCATAAACACTTAACAGCAAATGGCCAATTTATCAGTTCCAACTCAATTTCTTACCAGTTTTTTGTATACCTCTACTATTGGGAATAAAGAAGGAATCTTGATTTAAGAAAAAAGACCAAAACCTTCTCCAAAATCTGAAATGAAAACGCTGTGAAGTACAGATTTAAGAACAACAAATAAACAGAAGGGACAGAATCCAGGCCTACAGAAAAATGAATATGCTGGGGCTCTGTGAACTGACCATGGTGCCAAGGGGAAAGGAAAAGTAAATTCCCATTAAAGGTCACTGCTTTGCAAGGAAACAGTCCAGGTGGCAGATCAGGGAGGGCTATCCCTTCTTCCCTCACATCCTTACTTGAATTTCAATATAGTCACTATTGGAATGTCATGCTTTGGAAGTTTCCAATTTACTTTGGGGCGGGTTTTATTTATAGTATCATTAAAGTAGAGAAAACACAAGAACCATGAACCTAGCCCTCCTACAAGTTACACAACAAAGAAGACAAGAATCTTTAAGAGGATGGGGTAGTCCTACACTCCCCCTTTTATGGGTATCAGCAATCAATCATCTGACAGGAATATTCTCACTGAAGAAACAGGGCTGTCTCTAGTCAACAGGAACTCCTCTCAGAGTGACATACTCCAATTCATAAGCATCAGAAATCACATAATGTTAACAAGCATAACCAAAAAATAAAGAAAGAACATAAATTCCCAGGTACTCTTCAACTTAGTGAATTAGAATTTTAGGTGACAGGATTTCGAGTTAAGACACTTCCTTGGTGATTCTCATCTACACTAATATTGGAAAACTACAGCTCTAAAGCATACATAAGGCATCAACCTGAACAGTGAAGCAGTAATAGTAAAACTATAAAACCAGTAAGACCTAAAAAGGACATTTGCATTGTACACTATTCAGATATCAATATTAACAAAAGGATAACTAAGACATGCTCTATTTAAGTCAAAGTAAAATCCATTTAAAAAATCAGGTGATTGAGAAATAATTTGGAATCTTTCAAGAATGGCAACAAAGGGAACTGTACTTACCGAAATGTGGTGTGCATACATTGGCCTAGACAGAAAAAATGCTGCATCATGGGGTGTATGAAACTCATTACAGAGCACATCAATGGAAGGCACTCGCTTTATATAATCTTCTGTGCTTAGATTTGATGCTAAAAACCCACCAAACTGTACCAAGGTATCATGACACTAAATTTTAAAAATAAGACCAAAAACAGATACGTTAAACATTTTCCAAAACCAACATAAACATTTTCCAAAATAATTAAGGCCTATTATTTTAGCAATTGTTTTAACAACTAAGAATCCTAATACTATTGTGGCAATAGGGATGGAACTAGAGGACATGATGTTAAATGAAATAAGCCAAGTACAGAAAATCAATTACTGCATGTTTCTACTCATATGCGGATGCTAAAAAGTTGATTTCATCAAAGTAGACAGCAGAACAGTGGTCACGAGGCTAGAAGGGTTGGAGCTGGGTGATGAAGGGAGGTTCAATCATGGGTAAAAAAAAATACATAGAGGAACAATTTTTGGTATTGTACAAGCTACAGTGGGGTGACTATAACATCATAATTTATTATACATTTTACAAAGAACTCAAAACAAGGATATCAAAGATTCCTAACATAAACAAATGATAAATGGTTAAGATGGAAATGCTAATTACCACTATGATCATTACATACTGTATACATGTATTGAATTATCACTCTGCATTCCATAAACACATACAATTATTCTACATCAATTAAAAATTTAAAAACTGGACTGGGGATTTAGCTCAGTGGTTCAGTCGCTTGCTTCAAAAGCTCAAGGACCCAAGTTCAATCCCAGATACAAAAACAAACAAACAAACAAACAAACAAACCTAAAATCCTAATGCTTCCACATATTTATATTAACCAAGTTTTCAAAACAAAAAGAATCCAAATTTTCCAACAAGAAAGGCCTTTAATGTCCATCTAAAAATATAATCACACAATCATATTATGAAAAAAGATGTCAAGGCCTTCACAGTTTAGCTAATCCATACCATAATTTGCACAGAGATAGAAGCCCTATTTCTAGAATTCCTATATGACATTAGTATTGTTGCATACTCATATGATGTGCAAAAATGACACTTTTCAAATTACATCTCATTCTCTCTCCCTTTGTCAGTATTGAAATATCTACATGAACACAAAAGCTAATTTAACTTACCTGGTCATAAAGCTTTCCCACAAGTTTCAAATGTTTCTCTCCACCTTCCTGAAAGATTACCCCATTTCTCTGCTGAGCCATAAGTAAACAGAGAGGAAGAGCAAGATCATGGTCCAACAGTGCATCCTTTAATCTCTGAGAGGATTTTTTAGTGTTTCTGATCTGGCCAAAATAACCACCCTGCATAAGTGAAGATACAAATTCACTGGTGTATAACACATAGCCTGTGCCTTTTTCTTAAAGACAGGAAAGCTGAGTTCCAATGAAATATTCCTGCATTGTACATTCCTTCACCTTCTTCAAAAATTTATTTTAATGACAATATTACTGATTATGCTCTCTGGCTTAAAGGTAATTGTCAATTGTGTTTAGACTTCTGCATATTTTTCCCTTCCCCTGTTGCAGATCTTTATAAAGGATTACTTTTTATTCAGTAAACAGAACAGAATCAATAAGGTAACTATGTTAAGATTTATACCAGCAGGACATCAAGGACCACAGAAAATTCCTTTTAAGTACAAATATATTACTTACTGTTGTTTCTATTTCCCCCTCCCTTTTAAAAAAAAGTTACAGTAATTAGTATATCTCAATTTCTAAAAAGAGGAAAGAGAATGAGAGAAGAGGGTATAGTACTTATAAATTGCTTGTTTTCTACACTATGACCATGCATGAAATAGGATTCCTCTTCTCAGTAGAAGATAGGTTCCAAGATTCACAACAATCTGCTTGAATTTGCAAATGGTATGAAACTTCATGCATGAAATATTTTCCCTATACATACATATCTAATACAAAGATTAATTTATAAATCTGGTACAGTGATTAGCAACAATACATTAGAAAAACCACAACAATATATAATGAAAGTTACATGAATGTGGTCTCTCTCTAAATATCTTATTGTACTATACTCACCCTTCTTAGGATGTAGATGATACAACATACATACATGTGATGACATCAAGGACATAGACACTGTGATTCACCACTAAGTTACTTACATAAGGAGTACATGATACAGCTACTGTGACAGTCAATCGGATGAACAATCTGATAACCAAGATGGCTACTAAGTGACTAATGGGCAGGTTGTATATACAGTACAAATATGCTAGACAAAGAGATAACTGACATCTAGATGAGACAGGGTTGGGAAGGCACAAGATTTCATCACGCTACTCAGATCAGAAATCAATTTAAAACTTATAAATTGTTTCTAGATTTTCCTATTGAATATTTTCAAACCATTGTTGATGGGAGTAATAGAAACATTGCAAAGCAAAATCGTGGGTAAGGGAGCACCAGTGCACATTTTGCGTTTAAATAGTCAATAAAGAAAAATAGCAGCCCCACCTCAGCTTTCAACTGCTCACCGCCTGTCATAGCCTCTAGTTGTTCCATTGTCATTTCCTCTGTAATTTCTATTCCTGCCATTTTTTGCACCACTTCTTTCAATATAAGCAGGTCAAAACTATTCCAAAGAATAAGAAGTCTACAGTTAAAACTTTATATATATGAAAGTGACAATACATTGTAATTAATATACTTAGAATGCATGGTGATTTGTACATAATATAGGGAGAGTAATGTGATTTTAAAGGGAAAACTGCATTCCTTAGAACTATATTGAAAAGCATTTCTTGTATGTTTAATTTTTACTTGAAAATTATTTCAAACTTAACAATAGATTACCAAGAACACTCATAAACCCTTTATCCCAATTTTACAATTTTTAACATTTTTACTGTTTGCTTTATCGTTTATATTTTCTCTTCCTCCCTCCCGTCTCTCTCATACACGCAGTTTTTTTTTAACAATTTGAAGGCAAATTATTTAACACACGGCCTTTTAACCCATAAAATTCCTAAGAGAGCTGTTCTCCTACACAATCACAGCACAGTGATCAATTTTAGTAAACCTATCACTCATGTTGCATTTTTATCAACTGTTCCAATAATATCCTTCATTTATCTTTCTTTTCCCAATACAGGATGGCAAATATATTTTTGATGATATAAAGCCATCTCTCTAAAGAATCCAACTATTAAAAATGAATCAATTTATAGGATGGCCATACATACTTATAAAAGGGAAAGAAGCAAAAACTGGTAATTAAACCTGATGGTTGACCAGTCCTAAGTACATTTTAGTTATGTGTCAATAGGTATGCATTTTAAGTCTCAAAATTAAGGCCTGTTAATGGAAATAACACATGTTACTTCTAAGATTTTCTAGGTTTTTCCAAAGGTAAAGCATGACACAACAGGATATAAACCAGGAGGCAAGGGAAGAGTTTTCTAATATTCTTGTCAAGAGTGTTTGTTTTCTCAACTTGCCTTGTTTTCTCTAAAGACAGTTTTTCAAATCAATATAGCCTGACATAAATAATATAAGTATAAACAAAATATTAATTTTCTTTGAAAAAACTTTAATTACATGATCACAGAAACATTCACACTACAGAAAAGTTATAAATTTGAAAATATCATGTCCTATTAGACTATAGACAGAGAAGACTAAAATACATAGGAATAAGTGAGAAGTGAGCATATCATAAATGATGTACCAAAAAATCCCGAGACTACATATTTTTAAGAATTTCCCCAAAGGGCAAGTAAGAATGTCAATAATTACTTGAATATTTATTTAGAACATCAGACAACTTATAATTTTCGTTCATATGCTTTCTACTAAGAAGCTTCTGGAAACAATTTTCAATTCTTTGATTCTAGTTCATCTACTGGTGAACTTCAATATACAAGGAGTGATCAAATATATAGTATTTTTAAAAATTACAGTAAAGGTTACACTACAAAAACAATGGAGTGTGTTTCAAGCAAGGGGAAATATTTTGAGGGGAACACTGGCAGTAAGTCTTTTACAGTAATAATTTTATTTAAGCCTTCAGCGTATTTTTTGAGCACACCTCACTGATCACATTTATGGCAAGTTCTGTCAAATAAAAACACTACAATGTATCCTCATACACCTTAATTCATTAGACCTGGCAACCATGAGACTTTTGGCCCCTGCCCAAGGTCAAAATGACCACAAAAGATAAATATTTTGTAACAATTCCAGATATGAATGCAGTCATGGCAGCATACTAACAAATGAAAGAGAATCTCTAGAACTATTTCAGAAATTGGCAAGAATGATAGGATAAGTATATTCAAAACAGGGGGAGTATGCCGAGGGGGATTCATGGCAATGTGCCATTCATTGTAGTAATTTTATAAAAATTTAAACACTGTAGATTTGATCATACTACACATACATTAATTCAAATTCTAAGCAATGGTACTGGCCCAGAATATAATAAATTTTTGTACTTACAGAGAGAACACTGTTCAAAAAGCAAGTAAGCCTTACACATCTGTAAAGTTCAAATTCAAAATTATGCCTCAAAGATACTATATATTCACTTAAAATAAACATGGTCCCACCAGATACTCTATGTGGTAAAGGTCCATTACTGTCCAGTAGCATAATCAATGTTTTGTTATAAAAGGATACACAGTATACCACTGTTAACTACTCAAAAGCCTAATAGGTAGTCAAAGTAAAATTGTCTTTTTAGTGAATTATAATATATTCAAACATTATTTACTTGTAAAAAAAGAGATTCCTTTATGTATTGTTATGATTTCCTTAATTAAACAATTTCATGTAAATAAGTAAGCAATTATTCTGCTTGATACTACAGCAGTCTTTCAGGATTATAGCAATTTCAATATTCTAACATCATTAGAAGTACTATTAACTATTGAATTTCATTTATACGTAATTTGTTATGATTACCTTTTGCCTGCCTTTAGTTGATTGGCCACATACTGCAGAAGACCAGCAAGATCAATTGGATATTTACGAAAAACTGCACCACAGAAACTAGCCAAACCTATATGAAGTTAAAGAATAGTAAGAATCAAAACAGTTCATAAAACAGAAAGCACACTAAGAGTCATTTCTTCAATTAACTCAACTTCTAAAACAAAATTTGGTAGGCATAATTATATTGCTGATAAATAAAAAATAGTAAATAATAGAATTAAATGAAACAAAATTTGGTAGGCATAACTATACTACTGATGCCAATGAATGAAGTTTCATAATAAAAATAGCTAAGATTTATTAAGCATACATATTTCAAGTACTATACCAAGCACTTTATTTTGACTCTCTCATTTAACCCTTGCAACATCATCTTAGGTTTGTATGACTGATGAGGCAAATTCAGGATAGTACCAGGGCATGGTTGGTTACACACGCCTATAATCCCAGCACTCGCAGCAGAGGCAGGAGGATCACCTGGGCTACATCGTTCAAGGCCAGCTTGGACTACATAGTGAAACTCAGTATCAAAAACCCACTGCCCCCACAAAAAAATGAATAAAGGATATACAAGTTCCTTGTGGACACACAGCACAAAGTAGGGTAGTGGTTTAAACTTGTGTACGCTGATTAATTGGGAAACAACAAAATCTTGCAGATTACTTTGTAAATTTAAACAAGAACCCTGCTCCTCAAATGTCTTAAGTCAGGAAAATTACTTTTTATCTCAAAAAATGCTGCTAATGGTAGAGGGCCAAAGAAACAGGTAAATATTACCAGACCAAGAAACAGTGAGATTAAAACTACAATCCAGACAAAAGGAGAAGATTCTAGTAACCTGTAGGTTATTCAACAATTGTTTACTAAGCACATAAATAACATAGGTCCCGCTCTTAATGATCTTATGGACTAGTGAGTGATACAGAAAAATAAACTGCAATGCCTACGATAAATAAAAGGCTCAACAGGAGTAAAAGAAGAGCACCTAATTCATCAGACTTGCAGGTAGGAACATAAAGAAAACTTTCTGAACAAAATGACTCCTATGCTGAAATCAAATAAACAGAAGGTGAACTAGGGGAGATGAACAGCCATGAAAGAGGATCCAAGTAGAGGGAATAACATGCAAAAGATCTACAGAAAGTTCAAGAAGTTCTGTAGTAATGGAACCTAGACTGCTGGAGGGGGGAAAAATGACGCTACAACAATAATGAACTGGTTTTAGAAGAAATCATTTACACAACAAATATTTCAAACTTTATAGTACAATAAAGAACTATTGAGCTGGGCGTGGTGGTGCATGCCTGTAACCCCAGCACTCGGGAGGCTGAGGCAGGAGGATCTCTGTATCTCTGTAAGTTCAAGACCGGCCTGGACTACATAGTGAGTTCCAGGTCAATCTCAACTACATAGTGCGACCCTGTCTAAAAAAAACCAAAAAAAAAATAATAATAATAACTACTGAAAGATTTCAAAAGCAAAACAGGTTGAAAGAAACAGAACTGGTATTAAAATGTCAAAGGTACAAGAAATTTAAAAAGACAAGTGTTTAGACTTTTTGGTTAACAGTCAAAAAAAATTTTTTTTCCCAAACTTGTGTTTTATTTTCCATCAACTTCTTTTCCACTTTGCTTCAGTGTCTGCAGAACAGCTCAAGTCCATTCAGTGGTGGTTCCTACCCACTCAGTGGCCTGAACAGTGGGGGCTGCAGACCAGTCCTCTGTGGCCGGTTGAGCACTCCAGTCTTCTGTAGGGAACTGCTCGACGGGCACAGAGGGCACCTGCACACCCTCAGACCAGTCTGCAACCTCAGGCTGAGCAGCAGTGAACTCCAGAGCTGATGCAGTCCATTTGCCCTGAAATTTCTCCTTGGTCACAGCCATTTCAGCAGCAGTCTGCTCTTTTTTTCAATCTCTTCAGGATCCCTGTAGAAGTAGAGATCAGGCATGATCTCCCATGGGTGTTCACGGGAGATAGTGCCACGCATGCGCAGCACTTCCTGGGCCAGCATCCACAGCAGACCCACTGAGTGAGCTCCCTTGTTGCACGGGATGGCAATATCCACATAGCGCAGAGGAGAATCTGTGCACACAGAGCAATAGTAGGCAGATTGACATCAGATGCCTCCGTGAAGGGCTGATGATCAGCCCTGGGATCTGTAACCACCAGAAGACTCGGCTCTTGGAAGGCTGCCTGGATCTGGTTAGTGAAGTCCCAGGAGTGAAGCGGCCAGCAATAGGAGTAGCTCCAGTGGCGGTGGCAAACTTCAGCACAACCCACTGGCCAGTGTTCTATAGGGTATGACACTGACATCAGCAGGGTTTTCAATGGCAACTATGGCTCGTGCTGCCAGCAGAAGCTTTTCCCAGGTCTGCTTCAGATTTATGGTGTAGATTCCATCACTTTTTCTTTTGTAGATACACTGTTCCATCTCGAAATCCAGGTTGGTGCCACCTAAGTGGGTTCCTGCAGCAAGGAATTTTAGGACATCTTCCTCCTTCATTTGCACAACACCAAGGGCTCCGGACATTGTGAAAGTTTCCCTTTAAGTTATGATGGGAATCAAGAACAATGCCATATGGAGCCTGCCTGGGCAACGAGGAAAGGCAAATTTTTGTTCTTTTAATGATGACCAGAATCATGGGACTGAAGGAGAAATGTTGCCAGTTCCCTTAAGATCAACTCCTCTAAAATAGTAGTAGTCAAAGAGAAGGTGATTTTTATCTCCCCAATAGTCTCCAAATTTTATCGTAGTCAAGAATGATCTCAAGAAAAAAAATGGTTCGAGTTATAACAAGTAGTAGGGACTATATGAATCTCTTAACACAGCCAAGAACTTTGACAATCTGTAGAACAAGCTGAGTGGCTAGATACTCTTAAAAAGACCTCTTGAAAATAAGCTCTTAAAAGTCTCTAAACATAGGTAATAAAATATAGTAGTTAGCATCAAAAGTAATTTAATCTTTGAGAAAAATAATAATACATACTCTGAAGCCAGCTGGAGATAGTTGTGTCATCATGTTTCATTCTCTCCTTTTCTGGATTAGCTAAAGCTTCAATGATACAATCTTTCATATGTTAAGAAAATATTTTGTCACTACATCTATAACAAAGAAAGACCCTTAAACAAAAGAAACGTCATATCTTGGGGAAAAACAAAATTCTTTGCTTCAAATTATTATAAATTATTGAAAAATTCACTCATCATAGTACCAACTCTTCTTCTTTAGCCTCTTTTCCAACTTTCAGAAAGCAAGACAGTGTTCATCTATATGAAGAAGTTTGGTAAAGCTAACATCTCTCCCTTTATACAACACAAAAGTATTCATGCATGTATATATACACTTGAGTTCTCTTTCAAATTCTCTACTGACCAAACTTCACATCAACCACCTGAATCCACTTTAGATGCTTACTTAGAAAGTAAATATTATTCATCATTAAAATCTATGTTTTGCTTCATTTGCAAGGATACAGGCCAAGACATCATAATTCAATGAAGTGAGGTATTTCAATGAATCTACAACAGGTGTTATTAAATTATCATACTTCTGTATTTGTGACAGGATCTGGAAGACAGCAACAAAGAATAGATGGTATTAACTAAACAAATAAAAGAGTTTCTACTATGCCAAGTAATAGGTACAGTTTTTCAAAACAGAAGAAACACTTATAATTTCATATTTATGTGAAACTTATTACTCTATCATTGCCTTCAAGAATATTTTCTTAGGCTACATTTTCAAATCAGTAAATAATTTGAGGGGCTTTAACTTTGGATTTTGCAAAGACAAGTTAATCTCAAGTGTCTTTTAGAATTTTTCTAAAAAATCAAATAAATAGCCTCGTATGGTGGTACATGCTTGTAATCCCAGTAGTATGGGAAGTTGAGGCATGAGGATCACCAAGTTTGAGCCCAGGCTAGGAACTTAGTGACTTAACAAAACCTTGTGCCAAAGTAAAGAAGAAAAGGGCCAGGGATGTATCTCAATGCAAAGGCCCTCTTTCAAACCCTAGTACAGTATTAAAAAAACTAAAAATAAAAAAGATTATATCGGAATCACAATTAAATGCTATTCAAATATTTCTAAAAACATAAATCAAAATATAATAAACAAGATAGCAGTGTTCATAATATTAGCACTGTCATGTATACTAGAAAAATTAATCAATGTATTAAATATTATATGGTAACACTTTTTTTGGTACCTGGAATCGAACTCAGGCCCTTGCATTTGCCAGGCAAGCACTGTGTCACTGAGCTATATCCCTGGCCCTCTGTAATAACTTCTGGGTTTAGCAGAACCTGACAGTTCACTTGCTAAAGATATTCCCCCTAAAACTACCAAACATTTAAAACACTACTTCATTCTTTTTCCATTTGTGCTGATTTAAAGGCAACTAAACAACAACAACAAAATCCCTTAAAACAATATTAATCTCAAAACATACATAATCAAACAAAATGGTTGGATTGCTGTGGCTCAACTTCCCAATTTGTCTTCCTGAAGGCTTCACATTTTCCTTGGTTAGCCTCCTAAAAGGGGAGAGAAAGGTGGCAGGGATCATCTTAAGTAACATCATTCATAATGCCGAAAGCTTTGGAACAGCATGGTACAAAAGCAATTCTTTCCTGAATATCCAAAATGGATCAATGTAAACAACTATCTTCATCATACACTATACTCTACTGCAGTAACTGGAGTATTTGTTAGGAATGCTCCCAGAGGATACTGAAATTTTATGTTAAAAGTTTAACATTTATAGAATATACATTTTGAGCACTCGGGAGGCTAAGGCAGAAAGACTATACCAAGTTCAAGGCTAACCTGGGCTACACAGTGAGCTTGAGGCTAGCCTAGAGTACATAGCAAGACCCTGTTTCAAAAAATTTAAAAAAAGATAAAAGAAAATAAACATTTCCATTTTATAGTAACGGTCTACTAAATCATTAAAATTCTTAATAAATACTTCAAGTACATAAAATTCTTTCTATGGAGAATCATATGTATTTTAGATTTAGAAGGGTTTATCAGTTTAGTGATTAAGAAATCCAATTTGGTGTGATGCAATGAAAGGCCTCATGCCATCTGGTTCAGTCACCTTTATAGAGTAAAAGCTAATGTGACACTCCTGAATAAGTTCTCATTCATATTTCCAGGTATTTTTAAAAAATATTTTCTACTTCTTCCCCCAGCTCAGTATTCTTTTACCAATATTCTGTGAAAGCATAGCAATGAAATTCTTACAGGTGAAAACAATTACACAGAATCTTAAACTCTTTTGAATTACATAGTAAATCTAAAAACAAATGTGAGGTTACAAATGAAATGAGAGGCTTTCTAAACTGAAAATAAATTATGAATTCAGTTTATAATTCAAAGAATAGGACCGATCTTAAAATAGCAAACTTGATATAATTATCTGAAGAAGCTTCTTATGACAAAAAAGGCCCAATAATTAAAATGATTTTATTTATCGGCTGCTTCTCTTCTCCTTTTACTCTTCATGGCCCACCCCACCCTCCTCCAATGGAGAAGAGAAATGATTAGTTTTAACCTTTGGATATATTCTGTTCCACCTTCAAATTTACCACCCCCATTTCTAGCCATATGTCAGATGATCCCCCTACTTGCCAAGGATAAACCCACACACACATAAACACACCTGGCTTTTTATTCCATTCCCTTCTGCCTCTATCACTGTTTTTGTTTGAAAAACAAACAAAAGTTAAAGGAATATTTTCTTATGTTTTACACGTAAGCTACCATGGTATCTGGCGTATACAACACAAGTAATAAGCATTTGTAGAATGAATTATTGAACATCCTATAGCAAGCTCAGGGTTTTTGTTGCTGTTGTTGTTTTGGATTTTCTAGGACATAGTCTCGCTTTGTCGTTTGGGCTGGTTTTGAACTCTCTATGCAGCCAAGGTTGGCCTTTAACCTGTGGTGATCTTCCCCTTCAGCTTCCTGAGTGCTGGGATTATAGACAGGCACCCCCATGCCTGACTACAAGCTCAATGTTTAAAAGAGGCATTCAAATTTTGTGAAGTTCAACAAGTGACAAATTAATACATTCCACTTTGAATGTAAAAAAGTTCAAATATCAAGCTCATAGTGTTCAATCCCTGAGAAAAAATAATTACAGCTTACAAATGTAAACAAAACCAAGGAAAAAATGGAAACAAAGTCTTTGTAAATAGGGAGGGGTGGAAGGGTTGAAGGGAGGGCAGGGGAATGGGGGAAAAAATAAGAACCAAAATATATTATGTAAAGGTACACATTTCCAATGATGAATATCATTATATTGTATATCTAAAATGTACCAATAAAATTAATTTAAAAAATGGAACAAAACCCAAGTATATTAAAAATTCCCTCACTGTTCTGTATTAACATATTTTTATTCATATTAATGTTTATTATGACAAGTTACTAAACATTAGGAATACAAGGATGAACCATTACTACTACTCTCAAGCTGGGGAAACATTTAACATCATTTTTAAATTTCTATATTGTTTTTAAAAGAAAAAACTTAGAAAAGTACTTATATGCTATGAATAAAATAAAAATGGGGATAATATATTTGCATTGCCCTGTATATACATAAAAATTTCTAGAAAGATAATCTAAATACTGGTTACTTTTTTTGTTTGGGGAGAGAACTGAATGGATGGAACATGAGGTGAGAGACTTTTTACTATATATCTTTTTTACTGTGTATGTTTAAGAAACACAAGGTAATGTTTTGGTTTATATATTCTAATGGCTCTTGATCCTTTCTAGCAAAAGCTAAGCTAATTAACTTTCTGGCATCAGAGTGCAGTCATCAATGCAGCGCAATGGTTTGCCAAAACTTAGTCCTTTTACCTCACTGAAACTTTATAAGCTCTGATCAACATCGTCCCCTTCCCTATCCTTATCCATTCCCCCTCTCCAGTAGCCTCTAGTAATTATTTTTTCAATGTACAATCTTTATATTTTAAAATTTTAATTTTGTTGGTATAATTTGTATATACATATAGATATAGATAGATCACATGAATCACAGGGAATTTCAACCTGTACATAATGTATCTTGATTCTTTTTTACCATTCCCCTCCCTTCTCCCTTCAACCCCTCTTCCCTCATTTACAAAAGCCCCATTTCCATTTTTCCTTTTCTCATTCTTTTTCCTTCCTTCCTCTCCTCTCCCCCTCTCTAGTTCCCACTTTCTTTTTAACAAGTTTTTCGTATTTCACATTGTCTATTATACATTTTGGTCCCTATTTACACTTTGTTTCTTATACCAGAGAGACGAATGCAATATTTACACGTGTCTGATTTATTTTACTTAAAGAGTTTACACCACAAAAGAAATCACTAACACAGTGAAGAGACAACCCACCAAGTGGAAAAAAATTCTAGGTGTTAGTCCCTCAGACAAAGGACCAATATCTAAAACATACAAACAACTGAAAAAAAATCAGACCCCCCCAAACTTAAAGACCCAACCCAAAAGTGGGCATCTGAAGTGAATAGACAATTCTCAAAGAAGTACAAATGGCAAACAAATATATAAAAAATGCTCAACATCACTGGTTATTTGAGAGACGCAAATAAAAACAACACAGAAACTCCATCTCACTCCAAAAAAGAATGGCCAATATCAAGAATTAACCAACAAGTGCTGGCAGGGCTGTGGGAAAAAGGAACCTTTGTACACTGTTGGTGGGAGTGCAGACTGGTGCAATCACTGTGAAAATCAGTGTGGAGATACCTCAAAAAACTAGAATGAGAGGTCTCATTTGACCTAGCTATTCTTCATCTGGGTATCCTCCCAAAAGAATTAAAAACATCATACCACAGAGAAAAATGCATACCCATGTTTATAGCAACACAATTTATAATAGCTAAAACTCAGAAACAGCCCAAATGCCCATCCACCAACGAATGGATAAAAAAATGTGGGTTTTTCTATACACTGGAATGTTACTCAGCCATAAAGAAGGACAGACTCAAGACATTTATAGTATATAACCTTTAAAAGAAAGGAAATTCTGTCATCCATGGCAACATGGATGCAACTGGAGAATTGTATGTGTAAGTGAAATAAGCTGGGCACAGAAAGACAAATACTGTATTATTTCACTGATGCATAGAATGTGTATACCTCTTTATAGTTACTAAAATTTAAAGCATACTTTCAAAAAGATAATTAAACAAAGACCATCACAGCCATGTCTCTAAGTGATACATTATCATTATTTGCCTAAAGAATAGTGGTGGCACAAATAAAGAACAATCTGTTGTGTTGGGTAGTATGTGCTAGGGAAGAATTCAGAGGTGGCATTGAAGCTTCTCTCCAAGCATGAATCACTACATGGAGAAGGGAAAGGAAGGTAAGGGAAAACCTGTACAAATAAAGGAAACAAAAAATATTTGCAAGAGTGAAGGAAAGGAGACCATAGTATACATAGGGAAACATAAACAGGCTCAGTACAGCTGGAGATCAAATTGGCAGAAAATGAGGATGATATAGAGAGGAAAAGATCAAGGAGTACCTCTTGCATCACCATGCCAGAAAGCTAGATGTACAACCTACAGGCAATGGCAATTAATCAGAGAATTGTGAAGCAAGAGAATAAAATAAGGCAATACAGTGCTTCAGACAAAAGAACGAAGGTTGTGGTAGTAGAGAGTAGATAAGATGGACTCAAGGAATTTAATACTTACTATCAAACAAAAATAGGCACTTAGATCAGTGTCTAGCATACCTAGCAATGGTTCCATAAATATCATCTGTGATTTTGTTAAGCTACAAACTGTACCTGAATAACTCAAGATCAGAACTTATTCAGGCAGATTAAAGCCTAATATCCTCTCCCACAATAACTTTCCCAGGTGAAATATCTCATTCTCTTGTCTATCCTTCCACAGTAGTTTATACATCCTGTATAACAGCACCTCAAAGCCAGACTGTGACCCTGCACATCCCAGCTTTCCAGGTAGACTGTGATGACAGACAATATCTTGAGGCAAGGATAATATGACTGCATACTGTTATATAATGTATCTACTTAAACTACAAAATGCATGACTTTTTTTTCAGCTTTAATTGAGTTTATTGGTACATTTTAGGGATACAGTACAGTTACATTCATAACCATACTGAAACATGAATTTATAAAAGGAATGACAATTGACAACAGCCTTGAAGAAAATATGTGCAATATAGCAAGTATATTTAAGATCTAAACTAATACTAAAGTATACAATTTTTATAATCAAACTTCAAATAGACTACCAAAAAGTAGAAATAACATCACTCCTATATTTTTAATGACATAAAAATAAAGAGAAAAAGAGAAATTTCTCAAAAGCTGTCTCTCTATGGAGATAATTGTATGTCCAGTACATCATCCTAACAGATAAAATAATGTGTTAAAAGGGATTATTAGATTTTTATACCTAGACAACTCTGAAACCACTAACTTGGTAGTTAAAAAGAGCTAAAACCACAAAACTCATTCTATCTGCAGTTTATAATTAGCTATACAGTTGTCTCAAAATTAAGGCTCTGACATGAACTAGCTGAAACAAAGTAAATTAGATCCAGATATAATTTAGATTAATATAAAGAAAAATAAATTAAGACTTACTTCATGATATATTTGGCTCTGTCTATTGTTTGAGCTTTAACTTTTACTAAAAGTGGGTGACTGTTATAAGTTTCATTCTTCCACTGGCCATACAGACGGTATCTTTAAAAATGATGAGATGAAGAATTAGGAAAAGTTAAACAATTAGAGGTTAACAGTCGAATTACTAGTTGTTAAAAATATGAAAGTATGTATTTACCTATGCTGGTAAGGAAATGTTTTAAACATTCCCCATAGTTCCTCAGACATACAAGCATTGCAGTCCATCAAAGAAAGAGATGGAAGTAGTACCTGGTCAGTAATGCTTAGCAAACAGCTAAGGATAACTTCCTAAGAAGAGAAAAAATAATTTCAGTAAGAAGTCCACATTAATTCATCCTCAAAATAACTTTGTGCTATTCTTGGGGAAACTACATTTGTCAATCTCAAAACATAAAATATCCAATTCTCTGCCCTATCCACTGTCCTTACTTTGTTTCTCCATGCATGACAGCAAATGGGGTGAAGGAAGCAAAAGAGTAACAAAGAAATGAGGGACTTTTATCTCACTTCCTTTCTCAATACATTCATCTTCGGAGGTGGGGTATAAAACTTAAAACCTAACTTCATGAGTTGTCAAAAGTTGTGGTCAACATGTAAAGTGTAAAATAATTACTCACACAGACGATCAAAGAACATTCACGGTAAAATTTTCAGTATGCTATGCCTAGACAAACATTAGACATTTGATTTTTTTCAGTCTCTTACCGTTTTCTCTTTATCTTCTTGTTTGCTTCCATCAGACTGAAACTAAAATTTTAAAAAAATTTAATAAAATGCAACAAGATTAAAATTATGCTGTCATAATATAGCTTCTAATTGGAAAAAGGTTAAATTGCCCATGAAAAAGGAT
The DNA here is from genome assembly GCF_012274545.1 of Fukomys damarensis. Taxonomy (NCBI): domain Eukaryota; kingdom Metazoa; phylum Chordata; class Mammalia; order Rodentia; family Bathyergidae; genus Fukomys; species Fukomys damarensis. Next base: position 100,143,874 of record NW_022900951.1, read on the forward strand.
TGTTTAAAAAAAACAACTGTTCTTACACACATGTAGGTTCTAGTCTATTATAATTACCATCTTAAAATTTCAGCTAGATTTCTAACCTCCAAATCTTCTTTGACATACATGAATCTTGAGTCAGCTTTATAAACCAATTCTTTTCAATCTCATCATCATAAACCAAAGCATCCTAAAAACTGATCTAAGTGTTTATTATACAGTTAAATATTATAAAATCATAATCAGCACATTTGGCTTATTAATCTAGATTTTTCTCTACAGCATTAGTAAAATCAAACACGAAAGAAAGAAAAAAATTAAACACAAAGAAATTTTTTTCAGTGGTAAAGTTTATTTGAAAAAGTAAAAGTGAAAAGCTAGAGGAAAAACTGGCTCTCCAGAGTGAGCTTGGGTCGATGAAGAGAGGAAAAAGCAACATAAAAGTACACCCTGAAGGAAGTAGGGCAGGCTATTGTCAGGAAAGCCATGATAGACAAATATAAAGAAATTTAAAGCTATATTTTAATTCATAACTACAAAAATAGTCCATGAAACTAATCTCAAAATATTAGTAACACTGCTGACAAAGACAAAACCAATGTCTAACTTGGATGGACTGTGAGTCTATATTTTATTAGTGATTCCCAGGTGGAACCCTAAAGTGATACATTTGATGATGTGATCTATAAGACAATCTAGATTTCTAAGAAGGACATAATTAAAAATCAAATAACGGAAGAGGAAAAGCTAATAGGTAGCTAAGAGGGTTATTTTCATCATAGATGACAGCATTCTATGTATGTATGCATTTTCATGCTTGAGTATTTCAATGGGTGTTACCACTGGGACCAGTCTAACTTCTTTGCTGCATTTTTACCTGACACTAATTGAGGACCTTCCATTCTACCTTTATGGGAAAATACATACAGATATACTTTTTTTCTTCTCCCTAGTTAATGGGCTTAAAAGTTAGGGTTCTCTCACAGACCACAATTAAGTCAACCTGTCAGCAAATAAAGGACTGGGTTACAGAGGAGTGGCTCAACAGAAAAAAAGCTGCAGTAGTTATTTTTATTTGTTTGGTTTGGTGTGGGCAACTTGTAATTACAGTGGCATATTGGGTATACAACAGGAGACAGAAATGAGGGTATGCCATAATTGGAAGAATTAAGTTTGTAGTATATCATGTTAGAATTTAAGGCAGTTAAAACTCCCCTTTTCATGGTGTAGTATGATTCAAACAAACCTGACAAAGGTACTAAGGTACCAGGTCAGCCTAATTCTCTTTCTAGGTAACTAATATTAGTTTCTAATGTTTATGTATCAATTCTCTAGATTGTATAACCAAGAAAATTTGAAAAAGAAATATGGGAAACAAAATAAAGCCATTTAGAACAGTAAAAACAAACAAAAACAACTTTCCAAACAAAGGCTAATTACAGCAAGGATAAAAATTAAAATAAAATAAAAATCAAGTGATACATGCAAATAAAAGCAATTTTCTTTTTGGCGGTAAAATGCTAAGTAAAATAAATAAAAGAGATAAACAAATAAAAAATCAATAAAAGAGAGTGGTGGTTTCACTCTCTTGATGCTTTTTCTTTCAGTTTACTTTGCTTTTTAATTCAAAGTACTGTAAGACTCTCTTTCACACAAGTTTTAACAAATGCCAGGCTGAAATATGGACACAGAAATAGAGGAGAAGGACAAGAGATATTCATTCATTCATTCATTTACTATGTGTCAGGCACTGGGAATTCTAAGATGAGCAGGACAAAGTTCCTATCTTTGAGAAGGTGACACCACTTGAAGATCAAAGCTATAATTGCCAATGTACTGTTAGCAATTTAATTTTTAAGTATGAGTGAAATAGCACTCACAATTATATCTAGAGAGGCCATAAGGTCAATGACCCAAAACAAGTTCCGATATCACTCCATAAAAACAGAGGAGCTGATACAGTGCAGAAAGAATTATTACTAAAAGTACTGCCTTCTACCATATTTCATTTAGGTTAATAAAATCTATACTGGGGCTGGGGACTTAGCTCAGTGATGCCGCATCTATGGTCAAGTACAAGGTTCTGAGTTCGATTCCTCACTTACATATAATAATAAAATGGTCACCTACCAATCTGTGGTGGTTTTTATTGCAGTGTAACTAATAGCACAATCTTTCAATATCGAGTCCTAGTTTAGACAATAAATTATATGGTCTACTCACCATATAAGTAACATTCAAATCGCAGTAAACAACTTGTGAGAGGGGCTTTAATATTAAAACATACTCCTAAACCCTGCTATATAGCTATACTCAATTTCAAAAATTCACCAATTAGAACTACTTTGGTTAAAATACTGGTTGTGCTATGTAAGTTTACTCTGTTTTACACAATGGTTCTAAGCAGCTGAGGAAGTACAAGACTTTCACTGCCCTTAATAAATATGTATATGTGCTATATTTTTAAATGATTCTCTTCATTAAACAAAACAACAAAATTGCCCTAACTTCAGGGCAAATTAAAGTTTCTATATTGAATTTGTTTAACGTAATGTGTTCCTGTGTTTTGGTTTGGATTCCCACAGACCTGAATTTATTAAAGTACAGGCACTGTTTATTTGGGAAGTTATCAAAGGAATCACCATGAAAATTTATTCCTATAGATAAATGTACTTCTAACCCATTGGAGAGTCTGAGTCTGTGTAGAAATTCACTGTAGGTTGTTCCACCTGAGAACATGGTAGTTTTACACCAAATCTTGTCTTTCATTGTTTGAAAGCTGGGGACGAGTGAGATGAGTATTACACTTCCCTTCCAATTCAATCCTGGCCTGTGTGGCACAAGCGTGAAGACAAAGACAGACAGGTAACAGCAGCTGAAAAGTGGACTAGCACACAGTGGAATGGTAAGGACCTGATACATAGACCCTTACAGACGGGATCTGACAGCATCTGCTATGCCCTTGAGTAAGCAAATGCCCAAATCTCCAACAGGTAAACATTTTCATAAATGCTGTCAAGTGTTACTTCTCCTTTTTATACTTTGAGATTTCTTCCTCAAATTAATTTTGAAATTCGTTTTCAGAAGACAAAGTACTGGAGAGGAGGGGCGTGAATTGAATAAACTGTTCATAGCGTGCATTTAGGCCATACTTAAAAGTTTATTTTTCTTATATAAAATGCACTTTAGAAAGTATACACTATTTGTACAGAGTCTACATTTGCCTATTAATACTTAATATCAGCTTATCCTTGTATTTTTATCTCTTTTAACTACTTGGAAAAATGCTGAGGTCTGATTTGTAATTTAAGTATGACTGAGCATGAACGTACTCAGTATAAGGTTATCTAAGTTCAAGTCAATTATTATAGGAGGCAATATAAGTGTAAATATAAACATCCTAATGGTTCTTTGTCAGACTCATTAAAGGCTGTTTGTTTTGGATTAAACTTGGTCTCTAACACCAGAGTTGTTCTCAAGGTTTGTGTAAGACCTTTTACATTTTCAAAAGTACACTGGGGAGCTTAAGGAATGATGCCAATAATAGCAGTGTCTTCTCTATTTGGAAATAGAAGTATAATGAAAAATTTTGATTGTTTTTTAAAATATTCTTACAAAACTTGTTTCTACTTAAAATGGAGAGATACATCCATAGCTCCTCTAGTTTACCCACAAAATCCTAACAAAAACTTTCTTTCCTTTCAAAAATTTTCTTTTGATCAGTTACCTGATCTGTAACGTGAATTTCAACAGGGTAACTATCTGATTATCACTAAAATGTAAACAAAAGAATTAATATGAAGTCAACAAATGTGCTTTAGAAGAAAATGAAGCTGCTACTTTAAAGTAGCACTTAATATTCAGACAAAAATAAATTAAAGTATACTAATACATAAAGACAACTCATCAAAAACTACTGTCATAACTTAGAAAAATAACCCACTATATTAAATCTCAAATTTCACCCTCTATGCATATACACTGAGTATTTTGATAGTACAAGTCTAGTTACACTCACATAAATTAAACACAGGTATGGTACAATGCCACTGTACTGAACCCCATACCTTTATCCAAAAAGAATGCCCATTTTGGGTTCTAAGCTATACCACCAAGGGAGACAATTTCAAAAGAAGTGGAGTGAAGCAAGATCACAGAATCTTCTTCCCTAACAGTTGATGAAAAGCAAAAAGCAGTAAACATCAGCAGCCACAAATTTCTAATGTAGTTAATAAGCTGGAGTTTTAGAACCACTGGCTTAAATTACATTTTTACTGTAGCAACCTAAATTTTTATTATGGAATAGTTTGGCTAACAAAACCCCACAGGCATGAAATAATTCAGTATCCAACTCATACTAGATGTAGGAAAAAGGACATCTCAGATATAGAAAAAGGACATTTTTCTATGTTACCACAATATCAGTGTCACACCTATTTTCTACTATCATCAAGGTCATCTCCCATCAGGTTTTTCTAAGCTTTATCTATGAAATAAATTGTAACACTTCAGCTTTTACTAAGTGCCAACAAAAGAAACTAATAGTGTAAAGAATAACCAAACAAATGAATTAAGATGGCAGAGTGAAGCAAAATGGAATACCTCCCCACCAAAATTCTTAAGGCAATAAACAAGTTTTTTTTCTAATGCACAAAATTAACCACCAGCAACCAAGCAAGAAAAGAGAAACCTATGCTATTAACTTTGGGAGTTGTAGGAACAATCAAATGATATTTTAGTACTACAGTGTCATATGACTTGTGCCACTAACATAATCTGCAATAGTATTGAGCAAGGATGTGGAATAGAATCTTTGGTAACATGGCCTGCAAGGTATGTTGGTAGCCTAAGGAAAAACACTTGTGAGGAAAAGTCCAGAAGGACTCTGGCAAAGGAAAAATCGCCTATCAAGTCTTGCTATTTTTCAAAGGCACATGCTTGGAAGAGTGAAGGAGTCAAGCCCAAGGAGCCAAATACCCACTTGGCTGGATATGTCTTGCACAGGATGGTCAAACAGATCTGAGGAGAAAGTAGAACTGAGGTCCTCTAAAAGGCTATATTCAGCCTCCACTGAACTCATTCACTTGCCTATCCTAGAGTATTAAAAGGTTGAAAACATAACCAAATATTTAAAGGGTAGACTTGTGGCTTAAGTAGGAACTGATCATTATCAAAGTGGGAAGGAGATAATGATTCACTTTGACTTTATCAAGAATAGGTCTGAAGAGAAATGCCAACATTAAGGTGAAAATAAATGCTGTGGTAACCATGGAAGCAGAAGGAAAGGAAAGCATAGGGAAGGGGAGGTGTGGGAAAGGAGAGAAGGAGGAAGGGAAAAGAGAGGGGAAGGGAAAGGATGGGACAGGACAGGTTGGGATGAGATGAATGAATGTAGTCTAGAAGAAAGTACACAACACAGAACAGACGTGCAGTCTCCCCAAGTAGCTATATATTCAGTCGTACAAAAAGTATTTAAAAATAACCCAGTAAAAGAAGAAAAGCTTGGGTATGAGATTAACAGGATGAAATGGGAGATTATAGAGACAAAATAATAAAGCAATTTAGAAGACCTATTATCTGTTCAATTTCAAACACATTATATTTATACAAGCATTATAGCATGACAATTTTTACCTCAGTCAGATCTGAAGTCAGGATGTACAGACTAAAATCATAGCTCTATCCCATAGCAACTATGAAATCTGGGACAAGTTACTTAGGCAGTAGGACAAAAGATTTGGTAAACATTACATTAGTTAACTCAGAATTCATGTAAGAGTTCCACTGAGATTAGCTGTCATAATCATAAATAACTTAATCCATTAAATCAGCTAGATTATAAAATGCAACAAGGAATTGGTCATAACTAACAAAGAATTTGTCATCTTTTAAGTATGTAATTGCTGACATCCAATTTCTAGTTCAGTGTTTAAGAAGCTTTGAAGTCCTCACTCTGTCCTAATAACAGGTAAAAAGCTGAATAAACTGAAAATTAACTCTTTCCTAGATCTGTAAGAGAAGTGAAGTCACAAGGTAAACCACTATACCCCTAAAGCTAGAGGCAGACAAGCAAATACAGAGAATCACAGCCAGGGATTTAGCTCAGTGGTGCTACTGCCTGCTTTGTAAGCAAGATCCCA
>NW_022900951.1:100150047-100155678 GCF_012274545.1 Fukomys damarensis
GGAAAAAAAAAAAAAAAAAAAAAGAGAGAGAGAGAGAGAGAGAATCACAACTCACATGCACATGTCTATGAAAACCCAAACCATTACAGATGAATTCCTGGAAGTTCAGTATGGACAAATCTGAGTTAGAAACTCCAGTGGGACTCAAGTCATAAGTGGGCCATCACAAACACACTTTAAGAGTTTTTCCTCCAGGAGATGAATCTGGTTCCCATAGTAAATACCAGAGGGAAAAAATAATCTCTTGTGCTTTTAGCTGAATAAAAAATTGAATCATTTAAAAACATACCAGAGGCTGGGCATGGTGGTGTATTCCTGTGATCCCAGCACTTGGGAGGCTGAGGCAGGAGTAGAAAATACCCATGGCATGGTGTGTTCTGTCTGAGAGAAGAAGGAAGGCCTCCTTGCTGGGTCAGCCTGTTTTGTTGGAGCAGATCCAGTGTCTTAGCTGGAAAGTCTGTGATGATAGAACTCCTGAGCTTTGTCTTCCCAGGAAGGGGAAAGGAGCTAGAATTGATTTCCTAAGGCAGTTTCATTTCTCCAGCTCTGAGCCTTTACTTTCTGAGCTTGTTTGCTGAGAAAAAAGAGACTGCAAATTCAAGACCAGCCTGGGGTACATAGTGAGTTCAAGACGAGCCTGAACTACATACAGAGACCCTGTCTAAAAAAGAAAAAAATACACCAGAGCACTGTGTTCTACTTAACAAGGGTGTATGAGGAAGGGAGTTATGGAAAAGAGACTGAGAAACACAGGTGGCATTCACAGGCAAAGGGTCCAAAACTAAGACCTAATCATAGGACAATAAAATGCTTCCGCTCCACCCACATCGCTAAAACCTCATTTACGATAGTTCCTTTTTCTAATACATCATGTCCACCTACCAAGAAAAAATTCAAGGGATACTAACCCCCCCCCCAACAACAACAACAAAATACCAGTTTGAAAAGATACAGTGTGAACACAGTTTGAAGTATCAGAATCAGACTCAGGTACGGCAGTGATGTTGGAATTATCTGACTAGGAATTTAAAACAACTATGATTAATATGCTAAGGGTTCTAATAGATAAAACAGGCTGCATGCAAAATCAGTTGGGCAATGTAAGCAGAGATGGAAATCCTAAGAAAGAACCAAAATAAAATGCTACAGACCAAAAACACCAAAACAGAATGAATATATTTGATGAACTTTATTAGTAGAAAGTACACAGCAATATTTCTGAGTTTTACAGTATCTCAGTAAAAGCTTTCACAATTAAAAATTTAAGAATTTAAGATAAAAAACACTAAAAAATTCAAAATATAGTATCCAAGAACTTTGGGACAACTACAAAAGGTATCATATAAGCATAAATGGAAATAACTGTGCTAGAAGAGAAAAAGGAACAGGAGCAATATTTAAAGCAATAATGATTGTAAATTTTCCACAAATAAACATCAAGCACTATACCACAGACCAGAGAAACTCACAGAACACCTAACAGGGTGGATGAATAAAATCAAAGATTAAAAATATCCTTCAGATAAGTGCTCGAAATAGCAAAAATGTATTTCATTATGTACGCTTATGTGTTTGTGCACTTAAGGACAAGCAAAATGAATGGCTGCAATGACGAGGGTCAGGAGGAAAGAATGAGGATTATTATTCTATTGCTATAAAGTGCTCTAACTACCCATGAGGTAGCAAGAGTGTTTGTGAGTGAATCTGGATTAACTATAAGTGTGAATTACAAACTGTAAGACAATCACTAAAAAATGTGAAAATAGAATTAACATGAAAAGAACAAATGGTATCATGTAAAATGTAGTGAAATCAAAAGGGGAAAAAGTGTGGTAAACAAATAAAGAAAAAAAGGGCAGAGATAAGAGAAAACAGCAATAAATTTGGTATATATTGATCCAAATATATCACTAATTGCTTTGAACATCAACAGTCTAAGTACACCACTTAAAACACAGAAAATGGGTGAGAGATTTAGCTCGGTGGCACTGCACCTGCCTTCACAAGCGCAGGGCCCTGAGTTCAATCCCTGGTACCAAAAAACAAAACAAAAACAGAAAATGGGGATTAACAAAAACTTATCTCTACTCAAAAACCTGTACACAATAGTTTTATTTATGACTGCTGAAACTTAGAAGCAACCAAAATATCCTTCAGTGAGTGAATAAATAATCTGTGGTATATCCAAGCACTAGAATATTATTCAGCTATTCAGAAATGAGCTACCAAGTTGTGAAAAGATGAAAAATGCCAATTTGAAAAGGTTACTATATGATTCTGTTACAATATACATCTAGATGCCTCCCCCAAAGCCTCATGTGCTCATAGTTGGGCTTTTTTGTTTGTTTGTTTGTTTATTTATTTATTTATTTATTTATTTATTTATTTATTTATTTATTATTTTGGGGTACCAGGGATCGAACTCGGGACCTTGTGCTTGCAAGGCATGTGGCGGAATATAGTTGAGCTTTTGACAGGTGACTGAATCACAGGAGCACTACAGCTAAGTGTGATGTTACGAGGTAGGGCCTGGTAGGTAAAGGTGGGCCAGTGGGAGTGTGGCCTGGTAGTGTATCACTCTCCCAGCCTCTTTCCTTTGCACTGAGCTTCCAGGCTACTATGACATAAGCAGCTTTTCCTCCAATATGCCCTTCCACTATCGCTTCCCACAATGGAGCTAGCCAACTATGGACTGAAATCTCTAAAAATGTGAGTCAAAATAAACCTATCCTCACTTAATCTGTGGGTGTCATGCATTTTGCCCCAGCAAGGAAGAAAGTAACTAAGACAGATTCCAAATAAACTGTTTCTTGGTATCTGAGGAGTACTGGTTCCAAGATACTAAACTCCACAGATGCTTCAGTCCCTTTATGTACAATAGCACAGTACTTGCATATAACCTAAGCACATCCTCCCATATACTTCAAATCATATTGAACTTATAATACCTAATGTAGTGTAAATAATTGTTGCATTGTATTGTTTAGGGAATTATCAAAAAAATCTATATACATGTTTTGTACAGATGTATAGTTTCATGCTTTTCCTATCTTAGTTGAATTTGTAAATGAAGAATCCACAGATAGAAGGCTGACAATATATTACATTCTGGAAAAGGAAAAACTATGTATACAGTACAAAAGGTCAGCGGTGGCCCGGATTTAGGAGAGAGAGCTGAACAGGCATAGCACAAAGGATTTCTCCCCAAACATGCTGGCTCTGATAGTGTTTTTCTCATTTTCTACCTCTACAAGAATGGAATGGAGTTGGGGAAAGAACCAAGCATAAGTGAGATAGAAAGAGGAGGGCTACAATAAAGCAGAGAGGGGAAATGTGTCAGCTCTAGGAACTGTGTATCTTGGTAATAATGGATATGTACATAGTGCATATAGGATTTTCTTAAGTCAGATGTTTGGCATCCTGCTTAAAAATTTATGATACCTGTAACAAAGAATTCCAAAACAAGAGATTTGAACATTAAGATTTTCAACTAAAAAGAACTGTATGAGGCAGATAAAATTTGATGAAAAATAGGCTGCTGACATAGTCTCAAAGTATCTCCCCACAAAATACATACTAACAAAGAGAAAAACTAACTAACTGTATAGTGGAGAAATCTGGCAGCAGAGACTTTAGCCAAGTGATCAGTTAGTATCACTGGTAATGGAACAGATTACTATGATGCACTGAGAATGACATAGGTAAGATTTTGTTCTTGAAGGAGGTACTTTTTTTTGGAAGCAGGTACTCTTAACATGACTCATCCTTTTCAGACTATATCAAGATGGTGAAATACTGTTACATTTCAGTATTGTATAAATGTATTAAATGGTAAATGGTATGTATAGTAATATTTAACTACTTCACAGATTTCTTTAAAGTACCTTTTCAAAATGCAAATATGGAAGCATTAAGAACAATTTACGCCAGGCGTGGTGGCACATGCCTGTAATCCCAGCACTTGAGAGGCTGAGGCAGGAGGATCACTGTGACTTCGAGACCAGCCTGGGCTACATAGTGAGTTCCAGGTCAGTCACAACTATATAGTGAGACCCTGTCTCAAAAAAAAAACAACAACAACAACAACAACAACAACAATTTACTAGCTAAATATTAAAAGCCAAGTCAAATATTTCATGTATCAAGGGATTCATATACAAGAGCTATTAATTTTTCTAGATTTTTGAGAGGTGTTTGGTTTCACAACAGCAAAGAAATTGACCTAAGTCCCCAGCCCCTTTTATTTATGTTTTGTTGGATTTTTTTTTCTCTATTTTGAGAAAGGGTCTAAGTTGCCCAGGCTAGCCTCAAATCTGTAATCTTCCGGACAGTCTCCCAAGGGATTGGGATTGCAGGTGTAGACTACCATGACCAACAAGAAATTATATATTCTTTTCAGTTCAAAGGCCTTGGATTGGCAGATTTCTTTGTACAAAAAGAGAACTGTAGAACAAAAATATTGTTAAATTGAAATTAATCAGAATTTTTTTTTCCTTTCCAAAAGACAAAATAAAATGAAAAGGCAAACCAGATTCAGAAAAACAATTTCAAAATCACATATCTGATAAAGGCCTTATACCTGCAATATACAGAGAACACTTACAATTCAATAAAGAAAAGACAATCCAATTTGAAAATGGGCAAGAGGTACGGACATATACTTCACTAATGATAATTACAAATGGCAAATAAGCACATGAAAAGATGATCGATATGACTACTTCTCAGAGAGACAAAAAAAGCAGAGAGAGAACAGAACATACACACTCAATAGAAAAATATAAGAGAGTGAAAATACCAAGTGTGATGAGGATATGAAGCAACTGGAAGTCTCATACAATCGCTCCTAGGAATGCAGAATGGCATACACACTTTGGAACAGTTTGGCAATTTTATATTAAGTTAAAGATACACTCATATGACCCAGTAATCCCACTCTCAGGGACACAAAAACATATACCTCCCCAAAAAACATGCACAAGACATTTAAAGCAGCTTTATTTATGATAACCCCCAAAGAAACAATCTAAATATCCATCAACTGATGCAATAAACAAACACCAGTAGGTCTATATAATGAAATATTACTCAACAAAAGGAACTGACATATGCAATAACTCAGATGGGTCTCGAAAGCACTAAGAAAAGAGTATATATAATTCCATTTATATAAAGTTATAAAAAAAGCAACACCATATTGACAGAAAGCCTATCAAAGCAAGGGAAGGAGAAAATTGACTGCAAGCTGGCAAGAGGAACTTTCTGGGTAATGAAAATATTCAACTGACTACTTGTCGTGACTCTGGTGATAGACATACAACTGTACATATCTGTCCAAACTCATCAAATTAAACAATTAAGATTGGAGAAGTTTACCATATGTAAGTTATACATCAAAGCTAATTTAAAAATTTAAAACAAGCATAAACGGGCCTGGGGTTGTGACTTAAAGGGAATACAAAGGGAGATCTAGCTTCCTGGTATGGTCATATTTCTTGGTATGGGTAGTAGACAATTGGGTGTTCGGTTTGGGAAAGGTACAGTACAGTTTATGATTCATGTATTTATGTGTCTGTGTTTGTGTGTATATTTAATGTAAAGAACCATATATGATATAATCATTATATATAT
>NW_022900951.1:100155782-100195301 GCF_012274545.1 Fukomys damarensis
ATATAGTTAGGACACAAGGAACTTTACACAAACCTTACTCAACTTTTCTCATTCCTAGAAATCCTGATAAATATAAGTATACTAAGAACTTTTCATTTCCAAATTTTGCTTTCCATTAGAAAGAAAACTTTTACTAACCTCCTTCATAAATGACTTGCCTATGCGCACCACTTTTGCAAATAAAATAGGATCATGAGAAAGGTGAGGACCAAGGTAACAGAACATATTGAATACATCTCTCCTCAAATCTTCAAAGCTCTCTGCTTGCTTTGGTGCTCTCTTGTTTTGCAAAGCATTAACAGGTGAGCCTTTAGCACCTTTAGGAACGCCAACTCTATAAAAAGAAGTAAAACTTATAAACACACAAACACAGGATATCATTTAAAACCATCACATTTAAAGTCAACACAATTATCTTAATCAGTAAATGTATGTTTTCTTTTTAAAATGTGCTTTCGATATTTCAATTGTGCCTATTATACCAAATAGTTCTTAACTGATAGAAAAACAAAAATATTCATTAGCAACAAAATCATAGCTCAGAGGATAAAGTTTCAAATTAACAGATTAAAAAAATACCAGAAAAATGTAGATCTCAAGTAATATTTAACATATATTACATAAATTTGAGTTAAACTTGGTCAGTATCAAGAATTTGGCCATGGGAGTAGGGGACAAAGGGTAGACTTCAGATACACCTGAAGGTGAAACAGAAAAATATGAATACATGCTTAAACTGATACAAGTGAAGTGATAGTAGGGAAAGTAAGCAGCATAACGAAAGGGTATCATATTAAAAAGAGCAGCATGCCCATAATTCTCACCTGCTGAGCAGGTTTTCCACTATGGAGTCATAGGGGTCACTCTCTGAGAAGAAGCCTTCATGGTCCACAGCCCAGGTGGCAATGAAGGCAGCAGCCAGTAGCTGTGCATGAGTCACAAGCCTGGAGCTTTTGAAGCAGGATCCAATCTGCGCAGCTAAAGCCAGAGCTGCTGCCAATACTGCAAGTAGGCTCAGGGCTAAAGGACTGGTTGACACAGTAACTAGGGATGATGAGAGAGGCTACACTAATAATTTCCTGAACAGCAACCTATATGCCAAGAGAGATAAGGCACATAGTAGCAGTGTCCTCCCTCAGAGTCACTCAATCAAGGACAGAGGAATATCACACTAAGTAAAAACCTCAGGAATTAACCATCTCCTTAAAAAAAGAGGAAAAGTCAAAAACAGAGTTGTCACTCTCGTTCTAATTTTAGTATATGTGCTGCCGAAGCGAGCAGAGTTGTCACTCTCAATGAAGCAATCTAGCTAGAAGTGTAACCTATATTGCACTAGACATTAGGGAAGAAATCACTAATTATTATATATTAGACATACACTTCTGTGAATGGTTATCTTTTGAGAATACACACTAAAATACATGTGTGGTTTGAAGAGAAAAGATATGCAGATTTTTTTAAAAAGTATTCTTAAAAACTTCTACCTCAATTAAGTATAGAGCAACAACATACCTTCGGTAGAGAGGCTCAATAGTTATGTGAATGAGCTTGCAAATAGCAAGGGCTATTAGTTTATGTGAAGCTGCATAGTATGGAGGCATCTGATCCATAATGTTTTGTGCATGCTGCCAATCACCGATCTTTAACAAAGCTTCCAACAAACCAAGTTTTTGGTTGTCAGGTGGCTAAAAATGAACAGGCACAACAAAGATACTCAGGATACAGACATTAAGAAATCTTAAAACTTTTTCCCTTAAAAACTGAACTAAACACAAAAACAGTATATCAAAACATGTATCAAAAATATTTGCCATCCCTGGGAAATGGAACAGCATTTCTCTGAATTTTTTGTTATAAAATAAAAATAAGATCTGCTCTTTCATTTAGCAGACACAGATGCTACAGTTTAATAAATTTGGAATGACACATTAGTTAATGTTATATTATGGGAATTAGAGTTCGTTTCATTAGGAGTTGAGGGACATTTATATACAGAGCAAATCTACAATTAAAACATTTTGATTTTATATAGAATACATTTTGAAATTTATATTTCAAAATATTTTTTAAAATGTGGCAGCCTTTTTGGGTAGGGTGCCATTCAGATTAAAAATGAAATCACATTTACAATATTAGCATTACCCAAATCAGATTTTTACACAAATTTAAGAAATTATTCTTCCATAAACTGATTATCATATAGTGCATAATTCTAAAAAAAGAAAACAATGTAAGTTCACTAGAATAAATTTTATACCTTATCTACTTTCTCCTCTTCTTTTTCCTTTTCTTTCTCTCGCTCATCCAGTTTTTCAGAAGACAATACAACCATTGTTAGTTTTCTAACAATTTGCTTAGCTTCTACAATTTCTCGTTTGTGTTCATCCATAATGCAATTATCAGCTGGAAGAAGCTAAAAAAGTTCATTAAAATTTCATGAAACAGTGAATGCCAACTATATGCTAATATATAAAAAAACAGTACCTATTTTCATTTGATAAAGCATTTTATAAATAAGTCTAGCTGATTCATGATTATGATTTCCCTTCAAAATTAAGTCTCATAATAATTTCTTATAATTTGACATGGTTAAATTCTATTGAATTTTGTATACAGCATAAAATCACATAGCAGCTCAAAGTTTCATGTCCTTTATTAAAGGTCCTAAATTAATACAACACTGATGTTTGCAACTGAATTTATTAGTCTGCCCAAGAAAATATCTACCTATTCCATTAAAAAGACCACATATTTCTCTCCCTTTTAAGGCCTAACTCCAAATTAAAGTACTGCATATGGATCAAATTTGGGAGAGGTGAGCTCCTGAATTATAATCATCAAGGAATAGATTTGAACTCTAAAGGAAAAATGTCAAGTAGAAAAATCATTTGATGTCTTTTTATTTTCTAGGCACCTACTTAAGTCTCAACCAAATTTATATTTTCTTGCAAAAGAGAAAGTAAATATTTATAGTCAACATTCTAATGAAGGAAACTCAAGTATCTCAAGTACAGCTACATTTTATCAGAGGAAGATGGTTAATATAAATATTTCATATAATAAATGTGACATAAAAAAGACAACCAATAATCTGCTACTTAGTAGCTTCTACTAAACACCTTAGTAAGCTATGAAAGTATTCCTACCCCCTAGAAATCTATATTTCAGTAACTAAGACAAATATCAAGTAAACAATAAAAGGTAAAATGTTAAATACAGTAGCCTTCATCCTGTTAGCTAAGAAAAGGGAGGGAGAGAGAAAGTCACTATGTACTGATGCAAGGAGGTAAACAAGACATTTTTTTTAAAATTCTGCATGGTAAACACATTTTTATTGCTTTACTTATATGTCTTGCATAAGTCCTCATCTTTTACCTGAACAATTGCAATTTCCTCTCATGGACAAACTGAATCCTTCTTCTTATAGTTGTCTCAATTTCTATTTTTGTGTATTTTGAGAACAGTATATTATTTGGTGCATGTGAAGCTAAAACTGTTTTGTCTTCCTAATGAACACAATTTTACTACTACAAAGTGACCCTCATCATATTTTGCCAAAACTTCTCTTTGCCCAACTATTTTTATCTACTTTCCTTTTCCTTTTCCTTTGAACATTTCTTTATCCTTGGATTTTACATGTATCTAACATAAATAATAAGCCAATTTTTATATTCCACCCGACAACCTTTGTCATCTTAATAGGAACACATCGCCTGCTTGCATTTACTGTTAAATTCAGACATAATCAGATTAAATTTGTCACCATTTTAAATCCTTTATTTGTTATGCTAGACTGTCTACATCTTCAAATTTTCACTTTTCTGATCAATTTTCTATATTCTGTTTGTGTATCACTTCTCTTCTTTAAATCCTGAATGGCTATCTCTGCCCAAGAGAAAATGAAAATAGACTCCAGACTATGTGCAATCAAAGCCCTTCGAACAGTTTAGTCTCAACCTACTTTTCCATCTTCATTTCCCCTACCTTCCATACATAGGGTCCAAGCCCTCTGAAATTTCTGATGTTGCCTAATGGGATAATGAAGTCTCTTCAAACTCTCTGCCTTTATACTAACTTACCTACTAAGCTTTCTAGCATTTAAACCTGGACAACTCCTACTCACTAACGAGATTCCAAAGTTACCTTCATCACATCAAAATCACTATTTGGAAAGAATTCCAAAATCCAACACATATGATCACTATCTACTCTGAGCTCCTACAGCACTTTGTGAATACCTCCATCAGTGTACTTATTATACAATGCCATTTTTCTACTTACTAGAATATGGCTGCATCCATGGTAGAGACCAAGTTTTATTCAATTATGTACAAAGATGGGCAAGGATGTTTTAAAGTGATTTCAAAGACAGCAAAGATAATGTCAGCTTTAGACAGGTTTATCTTTAGGCAACAGATATTCTAATACAAAACCTAATATAAGGGCCAGAGATTTAGCTCAGTGGTGCCGCTGCCTGCCTTGCAAGCGGAAAGTCCAGCGTTTGACCCCTGGTACCAAAAAAAACAAAAAACACAAAACCTAGTACAATTTATACACTAAAAACAAGCATTTTCAGACAGCTAAATTGTTGAACTAGAAATTTTCACAATCACATACTTCTAAATCCTAGATCCAGAAATAAAGGCACTATAGTAGTCATTTGCCACATAATAAAATATACTAAAAATAAAAATGCACTAACAACGTTCATCATTCATCTTGAACACCTAAGAGTAACACTACAGAGAGAAGGAAGAAGTATCTGGATAATCCTGTATTTCCCATGATTCATATGATAGAGAAGACTAAAAATATATTAATTAAGAACTTGGCCTTTCTCCCCATGAGAGACACTTTGATGATGACTGAAAGAATTTGAATTCCATATCTAATCCTCCCCCCAACCCACCCCTACCCCCCTGGTATCGGGGATCAAAGTTGGGTCCTTGTGCTTGCAAGGCAGGGGGCAGAACCACTGAGCTAAATCCCTGGCCCCTCCATATCTGATCTTAACTTCTGTTATGGTGATCAAAAGGTATTTGATTTCCATAATTCGTCAAAGAAAATTAAATTCATTCATTTGCATCAAGTAAACAGAAAGTATTATTGTATCAGGGCTTAAAAAATAAGACTTGAGAGCTAGAAGCAACCTTGGAGTGCTACATGACTGCCTACTCCTCTGCCCTACCCTTGGAATAGATGAGCAAATATTCCAAGCAGCCCACATGACTTACATGTACATAAAGATCATCTAAATCAATAAGATTAAATTGCAGAAGTACTGCTGCAACTCTGTATAAAGACGATGGAGTCTCGCCATTTGGTTCCTTTAAAAACAAAAGTAAAGATTCTACTTAGTGTATAAAGTGCAACAATTAAAATCATGTCCTTTATCTAGTAATAATTAACAATTAGATCAAATAAGTCAAGAATATACTTCATTACCATACATAACATTTGAATTTAGGACAAAGATTTTTATATCAGCATCCCTCTTCACATTCGAACATCTTCTGATAAACATGAGAAAAGTTTTGAGATATCTTTTACATTATACATTTGAATAACATCTGACAATTGAATAGAATAAAACTTTAAACTGTCTAACATTTTCCTGCACTTCTCTTTGTATGTGTGTTTTCTTAACTTGCTTTTACAAGTATTTCTCTCGATGGACATGAAGACAGACAAGACTGGCAAATGTAAAAGTGCAGAACTATCTGCTTGCTTTCCACTTTCTCCTTATACTTTTACTACTTGGATTCTTTACTAAGCATTACCTACTTGTCTTCTTACTTCTCCTTCAAAACAGATGTGTCTATACACTCTATAGACATGTAAACTAACATTTTAAAATACAGAATGACAAAGTCAATTCCAGGTCAGCTATGAGGATCATACACTAAAACACAAGGATCTTTTGAATGATTAACAAAATAATTTTTAAACTGCTTGGCTCAGATGAATAGAAAAATGTGAGCTGGCAATAACAAGTCAGATGTAAATAAAAAGCCAACACTGACAACACACCAAGCTTGTATTCTACTCATTTCTTAACTTTTGGAGATTTTTACATACATGTAAGTACTCTTTCCACCATGCTGGCCTTGAAAACTTTCCTCTCTTTTCAATATCTTCTCCTTTACCCTATCCTAGCTATTCATGCCATATCCTAAACTTTAATATCACCAGTATCTATAACCTCCTCCATGATGCCAATCCAGTCTCAAGTAGCGCCTGAATGCTGCTGGCCAATTATACTCTGTCTTATCCATGCAATCAACTACTTCCTCTAATCTCGAATATCTCCCCATGATAGTCATGTTTTCTTTTTCAGTGAGAAAATTAGATCAATTGGCTTTATATAAAATCCCACAATCATACCTACCAACATCTATACATATATATGCTACCTTCTCACCAGCCTTTATACATGAACTCTCTCTGGTCCTATTTAAAGTCAATCCACCTCCTTAAGCACTAAACTCCTTTCTCTCCTATTCAACAATACAATCCCAATAATTCTCTCCATTGTCTTTTACATCATCAGTTTTCTCTTCTGCTCAATCATTCCAATAAGCATATAAAAGTGTCCTCTCCCATCTTCACACACACACACACACACACACAAAATCCTTTCTCTTCAGTTTATTTCCCCCATCATCTACCACTCTATTATCTGCAACCATCTGTACCTGCTTGAGAGTTCTCAATTGTCTCCAATTCCATTCTTCTTATTTTCCCTTAATAAAACCCAACTCCATCAAAATAGCCAGTTTTTATGTATGTGACGACTAATCCAATAGTCAATGTTCAGTCCTTAAATGACCTATTAGAATCATTTGACAGATTTTATCATTTCTTCCTTCATTTAGCTTCCAAAATACCACATACTGTTTTCCTCTTACCTTGCATACTGTTCCTTTTCTCCCAAAGCCTGTAACACTGAAGTGCCCTATAATTCAGTCCTTTAATTTCTTCTCTCTCTCTCTATATATATATATTCAACCTTTGGTGATTTCATCCAGTATTGTAACTTTGAATAGCATCTACATATGCTTTCAATATACCTATTATTATTTCTATCCCAGTCCTTGCTCTTGAACACTAGATTTATATACCTATATATTCAGTGCTAGTTATTTACCAGATCTATGTATTAGTCACTTATACTTAGATATCTAACAGATATTTCAAACTCTGGATTCCTACCTCCAACACTCCAAATCCATTCCATCTGAAATTTCCCTTGTCTCAGCTGCTTACAACTCCATCTTTTTAGGTGCTCAGTCAAAAAAAAAAATCAGAACACCTAGTCCATATCTCCATTTTCTCATACCCTGCATTCAATCCATCAGCACTCTCACCTTCAAAATGCATTCAGAACCTGATCAACATTCACTGTTACCATAATCCGGTGGATCCTTTTAAAACTTTAATTAACACAAACATGCATAGGTGTGTTCACACTTTTTTCTTTCTCTCCTCACACACTTGGAGATTGTTACTAAAGAAATTCTTTTCTCAACAAGCTGATTATTAATGAGAAAATATTACAGCACTTTTCCTGAATTTCCAGGAAGAACTACATTTCAAGGAAACAATGGCCTGAGTTGATAATAAGCAACTCCTCTTTATTCAAGAAAAACAGCTAGGGCCGAGAATTTTGCTCAGTGGTGCCATGCTTGCCTTGCAAATGCAAGGTCCTGAGTTCGATCCCTAGTACCTGGTGTGGGGGGGTAGCTAATGAATGTAAGGGCGTAACAAATTTAGTAAACCAAGAATTCAGGGCTCCTACGGCAAACAATGGCTCAAGTAAAAACTATCCATGGACTCTAAACCATTTAATGTAAGGTTGATTAAAGAGTGGATATTCACATTGGTGTCAAAGTACCAATCTGTGTAGAACTTGATATGGGGGAGGGGATGTCCACTGTATAACAGAAGCCTTGGATTGTTAGTGCTCCATTTAAAGACAGAGACCCGATATTATGTATATGAAACCTGTATCATTATCTCTGAAGTTTTTTGGCATTCAATATTTTACTGAATATAATCAAGCCTTTAGACCTGATTCCATGTATGTAAGAAATATAGGGCAAAGAGCAAATTAAATCAATGATGAAAGGGCAATCATAGAAATCCAAATCAAGTCTTCTAGGGAATGGTCTCATCAGCAATTAATTCAATGCAACTGGGAGAGGGCATTCTAAATGAAGAGACTCAAAAAACGTGACCATCAAATGCAACATATGGTCTTTGGTTCATCATATGCACAAACTAGTTGTAAATGTACTATGGGACAACTTGGAAAATCTGAATAGTTTCATTTTATTATAAAGCAGTTATCTCTTTAGGTATGAAATTGGCATTCTGGTTTTATAATGTCCTTAAAGCAGACAAATTACAATATTCTGAAAGAAATTTTCATGACAACCATAGCATAAATTAATACATATTTCAAAGAAGCATAGCAACATATTAATAAAGTTAATTCCAGGTGATGAAGTTAGAGGCATAATTAGTCATTCTTTTCTTTATACAGTGGACCTTTGACTTACGAACTCAATTTGCTTGCAAGGGCTGGTTGTAACCCAAGTTGTCCAACTAAAGGCTCATGCTCCTCTACACAGCCTTCAAAGTCTCTCATCCTGTATACAGGCAGATCTCAGTGTCCTTAAAGAGACACTGGCCCAGGATTTCTCAATTAACCTCACATAGGAAAGGATGTTGCATGTTCCTCCCAGAACATGTCAAGGGTTAAATCTGTAACTGAGACCATCTGGAAGCATAAACTGCTGGCATTTGGCTTGTATCTCTAAGACTTTGTTCGTAAGTTATAACTAAAATTCCAGTCATAACCCAAGTTGTTCCTATGTCAGGTTGGTTGTAACTCAAGGGTCCACTGTACTTGAAAATGTTCATAATAAAACAAAAAAAGAGAAAATGAAAAATCTAAGTTATATCACATCACTCCCCTATTCAAAACCCTCCACTGGCTTTTACCAAGTACCCTTGTCAAAGACCTAAGAACCTTGCACTGGCACTCTGTGACCTACTCCCTCTCACCTCTGATTTCATCTCCTATTGCTTTCCCACTGAATCACCCTGAACCACCCACAATGACCTCCATAGGGTTCTTCAACACATCAGGCATGCTCACATCTTTGGGACACTGCAATGACTGTTACCTTTGCCTGTAGGCTCTTCCCCAGGTTTGCACAACTTATATTCTTCATGCACTGGCTTAAATCTCACCTTTTCAATTAGGTCTACTCACTAATTTTTTAAAAATTAAAATCTTTGACTTCAGCACTCCTGATCTTCCTTATCCTGCTCTGCATCTTTTCCTCATTTTGTGGAACACTTTCTAATATAAACATAATTTACTTAAAATGTAAGCATCATGGCCTGGGGATTTATCTCAGTGGTGCTGCCGCCTGCCTTGCAAGCTCAAAGTCCCAAGTTCAATGTACAACAGCCCCCGACAAAAAAAGTAAGCATCATGAAAGCAAGGATTTTTGTTTATGAATGTAGCCCCTGTGCCTAGAATAACACCTTGCACCTAAAGGTGCTCAGACAGTATTTCTTAAATGAATGAATTTGGGTTATATACAATAGGGTACAATATGGTACCATTATCACTATTCTGTGTTATAAATCCCAAAAATCAAAGGTATAGTTGAAAACCACCATCTCCTCCTCCTTTCCTATGGATAAGACAACTTCAGCCAAGTTTATCTTTTGGCACCCTTATGCTTTGTAGTATTTCCTTCTTCCTGTTTTTGTGTTTTTGCTAAACCTCTATTGTAGCAATCTGTTAGAGGAATAAAGATATGCCTACCCCACTCTTCAAAATGGTAATGTGCTTTTAAAACCATTTTCATCCACTCTCATCCTTTCAAGTCAAAACATTTAAAATAGCTGATCACAGGTTGATATTAGAATAAAATCACTCTCACTGACATCATAATGGGAATATTTAGATCTGCCTAGAAGTATCAGTACTACGGGGAAAAAAGAAGCCTATTAATTCAAACAATTCCCCAATGGTCAAAATATGGATTGAGATAAAAAGGAATAAGTATTTTTAGACAGTGACGGGAAAGGAGATGGTAAAGAGTTAAGAAAAAGGACCAATCCACAGGTTGACTATATAAGCTTGGAGCCCTATCCATAAGATTACATCCCCTAAACAGTTGTTTTTCAAAGCTTTCCTTACTTTCCCTCCCAGACCACAAATTATCTAAAATCTCTGACATTTCTTCCACTATGCTTAGTAGCCCTTAAGACTACATATTCTTTCAATGACAAGATAGCTCTGGCAATAGACACAAAAGAAAGGGATTACATAGAGCAATATGAGATTTAATTCTTCCATTATCAGGTAATTTCTAAACAAAATATCTTAGCTATTTTTATATAAGAAAAAAATGCTCATTATCTACAAAAAAAGGATCAAATATTGGCAAATGCCTCACCCAAGGTATATTTAATCCAACTCAAAAGTTTCATTATATGAAATATTTTCATATAAAGATTTTTAATTCTAAAACTAAGAACTCAACTAACTTGGTATTACAGAGTAGGTCACCATTACAAAATGTGACATGTTCTAAAATGCACAGTATCCAAAGCCCTAACTTATATTCAATTTATCGTGCCTCAAGTTAAATTCTGGATGATTTTTCACTTCAGCTGTGGGCTTCATGTTCTTAAACCCAAAGCAATCATGGTACCTCTTAAAATCTGATGAAATACAGTACTTGAATCTGTTTCCCCATATCAGTGGTGGTGAGCCTATGGCACATATCCCACAGCAGGCTGTTTGTATCGAGAGCTCTAAAAGGTTCTCCTTCACTGCCCTATATTGAGTGGTCTCTCAGGCTGCTGGTAGGAAAAAGAACAGCTGCCACAGCTAATTTCTGAGCAAAGGCATAATAGCACTCTTGCCTAAAAATGTCTTCAATGTGACTTGATTGGGCTTAAAAGCTATATGCTTTTAAACAATGATGTGCTGTACTTTCTGTCTTCTGGAGCATTCTAGAGAACACAAAAATAAAAGACAAGCAAAGGCACAGGCACTATATCATTTGAGAATTTATCCTGAACTATAGTTCCAAAATAACAGGGATAGGCATTCATCTTTACCAGAGTACCATCAGTGCTTAGCAGAGCAACAGGACATCAAAAACATTCAATGAATGAATACTTCTTAACTTGCTGATTCTGCCAGACAAGTAGACAAAGTCATATCAAAAGGACAATGGGGACCTTTATTACCTCTTCCAAGCTATCAAGAGAATTCCCTTCCTAAAGCACAGAGTACTTATTTCCAGTTAGTGAACATATACTATGGCAAAGCAGTAAATTAATCCATAGAAATTAGTAGAACAGAACCTGTCTAAATGGCTCACAATCTGGCAAAAAAGAGAGGTACAATCTATTCTAATATAATATGATTAAGTGTTAGAAATGTGTTTCAAGTTTTGAGACTGTATGAATTGACTAAATCTACACAGTGAAGTGTCATCTAAGACATTTCAGAGTAAGTAACACTTGATCTTAAAGAATGAATAGGCGTTCGCGAGATGAAGAGAAGTGAGAGGGTTAGGTAAGAATAGTTTTCTAGGTATAAGGAAGCACGTGAACAAAGGTCCATAGAAAAGTCAGGAAACAGCTAGTCATCTGATATAACTAGAATATTAGGTTAAGAAAAAAAACGCTTAAAGATAAGGCTGGGGAAAAAAAAGAACAGTGCTGGATTGTAAAGAGCTTTTTCTGTCACTTGCTGAAGTTTTAATTTCATCCACCAGCAAAGACTTTTGAGCAGTGAAGTGCTTCATTCAAATCTCTTTTAGAAAGTAATAGTAGTAATAATTTCACAATATAAAAGATGGATTGAAAGAGAAATAGAGGCATAGATTAGCTTGATAGCAATTATAGTAGCTTAATGAAAAATGATGTAACATATGCCTCAAGATTCAAATCCATAAAAATTCCAATAGTGATTGTCTATACAATAAAATCGCAACTGATAACACAATATTCAAGGCTCATGACAATAAAACAAACCTACCTTTCCAAAGTCATTTTCTATCCCCTTTTCCCATTTTACAATCCAGCCATAGCAGACTGTGGACCATTCCTTAATTAAGTTACATATATTCACATCACTACATCACTACATCTTCATTCTCACACTGTTACTGCTGCATAGAAAACTCTTAAAAGAACTCCTACTCATCCTTCAAGAACCAGGTTTTAAAAGGGTTATATCGATGAAGTCTTCACTGATTCTATCTCTCCTGAGACAAAATTTAATTATGCATTCCTCTAGACTTTCATATCACATCATTCATACTTCTAGTACTTAACACATTATTAGCTCTCCATGTAACTATTTGCTCTAGTAAAATGAACTGAAACCAATTATTATTAAATAAAAGTCAAATTAAATAATACACATAAAAGTATGATGTTAACCTATATATACAGATATACATTTTTTTACCTGGTAAAACTTGAATTTGAACCCAAGAATATGACACAGTGTTTGCGGTTCACACATACTCATGTAAGATTCTAATAAAGATATAAAGAAGTCATCGTGTTCTGGCCTGCATTCAAACACTTCTAAAATGACATCCAAAACTCTATTGGGATCCAGATTAAAGCATCCTGTAACAGATGAGATATACACAAATTCAAAAGTGATTATATGTCATTTCTAGTAAAGCCAATAATTTTCAGGGACAACTTATATAGCAAAATAAAAATGTTTTTAAAAACAACTTAAAAGTTTGTTTCCTCTCCTTCAGAGGGAAACCTTTGTAATTTTCAAGATCATAAAAAAAATAACACTCTACATATTTTACAGATGAGAATGTAACTTGTCCAATCACAAGAAGGGTTAATGACAAGCCTAGGGCTGGAGCCCAGAACCTGTAACACTAGTTAAGTAAATGTTCTATGCTGCATTACCTCATCAATCTATTACTCAGGCTAGTGAAAGAGATCCACATGATTAATTCTCAGCAAAATATGAAAATCAAACAATGCATTTTATAAATTAAGCAACTAAAGGGCTTTTAAAAATATTTTAAGCAAAAATGTCTGGAGTGTTTGATATAAAAGTTTAGGTTCATGAAATTGGACCATCATGTATAGAATCATTTTTAGTTTATCTTATATATACAACAGAGCCATAAAATTGTACCACTGATTTATATTTATAGTTTCTGATTAGAAAAAAGGTATGCTACTGATTAAACAAAGAGATCAGAGAATGCAAAAGGAGTTGGGGACATGACAAGAGTAGAGATGACACAAGAAGAGAAGGAAAAAACAACCTAGATAGAGCAGGAAAAGAAGCATTGACTAGGTATTTATGGCTATTTATCCATGCAAATCTCCTAGGGAGAGCTAAAAAGGGCCAATTGGACATAGACTTTATAAAACATTCCTACCAGTCACTCTATTATTAATATATTAATTCTATATGAATTCAATTTCAGCTGTTACCATAATATTACAGTGTAGTCAAATCATATGCTATGAGAATTTAATCACTTGCAC
Source organism: Fukomys damarensis (assembly GCF_012274545.1). NCBI lineage: Eukaryota > Metazoa > Chordata > Mammalia > Rodentia > Bathyergidae > Fukomys > Fukomys damarensis. Next base: position 100,169,361 of record NW_022900951.1, read on the forward strand.
ACAACAAAAAAAAAGTATTTAAATGACACAAAAAATTCTATGTACCATTCTTCTCAATAAAACATGATCTTATACCAGAAGTGAGACTGAGATTTCTGCTAGTTCCTCAGTTTACTTCCATTCTTAATGTGTATCATATTAAATGAAATTCTAATATTTTAAATTTTACATTTTTCATTAGATATAGTCAGTCCCTAACTGCAAGCTAATCACTTTATCAGACAAGCAAATACTCATTTTTTTCTAACACTAGAGGGAAAAAAAAAACAACTATGTTCAACTTATGGAGATATGTAGGGTCTAAATACATTTCTTAAAGATGACTTAGGAGGTTTTTTTCTCAAGAAAAAAAATAGGCTGGCCTCAAACTCACAGCAATCTTCTTGTCTCAGCCCCTCTAGTGCTAGGAATTACAAGTGTGCACCACCACCTCCAGGAAGAAAAATTTTATGCAACCTATTCCTACCTGAACCCTTTTATAAGCTATCTTCAGTTACTTCCATTAAGTCCATATTTATTTATATTAAATGCCATAAAACTTATGTCTTGTTCATAATATTTTAGCAATCATTTAGAAAACCCAATACTCCAAATACAAGTATTTTCCTCTTTTTATGCAACCCATATTTAAGAACATATTTTCTTCCATTTCTCATACTAAGGAAAAGAAGGAGTAAAGCAGTAATCTTATCTTTAAAAAGAGCTCCAAATTTTCACAAATTTTCCAAAAAGATGTTTCCCTAAAGTTCTAGGGGAAAAATAATCCTAAATGGTTTAACTCTTACTGAATTTCCAAAAAGTAAATTTACACTTTGTATCATATTCTTAGGTATTCACCCAAAGGAGATAAATGTCAATGTTGATACAAGAACTTATACACAAATATTTATAGCAGCTTTATTTGTACAGTCCCAAATGTCCATCAACATATAAATGGATAAAAAACTTACAAGTGGAACACTACTCCACAATAAAAGAGAAATACTGACCCAGTCAACAATATGGGATCATCACAAAACAATTATTCTAAAATAATAACGCTGAATGAAATGTTAGACCAAAAATTAAATACATATTACATGATTACAATTAAAGAACTCTAGAAAAAGCAAACTATAGTGACAGAAAGTAGATCAGTGGTGGCCTGGGAAGAAGAAAAGAAGTAGTAAGATGGGATAATAAAAATGGACAAGAAGAAATTGGAGGATGAGTGACAGGAATGTGCATTATCCTGTTTGTAGTGATGCTTTATACAGTATAGAAATATGTGCAGCTTACCAAATGTCAATTAGATTTCAATAAAACTTCGAAAAAACACTGGTATAATCAAACTGCCATAACATTGACAATAGATTATGGAAGTAGATCTAGTATCTAATTCTATAAATTCTGAATTTAATATAAAAAACCACTAAGTAGAAATAAATAACTATCTATTTTATCAGAGGACAGAAGGGACGCAATATAATTTTGAAAAACTGACTACCTAACAATTACCTATCAGGCCACAAGTACAAAACTTGTGAACAAGGACGAGAACAATAATATATTAACTTAAAAATTATTTCAATGACATTACTTTGAAGTTTACATTTTCAATATGCTGAAATATGAACATTATATTTTATTTAACAGCATACCTTTCATTGAGGCTATTCTATAACTACCCATCTATTTCTAGGTTCAATTTAAGGCAGTAATCTAGAAAAAAAATGGTCTGCACTTTTTTTTTGGTGCCAGGGATCAAACTCAGGACCTTGAGCTTGCCAGGCAGATGGGGTGCCACTGAGCTACATCCCCGGCTCATGTACTTTTATTTAAAAAAGATACCAACCTTTTTATCTTCCAAAAAGAAAAACTAACTTACTACGAGATTTCTACTGCTAAATACCTAAGGTGCTGTAAGTTAGTTCAATCAATTCCATGTTATGAGAAAAAATAGTCACACTTTAGGTTTAGAAAATTCTTTTTTAAACCGTAAAGTATTAAGCAACAGTAAAGCTATTTCACATATATTAAGACACTAGTAACAATCGGGGATCATGAATTTCCAAAAAGAACATCTTTTTCTATGGCAGCTGTGGTAGAACATAAGACTCTTGTGTTCAAATGTCTCAGAAAGGCTTTTGTCCACCCCAAGCATCAACAGACATGTGATCTTGACAAAGATCATAAGCCTGGCCTCCTACCTCTACTATCAGTTACATTAAGGAATATACACGCATACACACATGCGCACAAATACAATGCCTCTGCAGAAAGAAACAAGAAACCATTGAAATTTTTAAATGACAGACCTATAATGGCCAGACATTCACTCCATTTAAATAAATATTAAATAACTAACCACGATGTGCTAGGTTGAGATACAGAGATTAATAAAAGTTTTCTCTGTCCATAAGTAGAGTTCACACCTTCTGGATGATACATGAAGAAGTACACTGAAAAGTAACTGGAATTTCCCAAAGATGGACAGATGTTCAATATATTAGAGCAATTATAACTAGAAGTAAAAAATATGATTAAACTGACAATAGCTGTTGTAGGAATAAAGCCAAATTGAAATTCTTAACATGAAAATAAAAGAACAAAATAACATGACTGAGAAAGATGTCAAGCATATACATTTCAGAGAAGAAAACAATAATAGACTCAATCATATTCCTAGAAAATTTGAGCTTAGGAGAGAGAAAGCCATTGTTTTTACAAAAGGAAATGATTCAGCACCTAGAAAAAAAAATCCCTTAGAAAAAGGCTACAAAGCCAGGCATATTCCTATAATCCCACTACTCAAGATGCTAAGGCAAGAGAATTCCAAATTCAAGGACAGCCTGGGCAACTTATACTTTCTCTCAAAAATTTTTTTAAAAATTGTAAAGGGCTGGGGATATAGTTCAGTGGTAGTTTTTGCCTAGTATGTGCAAAGACCTGGGATTCAATCCCCATTACTAAAAAGGGGGGAAAGAAAAGAAAAAGAAAAGAGGGAAAAAAAAGGCAATGAAGGGGAAGAATAGGCTAATAAGTCTACGCTAGGCTATTTCTGGGAAATAGTTTTGTACCTAACAAAAATTAGATTTTCTTAAAAGCCATACTTTCACTAATAGCAGTCTTTGTTTTCACAGTAGGTAGTACTTTTTCTAACATATAGTCAAAAAACTTCAACATAGCAACAGTATAGGTAAAGGAAGCAGTCAACTGGCTTCTCTTTCAGGACAAGAAGGAAAAAGGTGACAAGATGCAGACTGATCCAAAAATAATTAAAATATGAAGTACTCTCAAAATTATGAATTCAAAGGGGCTAAATACCCTGCAATCTTTCCAATAATATAATAGTTTTGGCTTGAGGTATTGTTTCTCTGGTCACGTGAAAAGTGAAAAAAGAGAACTTATGAGATTGAAGGGGCAAGACTCTCATCCTACCCTTTCCAGTCCAATCTACAATCTTAAGATACTAGGCATGAAGGTCTGAGCCCTAATTCTGGGAGAGAAAGTAAGGATTCAAATCTAAGAGAAGATGCTGAACCACTAAGCCCCAGTCTTCTCTCATTTTCATTCTCTAAATTTAACTTAAGTAAACTAGCTCTAAGACTAGAGTTTAGGCAGAATTGTTTTATTTAAAGCAAGAATTAACACTATGAAATATGGGTTAAATCTACTTGGCTGTCTTTATAAACAAAGTTTTATTAAAATACAGTCATATTCACTCATGTACTATTCATGGCCACTTTCAACCTACAATGGCAGGGTAATTGTAACCAAAACCAAATGGCCCATAAAGTTAAAAAATAAAAATACTAAATTAGCTTTACAGAGAAATGTTTGCCGAACAGTGATTTAGAAGAAAGGAAAAAGAAAAGAAAACCTAACAATCACTTTTTTTTTTTTTGGTTTTTTTGAGACAGGGTCTTACTATGTAATTGAGACTGACCTGGAACTCACTATGTAGCCCAGGCTGGTGTCAAACTCACAGTGATCCTCCTGCCTCAGCCTTCCAGAGTGCTGGGATTACAGGCGTACACCACCACACCCAGCTCTAACAATCACTTTTTTACTGTATATATTTAAGGCATACAATATGCTGCTTTGATTTTTTTGAAGGGCATTCAGAAGTGCAGAGTACTTTGGTTTAGTTTAGCAATCAAAAGAGTCTAATTTTTGCTATCCCTTCCTTTAATTTCTAAAGGATGATTTTTGCCATCTTGCTATAAAAACCACCTGACAGGATCTGTGTATGACTTGATGTCAAAAGTCTACTAATCTTTCCATTTCTAGTTAAGTTGTTAAATTTTAGTGTTAGATTTGAGATAACAATCACCCTACAAACTCAATGGTTTTGCTTCCTAGCTTGCTTCTGTAGTAAATAGATCCAGACTATGAGGATATAAATATACTGACATATAAGAATGTTTTGGGGAGCAAATAACTGCCTTTTTACCAAAGGATAATAAATAAGGATTTCTCCTGGTCAACAAGTACCCTGAATATAAATGCCCTTTCAAACACATACCTACAAACCTAGGTTAACACTTTCTGACAATAGCTTGTGAAGGAGATTAGATGTAAGACAGTTTTGTGTGAAGTATTGCCTGTCTAGATTGCTCCTAGGAAGAAAAAGTGAGACTAAACACTGAGACAACCATCCAAGGATGTCATGAAAAATAGGATGCTGTGTTGACTAGCTGTTCTAGCCAGATGAGACAAGACCTAGACTAAGTTTGAATTTATACTCCTTGGAATTAAAGTCTTAACCTAAATTTTTGCATCAAAGAAAAGTCCCTTTTTCAGACAACCAGGGAAAGAAAGAGGTCACCTAACCAGAAAGGAACAAGCACTGAGCCAGGGAACTAAATTTTCAGAATTTCTCCACGTCAAGCAATATAGGCTAAGAATCATTATGAACACTACGAAAATGGGAAAAAGATTCATACATTTTTCACCCAGAATTTATGTACCACCTACACACCAATCACTGAAGATTAAGTACTAAACCAGATAAAATCCATTGTCCTCATGGAGCTTATATTCCATGGGAAAGAAATGGGATAAAATGCACAGTATAGTCATCCTTCATTGCCCAAGAAGTTGTTACCACACTCCCATTAGGATAGCAAAACCCACAGAAGCTCAGTTCCATAATATAAAATTGCACAGTATTTGGATATAATCTATACACACTCTCTTATACATGTTAAACCATGACTAGATAACTTATAACACCTAATGCACTGTAAATACTATACAAATAGTTATCTAACTAGATTGTCTAGAAAATGACAAGAACAAAAATCCGTGCATGTTTCATACAGATGCAATTTTTCCCGACATATTTTCAACTCGTCGGTGGTTGAAATGTAGAGAGTGACAAATGTACTTTATATGGTGATACATGCTAAGAAAAATAATCAGGGAACAACAAAAAGTGTTGGCATGGGTGGCTAGGGAAGGCTTGAGAAGGTGGTATTTGACTACATCTGTTCTACCATGCTTCATAGTACACTTGATGGGTTAAAACAGAAGGGTAGCCCAAAAAGTCATATTGTTCATACTCATGGAATATCTATTTGTGTCATGAGCTTGTGGTGGTGATTGTTACATTATTCTTCAGAGATAGTAACATAACCTGTTCTCTATGAGAGCAAAGTTGAAAGTATTATACACGTTCCCATTAGATAAAAGCACATCTTCAAAAGAAAGTCCTGTTTTGAAATGTTCCCCAAATAACAAAGGAATAAAAAGGTATAAACTCACAAAGATAAAGAGAGACAGGGTGATCAATCCAACAAAAAGGCAGATACAATAAAATCAAATGACTGAGAAGCTTAAATGCCATGGGATTTCTATGGATACGATACTAAATACTATCTTAAGTATTTAACAGGATATAAGGAAAGACAAAACTACAGCAAAGCTTCTACAAGCTTCTCAAGCTACATTAAAAACTGTAGGAAAAATGTAGTCTACCCTGGAAAGAGGAGAAAGGAACTACTTACTGCTGGAAGATTGTTAAAAATGGGTCACTGCCATACAGATAACCAAAAATCCTGCAGCCCTTACATAGTTTCAAGGCCAGCCTGAACTACCTAGTGAACAGACTGTCTCAAAAAACAAACAAAACAAGAACCCGGCTGCCCTACAGGCCCACTCTTCTTGCTGTTAAATCAACATAGGACAGAAGTAGCAAAGAAAGTAGAATAGCTATCAGAACCAACTTCAAAGAAAAGGATAAATTTAAACTAAAAGCTGATTTATCTATATATGTTGGTCACCAAAAGCCAAACCAAAGAACAAGGAAGATTTTAATAAATATACTTTTTTTTTTTGAGACAGGGTCTTACTATGTAGTTGAGACTGACCTGGAACTCACTATGTAGCCCAGGCTGGTCTCGAACTCACAGCGATCCTCCTGCCTCAGCCTCCCAAGTGCTGGGATTACAGGTATGCGCCACCATGCCCAGCAATAAATATACTTTCATTTGGGTACCTATAAGAAGTATTGTAGAAAATGGATAAGGATTAGGCCACCTACTTTCTTAGTCACACATAAATCACAAAAACAAAGATAAAGAACTCAGAAGCTGAGGTTAAGCATTCCCTAAGATGTAACCAATGAAGCAAGAAAATTCTCTTGTAGGACTAAAAACATAAGACATTATGCTATCGCAAAATCTTCCATAAGCACAATACCCCCCAAAAAATAGCAAATTCATTCCACTCTCAGAAAATCAGGATTATCCTATTTTACAATTCCTCTTTCTATAAAATTTGAATATTTCCTCCAAATGCTCAATGCAAATGAAAGAAAAATGGTAGAGATAATAACACTTTTGCAACATTCTGCGACACTTATTTTTTTAACAGCAGTACTAGGGATGGAACCCTGGGTCATTTCCCTGGGCTATAACCCCAGACATATTTTTTATTACTTGGAGACAGCACTAAGTTGCCTAGGCTGGGCTCAAACTTGCTATCCTTGTGCCTCAACCTCCCAAGAGTGCTGACATTACAGGCATGTACCATCATGCCCAGCTTCCGCTTATACCTACTTTAAGAGGGTGCAGTAAAGATAAAATGTGCACCAACGTCCCTTATAAGAGGTCTTTCTTCAAATTCAAGTTCAAAAGAATCATGTATCACTGGGGTTCAAGAGTTCATTGAACATTAAAGTTTTCATATTTTCTGCCATCTATAAAATGACTGAGACATATTTAACAATCACCAATAAAAATACTAGAGATCAGAAATAAATATAAACACACAGGTGACAGAAAGATTTTTCATGAATGTTAAATTTTATAATTACTAACAAATTAATAAAAGTCTACGTTAGACAATCTTATTTTTTAACTGAAAAATAATTTTAAGCAATGTACTTATTTTGTATTTCTGGATAGTCTCCAACAGTCAAAAAAGTTTATGTTATAATATATATTTATACATATATACTCACACACGCACACACACTCAAGATATGCCTTACCTATTAAAGATTTTATATTTTCTAAGATTAAATCACTAGTCATATTTCCAGATAAATCTTGCCCCAATTCAGCGATCAGCTTGGCATATCCTTCGTTCTCTTCTCTTAACAAATTGAATTTTTGCTGCTTATAGCTGAAATTAGATAAATATTAAGGGAATAAAATTAATTTCAATTAGAAAGTTTACACAGAGTAGTATATTATCTTCTCTGCATATTTCCAAATTAAAATAATCCTAAGAATAGCTGTTGAAAGCTTACTTCTTTGGTTTTTTTTCTGGTACAGGGGATCTAACTCAGGTCTTTGCACTTTCAATGCAGGCAGTGGAAACACTGAGCTAAATCCCCAGCCCTGTGTATCTTTTCATATAGAAAACAATACTAGTTTATAAGATGGCTCTAATGTTGATTACATAGGGAAAAATCAGTAACACAGAATATTGCTAATAACAAGGAACAGTAACATACCATGACTAAGAATATACCTTGAGTATAGCCACAGTTGTAAATGCTTGCTAATAAAAAAAAGCACTGAATATTATTTTAACTGCAAATATGGACAAACTTAACATTCGTTTTGCTCAGGTAAAGCTCACTACTGATTCAATTTTAGGCTGATTTTAGAAGAGAAAAAACAAGCTCTACCCTAACCAAAAACAAAAAATACCTTCAAAGCACCTTTAGAAACTGCTAGATTCAAAATAAGAAATAAAAAATATTCAGCTACATTATCTGTAGCACAAGAAACATGTACTTACAAGAGTTTTGTCTTGATTTTAACTGACTTTTGATTAAATTGCTGTGATTGTTTGATGAGTCCTAATGATTCCAATGTTTCTGGATCTAGGCGTTCCTTCAGAACTGTGTCTGAAACTAAATACTGTATTAAAAATATTAAAGGCGATTTATTCTTTAGCTTTCCAACTATACATCTATAATCTTAAATATAATAATTTCCCAAATAAAAACATATAAATCATATTATACATATTATATAGAGAGAGAAAACTCAGAATTTGTAAAAAGACTTGAACTTCAATGATGGCTCTCCAAACACTGAAATATGTATCTCTTTCAAAAAATTCATTTACAAATTATATGCATGCTGTACATTGCCTACAAACAAGTACAGACGAAATTCTCATTGAATTAACTGAATTTTCACTTAATATAGCACTTCAGCTTTCTTTAGTTTTTACTGTAAGTCAAATTCTAGTACAGTTAAGACAAGGATACTTTTCCAGGTCTGAGAAAAAGTGTTTCCTACTTGTTTCTAAATGTATGAATATAAAAGTTTATTAGACAAAGACTGTGACAAATTCTACTAAATTTATTATTTTTTAAACTACCTCCATGTTTCCTGTCTTAACAGTTTCTGGAAAAAAATTCAGTTTAAAAGCTATCTATATTCATTTATAATTACTTTAAGATGTTTTACCTTTTCCCTTGTTAAGAACTTACCAGATCAGGTATAACACTCAAGGTTTTTAATGTATAGTTTAGATGATTTGGTCACATGTCTATTTCACAGAAATGGCATGTCTAGTTTCACAAAACATTTCATTTCGAAACTCAAATCTCATCTTACAAATGAACTCAAGTGAGTATCAATATTATTCATTAACATGATTAACTGCATCATAACCATTTAATACAAAGATTAGAAAGCAAAAGTATTTTGTAAAACTTACCAAACATGCTAATACCAATTGTGTAAAATAGTCTCTCTTGCTTTTTTCTTCTAAACAATTTGTCTCAATATCTATAATGATGGAGAAAAAGAGGCAAGTTTGGTTGATCTTTCTAAACTCTCTAGCAATAACATGTTTTTTTCTTTAAAACTAGCTAATTTTAAAATGCCTCATTCTGAATTTGGAAAAATCTTTAACTATAGTTAACAAGAGATTTCACATGTATATGAATGCTTTAATTTCTCCTGACATTGGAGACTTACTCTGTCACCTATAATATAGTCTTAAAATGCTAAGTTGGTCATAAAGGAACTACCTCCTATGGCTATGGAAGCTACAAAGCTTCAAGAAAATGGTCTTAAAAAGAAAAATATTCTAACAAAGTTTAAATAATTGAACATGCTAAAAAAGAGATATGATGCAATCTCTTGCAAAGCTGAAGTAGATAACTACAAATATTTCTTCTAACTCTAAACATCGTCTTACTCATAAAGCTCAAACCTCTGGCCTTGTCTATCTTGGTCCAGCTCCCATGTTCTAACCAAACTACCTATCCACCAACTTTTCATAAAAACAGTATGAAAAGATGTATTTAAAATCTTATTTTGAATGACAATTCCAGTCACTAAATAAAAACTCAGTATTTTCATTTTTTCCTATTCAAATATTTTAAAACTGAGACCTCTGAGTTTCAGTCAATTATTCAGAAAATCTGTCAATTTTCAGATCTGAGGTATAGTGGAAATGAAACAGTTAATGCTAAACACCAATTTCAACCAGCAAGATTACAAACAAGGCCAATTTCAAATTACTGCTTTTACTGATTACATACTATTAACTTTTTTTAAAAATCAACTAATGATTTAGAACATGCTATTTTTTTAGAAGGCAGTTTTAGTAAAGCAATAAAAATTGTCTTCTAAGTGATCTACCAATACAATAGATGTGCCCTCATGACTCTCAGTTTAATTTCTACTGTTTACACTGACAATCAAATGAAAAGGGGATTTATCTTGGTAGCAAAAAAAAAAAGGAAAAGGGGATTTATCATCAAATATAACCATTCTCCTGCACTTTTCCTTCTCATGTAGTTTTTCATCTCCCCATATTCTGGCCATTGTAGCTGAACAAACTTGGTTGAAGTATATTACAAAAATCTGAGGAACCAGGGATTTGCTCAATGGTAGAAGCACTTACATAGCACATTTTAAGATCCGGAGTTCAACCTCAGTACCATAAAACAAAACTGAATGGTATGACTTATGCTATGTAAATTGCAGTAAAACCTCAATTTATCACTAAGACTTTAATCCAAGTATACTTCTTCAACCTTAGGAACACTCAGGTCTTACTGTTCTTCTAGTTCTTCCTCAGCCTAGAAATTCAACTACAGTATGTATATTGACCTTAAGGAACTCCAGCTAAACTGGGCTCATTCTTTTAAGGCCAACTATTTAGCCTCCAGTCCACAAAGTCCCTAATATTCACCCCTAGAGTCAGAGCACTTGGAAACTCTCTCATTCTTTTCTCTTCAAGACTGCTCTCTTCTCAGCCACAGGAGTTGATTAAGATACCTACCACTGTTTCTGGTTCTAACCATGGGACCAAACTTTTAATAGCAACACAGTAAATTTCTTAGCTGTGCTGTCTCAACAATCAATGTAATATGCTGTTAGCCCAACTGCATTTTCCTTATTCTTTTTATTTTAACTCATAATGCCATTCCAATAAACTCACTTATCCCTAATTCCTCTACCCTAAATTCGCACTTTAAAAATTCTCTTTTAGGGCTGGGGATTTAGCTCAGTGGTTTCACTGCCTGCCTCACAAGCACAAGGAACAGAATTCAATCCCCATACCAAAAAAAATTATCTTTTAATTTCCCCTATGATTTTACTAAAAAAAAATTCCATAGCTGTTTCCAACTCTTGTCCTCTGTCACCAACTACCCACACCAACTCAGAAGTCCCATCAGTGCACTAAGTTAAACTAGAGTCCCCCTTTCATTCCATCATCTTCATAGGATTAGTCTTTCAAAGCAAGTTGTTATCTTAACCTGGAAAGTACTCCGGTTTTCCTTATCATTAATATATTAGAAAAAAATGTTCCTGGGCACTGAAGACAAAGGATCCAGATTCAAATGCTGCCTTACTGGATGCATGGCTTTGAAAATTCACCATTTCTCTAAAACTTTTCCTAATCCATGCACCTAACTTACAGAATTTACTGTGAGCATTAAAATGAAATTAAATGGTTAACATAATGCCTAAAACATGGAAGGTGCTCCAAAAATAGCACCTATATTATCATCATTATCATGATCATCATAATCACCATCATCATCATTAACAATAGCTCAAATTCTTACTCCTATTCCCCTACCTTGGTCTGGGATCACCCTTGGATCATTTTTTTCTGCCAAGGGTGGGGGTAGGTGAGTGAGGGGGCAGGTGAGGGAAATTCTCTTTCCAAGTGCCGTCCTAATCTTGCCTGTAAAAATGGACTCGATAGGCTAAAAGAAATTTCCCAAGAGCAACCAAATAGCATCTTCATTAATTCATGTTACTAGTAAAAAACAATGACTTGTAACAATATTTCATACTGCTAAATAACCATGAAGGGAAACTACATCCTATTAAATCAATAAAAATTTCTAGAATAAGTAGACTAGTAATGATTACTCAAAGACAAAGTATACTCCTGACCCTAACAAATAACAGATTCCACAAGATGTTAACCAAAAATCAGTCTTTCAGTCTTACAAAATTTACTGTAAAAAAACAATTTTTGGGGCTGGGGATTTAGCTCAGCAGTTCGGTGGCCTGGCTTGCAAGCGCAAGGACCCGAGTTCAATCCCCAGTACCAAAAAAAAAAAAACAAAAACAAATTTTTAATTGAAACTTACTTCCTATTTCTTTGTAAACTAATACAATATCTTTTGTACCTGTTTCAAAAATTAAGCTTAAAGGGTTTTTCGCTTGGCATAAATCAATTGATCCAATAAATAGCATAAATGTGTATTTCATCATCAAAATCAGGACAGTTTTGAGAGTGAAAAAGGGCACTATTAATAATTATGCCAGTAGTGCTGGGGATTTAGGTCAGTGGTTCCACCACCTGCCTTGCAAGCGCAGGGACCCAAGTTCGATCCCCAGTACCAAAAAAACAAAACAAAACAAAACAAACAAAACAATACAATAATTATGCCAGTGAAACGAAAACTACAACATATGGTCATTTGCTCAATAGCCTGCTCTTTTTCATTTATCACTCATAGTCCACACATACATTGACCTGTTCCCTATATTACCACTGTTATGAAATGTGAAATATCCCAAAGGACCGAGCCCAGGCATTTATATTTGCTGAGACCAAATTCTAGATTCCCAGTAAGACATTTAAGCAATTTATATAATTGGAGGAATTAAAATTAATGAGCTAAAATAATTCATCATAGCTTGATGGACCCTCAGAGGTTGTCATTTTAAAATGAATATAATGGCTATCGTTGTTTTCTATTAGATTCAAGTTTATAGGAAAGCACAAAAATGATGGGGCAAATTATGCTCAAAAGTATTTTAATCTTTATCTAAACTTAGAGAAATAAATTTATAACACATTAAGTCCATGCTTTCCACAGAAGGACACTCCCTGTTGCTCTAAGTCAAAGAACTATTCCTTTTTTATCTTATATGAATTCTTATATATTCTGGACAAATAGAAAAGAAGTTTGTATTTCCAAAGCTCATTTCTCATCCTCAAAAGTATTTTTGAGTACTTCGGCTCTTCTTGCTCTAAAATTAAGAATCAAAAAATACAATAGTAAAGTATCTCTTGACTGTTCTAAGTTTGAGATTCTGATATCATTCACTGAAAACCTGCAATGAATGACACTAACTCGTTGATTACTAAAAGCTCAGTGACTCAGACAAAATGCCAGAAAATGTCTTTTTTTTACTCGAAATGGCTACATTTAGCTAAAATTTGAGTATACACTGTCAACCCTCAAAAAATGTAAATTATATTCTAAATTAACTTTATAAAGTGACTAATGACATTTGACTTACAATAATTTTTTAAAAATAAAAAAATACTCCTAGATTTGCATAAACATTTACACATTTGTAAATTATTTGGAAAGAAAATTTTATTTAACATCAATTTACCAAACAGCACATGTGAAAGATGAAATAAAAAGTTTAATACCTACCTAATATACAGAATACATCAGCAAGAATGGAGGGCATATCCTCACGAAATTCCTAATTTTAAAAAATATTAACAGTAAATACCTGCATATGACACAGCAAGTGTATATATATATTTTTTTAGAATAATAGTTTTCAGTCAAACTTACAAACAAAAACTCCAATATCACCATGTTAAAATTCAAGTATCATAAATACAATGAAAATAAAAAGATAACAGTTTAATGTTTAACTCTACCATACAGTAAACTGATATAAAGACAGAAACCAGGGGCCAGAGATTTAGCTCAGTGGTTCTGGCACCTACCTCACAAATGCAAGGACCTGAGTTCGATTCCCAGTATCAAAAAAAAAAAAAAGAAAGAAAGAAAGAAAGAAACCTGTCCAAAACGCATTGGAATTTAGAGTACCTCACACCTAGCAAGGGCAAAACTGTTAAAAATACACACATTTGGGCCGGGGATTTAGCTCAGTGGCACCACGCCTGCCTCACAAGCACAAGGCACTGAGTTCAATCCCTGGTACAAAACACACACACACACACACACACACACACACACACAAGCCACACATGGTGTGTACACCTTGGAAGGCTGAGGCAGTAGGATCACAAGCTCAAGGCCAGTGTGTGCAATTTAAAGACACCTTATATCAAAATTAAAAAATTAAGAAGAGCTCAGATGTAGCTCAGCACTCCCTGAGATGAATCCCTAGTACCACAAAAGGGGGGGTGGCGGAAATTTAGCTCAGTGGTTCCACCACCTGCCTAGCAAGAGCAAGGTCCCGAGTACAATCCCATACCCCCCCCAAAAAAAAACTGCCTCAAAAAAAAAGGTACAATTTTCATCTAAAATGTTAAATGTGGTGCTCATGCCTGAGTCTATACTAACCTATGCAAAAATCATATCAAAAGATCAAACTCCTATTATAAAGCTAGTTAAACTATTATTGTATAATTAAAGATACTCTGAAGATGAAAACAATTACCAAAACCTATCTTAATGCTTTTTGTTTATAGTCTTTAAAGAAAATAACCTCAAATCCTGTTTATGGATAAAAATGCCAGCATTATTCTACATCTGTCTCTTGATTTCCCATTCCGATGCTCAGTTTTAGAGCCATTTTCCATTATAAGGATCATAATTAAATTATTCCAATTAGTAGTTTGCAGGTCCTAAGATTAGCCTCTTTTGGGGGTCTACTAAAAGAAAATTATTTTTTAAAAAAGCTAGCAGGTGCAAGGAGACACACTAAACACATTTCTGTGGCTAAGATACTAGACAGTGTATAGTACTCTGAGAAAGCTACAGGGCCTGGGATTTGGCGCAGTGGTTCCGGTGCCTGCCTCAGAATCACAAGGACAGGAGTTTGATTCCTGGTACCAAAAAAAAAAAAAAAAAAAGAGAGAGAGAGAGAAATAGGATGAGGTAAAAAAAAAAAAAAAAAAAAGAGAGAGAGAGAGAAAGCTATGATGAGGAAATATATCTTTATATATTAAAGATATCACTAAGTAAACAAAAAAAGGAGACACTAGGAATAAATCAAGTACAAGTACATAAAATTCATTTGCACTATTTAGGAAAAATAATTAGAATGAGATTCCATAAACACTAAGTTAATACCAATGCCCAGTTTACAGAATGAAATCACCTTAGCAATCAGTCAAATTTCAAGTTTAAGTTTCTCAAGGACTATAATCTCTGGCTGTATCTACTTGACTGCATGTACTAAAAGCTACTTGAAGACCAGAAATAGAGCAATCCAAAAGTTTTTAGATATGGAACATTAAGTGTTTTAAGAAGTAGCCCCCTCCAAGCTGGGGATATAGCTCAGCAACTCAGTGCCTGCCTGGCAAGTATGTTGAGTTTGATTACCGGTACAAAAAGTGGGGGGGGGGAGATAAACCACTCCAACATGAACTAGAGCTGTTATCTGCTAGAGACAGTTTAGGGATAAAGACAAACTCATATTGAATCCCTACTGATCAAATGGACCCCAATTTGGGGGAGGAGATTACAACAGCTAAACTTAGAATTTCCTTTAGACTATCCTGGAAAAACACAAAAATTAAACGAGATTAGTTGCCCTAGAGAAAAAGGGTACTGGGCTAGGGGATACAGTTCAGTAGCAAAGCAATTCCCTTGCATTTGTGAGGCTCTGGGTTCCTCCCCAGCATCACAAAGAAGGGAGGAAGAGAGGAAGGGAGGGAGGGAAGGAAGGACAAAGGGAGGGAGAGAAGGGGGAAAAAAGCACAGTAAAGCAACATAATGGGGAAATTTATACTGACATTTAGAAGTTCCAGATCCCACTGCAATAATACTTATTACAAAAGCTGTTCTGAACTGGACAAAAAATTTTATTTGCACAAGTCTAAAACCCAGCCTAATAATTACTGAATAGCATACCACCTGTAAAACCTGAAGCTTAACTATTGCTTTAAAATAACCTCTCAAGTTAACATCCCATTTTCTAATTCAAATACCAAACTACCAAGAAAAGTATATGGGCTTCCTCTACATTCTCCAATAAATAAAAGAGTGAAATAGAATCAATCACTTAAAGGTTCTTTTTAAATCTAGTTAGTATTTTCTAAAACAGAAAGCAGATAAAAACTGGGAACAAATGTTAAAGCTATGCAACCAATTTAAAGTAACTTAACCTTCAATTTTGAATAAGGATGCCTTGATTTCATTATAGTACACCTTTTTGTTTGCTCTCCCATGTTACCTAATACTTTCTGGTTTATTCAGTCAGAAAGATTAAAATATCTTTATTGCTATCTACTAAAATGACTAATATTGCCTTAAGACATCCACTACTATAATTTTCAATAAAAAGTATAAAATACATCCTTAAAGGATCTTTGTGTCAAAGCCACAAAGACAGTTGCAACCAAGTTACTAAGTAACTACATTTATACAGTACTTACACCAATGTCATTAAGAACATTTGACGCCTGTTCATGCTTTAGATTTCCTTTAATGACATGATATGACAATTCATAGAGAGCTTGCTGGAAATCTGTTGAACACAAAAGATATAATGTAAGGACAGTCTCCTGAACATGAAAGGCAGACTGTCTAGGGGAAAATTTATTTCCTACTTCTCAGAATTTTTATAAACATCAAAATAAGGGAAATATATTTCTAAGGCTTTTATCTAGCAATATATTCTTTCACTGTTACAAAACACATTAGTAGGTTTAGAAAAAGTTAACCATACTGTAACATTCCAAGTGGATAAGCATTCCCTTCACAAGAATATTTTTATATATCTACAAAGCTCATGTATTTAACCTTCACTATACGCATAATTTATGAAACCACAAGTTTTAAAGCATTTTTCATGTTATAAAGTCACTACAATTATTTTCAATGATCCCACAGAACTACAGCAAGTAGATATAAATGAAACCATTTTCCTCACCAGCCAACTTCACAGACTTTTTTTTTTTACATATATTCAGATTATACTTAGTTCAATGTCAGGACTATAATAACAACAGCTAAGGAATAGTTCAGAGAATAAGCAATACTGTGTTTTATCCATGGAGTACTGCCAGAAAAATTACTCCCTAAGTCTCAATCAATTTCTATCAAAACTCAAAAATATATAACTATATCCACACAAAAAATTGCAAGATATGAAACTTGTCACCCACAAGTAGCCACACTCATTATTAATTATCATAGCCTCATTTCCTGAAGAAAAACCTTTTGTTTATAGAGTGGGAAGCTAGGAGTTGAATGAATACCTTCTGGCTATCTTTTTTTTTTTAATCTATACCTAAAAATTTTACTTCTTTGCAACCACCAAAGTAGGAAAACAAGCAGCTCTAAACTCACTAATATAAAATATCTTTATCATCCACTTTTAAGGAAAATCAAATTTTATTCATGGCAAAATAGCTAGTGAAAATGAAATATTTAAAAATCTCCCCAGTTATGAATACCAGGAACACAACAGAAATCAAAATGTGTATTAATCTCTTTCTAGTCAATAAAAATAATATTTTTCAGTAAAATAAATTTATCCATTAAGTCAATTGCTAAAATATAGCCAGATTTTTTATAAAGAATGCATAATTACATATATATACACACACACACACATATATATGCCCTTTTCACAACTGTGTTTATCATAATTATAAATAAAAACAAAAGAAAAACGTCTACATGTTGGTAGAAATATGATATCAATTTCATGTTTTCCATTTCCATTAATGCTTTACAAGTAATACTTAAAATTATCCAGACAACTAAGAATTTTTAAAGAGATCACAAGGACAAAACAGCCAATTATAAACTACATGTAGGTGAGAGTATGCTCTCTAGTACGCAACTAGGGCTCAGGGAATTCTAATCTTAATCACAGAAGATTAAAATATAGAACACACAGCCTGGGTTATTTTGCTGACACTAATATAATATAAAAATATTCACTGTAATCCACAAAGTAGCAAAGATACTCCCTAAATCACAAGCTTTCTAAATGCGTACTTAGAGTGGTTAAGAAATCCTATTGTATTTTATCCACATAGGTAGTAAGTGGTGCTTCAAGACTACCAGCCAGGGCCCACAGAGGCCTACAAAATGTATTCTGGAGTTGAAAAACTACATTTACAATGGGGAGGGAAACTTAAAACCTTTATAATTACACACAAAAAAATCTAATGAAAAGTCTACCTTAATGTTAACATTTCAGAAAGAGCAGTTTTAAGAATAGCAGTTTTAAGAGAGAACTTCTGGAGATTCTTAGAAGTTCTTTCAGGGGTTTGAATGATGACGACACCAGTTTTTGATAATGTCTAGTATCACTAGTACTACTCATGTTTATCAACTATCATCATAGTATGATTTTACTGAGAGGAAGGAATGCCTTATTAAAGGGACAAGCACTGTGTGCAAGAGAACCTGCCTGCATGAAATGAAAATAATTCAAGGGAAGGACAAAAGGGAAAAGTCAAAAGAAACATTATCCAAACTCGATCCCCAAGACAGATTCAAGCAGATTATGAAGAAATGATATTTAGTTCCTTACATGGATTACCAAATGGGCCCTCAGACCAAAGCCTGACCACTGGTTGACAACAGCCAAATGGTGCATATGTGCTGAAGCAGCAAGCAGGAATAAGAGGAAAATACTGACAATTCAGCTAGTGAGGCCACGCTCACCATTCTTGGTTTTATACATGAATTTTTTAAAAAAAAAGTTTTTGGTTTTATATGTGAAAAAACAAAAAAGACTATTTTTTGTTTTATATGAGACTCAAAACACCCATTAAAATTAATAAATCAGTTATTTAAAATCCGCACAGTCTGAGAGAAGAGTATGGCTGTGTTACATTCACTTTGAAATATTTTTTTAAAGTAGGCTCTTATCCATATAAGGTTTCAATAAAAAAAATTCAAAGTTGAGTGAAAAGTTTAAGTGATTTTAAGCACAGGAAAGAAAAAAGAAAATTAAGTATCCAAATGTTACTATGAGGGAATAGTTTTATACTTTCTTACAGTCAAACAAAGCAAGTTATTTGTCAATCTCAAAAGTTTTTATACATCATTGTACAATTTTAGGGGGAAGATGCTAAAACCCAGGGCCTTATGCTTGCTGTGCGCTACACCATCAGCCCTTGTTTATACAATTTTATAAGCAAACTAAACAAATTAATAATGTTGGAGGTGGCATCCCAGGGACGTTAAGTCTTAAAACATATTTCAATTAACAGAAAATAAAAATGGCCCTTTCATTTACTTATTAAAAATTAGATTCCACTCAAGAATGCAAATGTTCTTTAAAAAGTATACCCCACATTAAGGTATTTACTTTTTGATATAACAAATATATGCATCTATAAAAAAACATTCTGTTCTATAAAATGTTTATACCAGCATAATTAAATATATTTTATTAATATAATTGATTTTTAGCTTAAAATAGAAAATTGATTACTTAAACTTTTTTCCTATTAAAAAAAGATGAGTTTTACCTCAACAAAAGCTACATACAAAAATGTTTGCTGGACATGGTGGTACAATCTATAATCCCAGCTCTCTGTGAAGTTGAAGCAGAAGAACAAAGTCGAGTTCAGCCTAGACAATTTAGCAAGTCATTACAAAAAATGCAAAGGGCCAGTGATACAGCTCAGCACAAAGACCCCTAGGTTCAATATTCAGTAATGGAAAGAAAGAAAGAAAATGCTTTAAACTTAATAGACACAATGCTTTAATTTGTGCCCCTCTTTTGCCAAATCCATAACTTACTTTAAGTTAATGTGTTAAATAATAAAATCTTTTAAAACTAAAATCTACAGTTTATGTAACATTTTTCTTTAAATCATATTTGCAATACACTGTAAACAACTTCATTTTTAATGTTTTCCATGACAACTGCCTTTAACAAGATCCCCAGATACCATCTAAACATAACCAGCTTTAGTAGAAACACTAAACTCAATTTGTGGAAATTTTCTGGTGCAAACCATATCAAAACAGTTTTCTATCCATGCTATCACATTTATGATTAGTACAGGTAACTGCTGAAATTTAAATTTAAATTCCCAATTATAAAAGTCAGGCAAGTCAAATAACATCAGTATACAAAATATATGCTCTTACTATAACAAAAGTTTTAATCCTATAATATATTCATGCTTTATATAAAATGAACTCATATCTTTGGTTTTCATCTATGACAATGAATGCCAAGTGGCAGTATAGTTACTAATTTTAGCCAAATATTCTATATGTGCTACTCCTTAAAATCTTACCTCTGTAAGTTGCACTATCATGGCTTTTATTTTCACTGAGAATCCGGCATAAATGCAAACTACAATAAAACAGAAAAAAAATCTGTATCAATTTCCAATCCTACCACTAGATGATTCTTACAGAACAAGTTCTATCAGTGAAAAATACATATACAAATGAACAATATATGTTTAAATGTGTTAATTCATAATGACAAAACAAACCCCAAAATAGCTGGCCAGAACTGGAGGATGTTCGTGAATCAATTCATAATTCTGAAAACTGGCAAATACCATTTTTAAAATTCAAGTATGTATTCTGCCCTTCAATACAAACTACATCTACTCAACAGCACATAAAGTCTCTATATTGAACTACTTTAGCCAATAAAAAGATGACAGAATTAAAACATGACCATTTTAAGATCCCTAATATATCGAGAATCCCCACCATCTGTCAATGGCTACTCACATCACAAAAGACTACTGTATTAAACATTAAACATTAGGTGACTACTAATCCTATGAGCAAATATACTACCACAAAGGAAGTAAGATTAGTATGTGGATTATCTACATTCTCGTAATTGAAGCACTATTTCTTATGATAGTTATACACATATAGCATTAAATATACAGATAAAAATATTGATATACATCAAGACTAAATTGAGTTTAATCACAAACACACAAGGTTTGTTCAAAATAATTTAACTCATTTTTTAAACATATGACAGGGGCTGGAGATGTAGCTCAGTGAGAAAATGCATTCGTTACATGCACAAGGCCTTGAATTCAATCCCCAGAGCCACAAATAAAATCACATAATGGTTCAATAGCTACATAAAAAGCATTTGACAGGGACTGAGCATGTAGCTCAGTGGTGGAATACTTACCTAGCATGAAGGATGCCCTGGATTCCATCCTTAGCACCCCCCCCCAAAAAAAGGCACTTGACAAAATCACTGTTCATTATTTTTAATTAAAGAAAGACTCAGACAGATAATAGAAATTTCTTTAATTCAATGAAAAGGCAGTTCTGAGAATGTGCTTCAACAAGCCACTTGAAACTCTTTGGGGATAAGCAAGGTCAAAACTACATTCATTAATACCAAAACATCACTTTCCTTTTTTCTATATAGGCACGTGTAATAATCTAAAAGCAATGAAGAATAAGCTTGGCATGTACCAAGGCAGTAACACCAAAATGTCACTGAATCCTTCAAGACCAAAAACTCAAAAAAAAAAAATAGCTAGTCTCACTTAAGATGTCACCTATTTCACTGTGTTCTTCATGACCGTTCACAAAAGCCAGCTTAGAATGTCTTTGAAGAGTGACAGCAGCGAGAAAATATAAGCCTCAAATCTTCCTCCCTCTTTAAAAAAAACAATTCAATAACACACAAAACAATTCCATGTATGAGAAATCCAGACACCAGTTGAGAGACTCCTGTACCCAAGGAAAATGTAAAACCAGACACTTTAATTTCAGCAGGAAAATTAAGAGGATGTCCTACCACAGTCCTTCTCCCTAGCACAGTGCCATGTGATCAAGCAAAAACTCCCAGCATCTGAATTCTTCCTAGGGAGGAAAACAGAAGACAATGTTCCTGATTCTTCCTGGTGAGGGGTTTCATCTTGCCAGTCTCGGAACACAGATGGAATCTGACATAATCTGGATGCCGGAGGGTGCTTGAGAACAAAAAATAGCCAAGAATCTTGCTACTGTCCCAGAGGACCCAAAGCACAACAGACAAAGGACAATACAGCTCATCTGTCTCTTCCTTGGGGAAGAAACAGAAAAGTGAGTGGATAATGCATCGAAAATTCCACTTTGGGGGTACTGCTTGAGAGCAGACTAGTTTCTGATCGGACTGACTCATGGTACTGACAGAATCTGGCATATTCAAGATATCTGGAGGCTGCTGAGAACAAAAATGAGCAGCATGGCAAGCTACTGCTGCAGAGGACCAATGATTTAGCAGGAGAACATCAGAGCAAGACGTTACAAACTCCAGGGCGCAGGGTCCTCTTACTACAGTGCATGAGCACAAGTCCAGAGAAAAAACTATACACAAAAAAGGTTTGAGATGTTCCCAGAATTCTCTAACTGGTGAAAGAAGGTCTCTACTTATATAAACCTAGTCAGTAAGGACTAGGAAAAATGATTTTTTAAATGTGTAGGTACCAACACAAAGTTATAAGGAATGTGAAGAAACAGGACATTGCCAATCACAGGACAAAAATAAATCTCAAGAAACCAATTATAAACAAACATAGGTACATGAATTACCTGATAAAAAATTCAAAATAATCACAGAGATGTTCAATAAGCTCAGGAAAATGATGCATGAACAAAATAATTTTTCAACACAGACAGAAAATATTTTACAAAAGAGAAATTTTGGACCTGAGTGTAAATAACAGAACTGAAATTACACGAGTAGTTCAACAGTAGACTCTATAAGGCAGAAGAAAGCATCCACAAACTCAAATGTAGATTATTTCAAATTATCCAATCAGAGAGGCAAAAGAGAAAAACCCTAAAAAACAGTGAAGAAAACCTAAGTGACTTCTGGAACACCATCAAGTGGACCAATATATGCATTATGGGAATTTCAGGAAAATGGGAGTGGGCCAAGTCAGAAAGCTTAAAAAATAACGGTCTAAAACTTCAAAAAGAAAACGTTCAAATGGGAAGGGGAAGTGGGTGGGACAAGGAAAAAAATGGAATCAAAGCTTTTGTACATAGGGAGGGGAGGTAGTTTCAGGGAGAGGGGAAAACAGAGGAATGCATCACGCAGAGGTTCAAATTCTCCATGGTGTTATCGTGATATATGCCTAAAATGTACTAATAAATTTTTCCTATTAAAAAAATGTCCCAAATCTGGAAAAGGCTGTAGATATCCAGTTCAGGAAGCTCAGAAGATCTTACACACAACAAACTCTAAAAATTCCACAGCAAGACACATCATCAAATTGTCAAAAGTCTAAGACCCTGGTGATCTCCAAAGAGCCTGAGACGGGAGTGTATCAATAACAGCACAAGAAAAGTAATATATCATGTACAAGGGAAACTGTAAAACTAACAATGAAATTCTCAACAATATTGTAATACTACAGGGAGATGCAGGAACATGTTTTAAAAAACTGGGAGAAAATATCTGCCAACCTTGAATACCACATCTAAGACATATATATATGTGTGTATATATATATATATATATATACACACATATATATATAATATATACATATACATATATATATATATATATATTATATATATATAAAAATTCAAGCCAGGTATGTTAGCACAAGCCTGTAATCCAAGAACTCAGTAAGCTGAGGGAAGAGGATCACCAAGAGTTCAAGGACAGCCAAGGTAGCACAGAGAGTTCCAGGCCAGCCTGAACTACAAAGCAAGACCCTATCTCAAAAAACAAAAGCAAAAAAGGAAACAAACAAACAAAGAAAAAGCACTAAAGAACAACATGAAAGGCTTTGAAAATATAAACCTCACTGATAAAGGCAAACATATAGACAAATGTATCAACTGCAAGAGTAACACATAAATCACATTTAATGCTGGTATAGAAGACAAAAGTATCCTTTAAAATGTAAACACATACATAAAAACATGATTTGTAACATGAATAACAATCTGTGTCTGTGGGGAAAGGGAAAACTATGAACTTTCATCATGTAATTTAACACACCATATAAGTTACACATGCTACCTCCAAAAGAAAAGGGGAAGGCAATCAAAGCATGTCAGGAGAAAGGGCTGGGCGTGGTGCCCCACACATGTAATCCCAGCCCTTGAGGCTGAAGCAGGAAGATCACGGTGAGCTCCAGGGCAGCCTGAACTACACAGCAAGACCCTATCTCAAAAACAAAATCAAAAAAGCAAACAAAAAAAAAAAAAGAAAAAGCACTAAACAGCAACATGAAAGGCTTTGAAAATATAAACCTCACTGATAAAGGCAAATACATAGACTACTGTATCACCTGCAAGAGTAACGTATACATCCATTTTAATGCTAGTGTAGAACACAACAGTATGATTTAAAATGTTAACAGATACATAAAAGCATGATTTGTAACATGAGTAACAATCTGTATCTGTGGGGAAAGGGAAAAGAATGAAGTTTCTGTATGTAATTTCACTCAACATATAAGTTATAGATGCTACCTACAAAAGAAAAGGAGAAGGCAATCAAAGCATTTCAGGAGAAAGGGCTGGGCGTGGTGCCCCACACATGTAATCCCAGCCCATGAGGCTGAAGCAGGAAAATCACAGTGAGTTCCAGACCAGCCTGAAATACATAGCAAGACCCTATCTCAAAAAACAAAATCAGAAATGCAAACAAATAAAAAAAAGAAAAAGCACTAAACAGCAACATGAAAGGCTTTGAAAATATAAACCTCACTGATAAAGGCAAATATATAGACAACTGTATCACCTGCAAGAGTATCATATAAATCGCTCTGAATGCTAGTATAGAAGACAAAAGTATCCTTTAAAATGTTAACAAATACATAAAAGCATGATTTGTAACATGAGTAACAATCTGCATCTGTGGGGAAAGGGAAAAGTATGCAGTTTCTGTGTGTAATTTAACACAGCATATAAGTTATAGATGCTAGCTACAAAGGAAAAGGAGAAGGCAATGAAACAATGTCAGGAGAAATGGCTGGGCGTGGTGCACCACACATGTAATCAAAGCATTTGTGACTGAAACAGGAAGATCACAGTGAGTTCCAGGCCACCCTTAACTACATAGCAAGACCCTATCTCAAAAACAAAATCAAAAAAGCAAACAAAAAAAAAGAAAAGAAAAAGCACTAAACAGCAACATGAAAGGCTTTGAAAATATAAACCTCACTGATAAAGGCAAATGTATAGACAACTGTATCACTTGCAAGAGTAACGTATACATCGTTTTTAATGCTAGTGTAGAAGACAAAAGCATCCTTTACAATGTTAACAGATACATAAAAACTTGATTTGTAACATGAGTAACAATCTGTATCTATGGGGAAAGGGAAAAGTATGAAGTTTCTGCATGTAATTTAACACAGCATATAAGTTATAGATGCTACCTCCAAAAGAAAAGGAGAAGGCAATCAAAGCATGTCAGGAGAAAGGGCTGGGCGTGGTGCCCCACACATGTAATCCCAGCCCTTGAGGCTGAAGCAGGATGATCACAGTGAGTTCCAGGCGAGCCTGAACTACATAGCAAGACCCTATCTCAAAAAAAAAATCAAAAAAGCAAACAAAAAAAAACAAAAGAAAAAGCACTAAACAGCAACATGAAAGGCTTTGAAAATATAAATCTCACTGATAAAGGCAAATACATAGACTACTGTATCACCTGCAAGAGTAACGTATACATCGCTTTTAAAGCAACTGTAGAAGACAAAAGTTTCCTTTCAAATGTTAACAGTTACATACAAGCATGATTTGCAACATGAGTAACAATCTGTATCTATGGGGAAAGGGAAAAGTATGAAGTTTCTGTATGTAATTTAACACAGCATATAAGTTATAGATGCTACATACAAAAGAAAAGGAGAAGGCAATCAAAGCATGTCAGGAGAAAGGGCTGGGCGTGGTGCCCCACACATGTAATACCAGCACTTGAGGGTGAAGGAGGAAGATCACAGTGAGTTCCAGGCCAGCCTGAACTACATAGCAAGACCCTATCTCAAAAACAAAATCAAAAAAGCTAACATAAAAAAAAGAAAAGAAAAAACACTAAACAGCAACATGAAAGGCTTTGAAAATATAAACCTCACTGATAAAGGCAAATA
>NW_022900951.1:100195445-100196929 GCF_012274545.1 Fukomys damarensis
AAACACAGCGACATGAAAGGCTTTGAAAATATAAACCTCACTGATAAAGGCAAATATATAGACAACTGTATCACCTGCAAGAGTAACATATATATCGCTTTTAATGCTAGTATAGAAGACGAAAGTATCCTTTAAAATGTTAACAGATACATAAAAACATGATTTGTAACATGAGTAACAATCTGTATCTATGGAGGAAGAGAAAAGTATGAAGTTTCTGTATGGAAAATATAAACCTCACTGATAAAGGCAAATATATAGACAACTGTATCACCTGCAAGAGTAACATATATATCGCTTTTAATGCTAGTATAGAAGACGAAAGTATCCTTTAAAATGTTAACAGATACATAAAAACATGATTTGTAACATGAGTAACAATCTGTATCTATGGAGGAAGAGAAAAGTATGAAGTTTCTGTATGTAACTTAACTCAGCATATAAGTTATAGATGCTACCTCGAAAAGAAAAGGAGAAGGCAATCAAAGCATGTCAGGAGAAAGGGCTGGGCGTGGTGCCCCACACATGTAATACCAGCCCTTGAGGCTGAAGCAGGAAGATCACAGTGAGTTCCAAGCCAGCCTGAATTACATAGAAAGACCCTATCTCAAAAACAAAATCAAAAAAGCAAACAAAAAAAAAGAAAAGAAAAAGCACTAAACAGCAACATGAAAGGCTTTGAAAATATAAACCTCACTGATAAAGGCAAATATATAGACAACTGTATCACCTGCAAGAGTAACGTATACATCGTTTTTAATGCTAGTGTAGAAGAAAAAAGCATCCTTTAAAATGTTAACAGATACATAAAAGCATGATTTGTAACATGAGTAACAATCTGTATCTATGGGGAAAGGGAAAACTATGAAGTTCCTGTATGTAATTTAACTCAGCATATAAGTTATAGATGCTACCTCGAAAAGAAAAGGAGAAGGCAATCAAAGCATGTCAGGAGAAAGGGCTGGGCGTGGTGCCCCACACATGTAATACCAGCCCTTGAGGCTGAAGCAGGAAGATCACAGTGAGTTCCAAGCCAGCCTGAATTACATAGAAAGACCCTATCTCAAAAACAAAATCAAAAAAGCAAACAAAAAAAAAGAAAAGAAAAAGCACTAAAAAGCAACATGAAAGGCTTTGAAAATATAAACCTCACTGATAAAGGCAAATATATAGACAACTGTATCACCTGCAAGAGTAACGTATACATCGCTTTTAATGCTAGTATAGAAGACGAGAATATCCTTTAAAATGTTAGCAGATACATAAAAACATGATTTGTAACATGAGTAACAATCTGTATCTATGGGGAAAGGGAAAAGTATGAAGTTTCTGTATGTAATTTAACTCAGCATGTAAGTTATAGATGCTACCTCCAAAAGAAAAGGAGAAGGCAATCAAAGCATGTCAGGAGAACGGGCTGAGCGTGGTGCCCCACACATGTAATCCCAGCCCTTGAGGCTGAAGCAGGAAGATCACACTGAGTT
>NW_022900951.1:100197429-100217428 GCF_012274545.1 Fukomys damarensis
GTATGTAATTTAATTCCGCATATAAGTTATAGATGCTACCTAAAAAGGAAAAGGAGAAGGCAAGCAAAGCATGTCAGGAGAAAGGGCTGGGCATGGTGCCCCACACATGTAATCCCAGCCTTTGAGGCTGAAGCAGGAAGATCACAGTGAGTTCCAAGCCAGCCTCAATTAGATAGCAAGACCCTATCTCAAAAACAAAATCAAAAAAGCAAACAAAAAAAAAGAACAGAAAAAGCACTAAACAGCGACATGAAAGGCTTTGAAAATATAAACCTCACTGATAAAGGCAAATATATAGACAACTGTATCACCTGCAAGAGTAACGTATACATTACTTTTAATACTAGTATAGAAGACAAAAGTATCCTTTAAAATGTTAACAGATACATAAAAGCATGATTTGCAACATGAGTAACAATCTGTATCTATGGGGAAAGGGAAAACTCTGAAGTTTCTGTATGTAATTTAACACAGCATATAAGTTATAGATGCTACCTAAAGAGTAACGTACATTCCTTTTAATACTAGTATAGAAGACAAAAGTATCCTTTAAAATGTTAACAGATACATAAAAGCATGATTTGCAACATGAGTAACAATCTGTATCTATGGGGAAAGGGAAAACTCTGAAGTTTCTGTATGTAATTTAACACAGCATATAAGTTATAGATGCTACCTAAAAAGGAAATGGAGAAGGCAATCAAAGCATGTCAGGAGAAAGGGCTGGGCGTGGTGCCCCACACATGTAATCCCAGCCCTTGAGGCTGAAGCAGGAAGATCACAGTGAGTTCCAGGCCAGCCTGAACTACATAGCAAGACCCTATCTCAAAAACAAAATCAAAAAAGCAAACAAAAAAAAAAGAAAAGAAAAAGCACTAAAGAGCAACATGAAAGCCTTTGAAAATATAAACCTCCCTGATAAAAGCAAATATATAGACAACTGTATCACCTGCAAGAGTATCATACAAATCGCTTTTAATGCTAGTATAGAAAACAAAAGTATCCTTTAAAATGTTAACAGATACATAAAAGCATGATTTGTAACATGAGTAACAATCTGTATCTGTGGGTAAAGGGAAAAGTATGAAGTTTCTGTATGTAATTTAACACAGCATGTAAGTTATAGATGCTAGCTACAAAACAAAAGGAGAAGGCAATCAAAGCATGTCAGGAGAAAGGGCTGGGCATGGTGCCCCACACAGGTAATCCCAGCCGTTGAGGTTGAAGCAGGAAGATCACAGTGAGTTCCAGGCCAGTCTGAACTACATAGCAAGACCCTATCTCAAAAAACAAAATCAAAAATGCAAACAAACAAAAAAAAGGAAAAGCACTAAACAGCAACATGAAAGGCTTTGAAAATATAAACCTCACTGATAAAGGCAAATACATAGACAACTGTATCACCTGCAAGAGTAACGTATACATCGCTTTTAATGCTAGTGTCAAAGAAAAAAAAGTATCCTTTAAAATGTTAACAGACACATGAAAGCATGATTTGTAACATGAGTAACAATCTGTATCTATGGGCAAGGGAAAAGTATGAAGTTTCTGTATGTAATTTAACTCAGCATATAAGTTATAGATGCTACCTACAAAAGAAAAGGAGAAGGCAATCAAAGCATGTCAGGAGAAAGGGCTGGGCGTGGTGCCCCACACATGTAATCCCAGCCCTTGAGGCTGAAGCAGGAAGATCACAGTGAGTTCCAGGCCAGCCTGAACTACATAGCAAGACACTATCTCAAAAACAAAATCAAAAAAGCAAACAAACAAAGAAAAGAAAAAGCACTAAACAGCAACATGAAAGGCTTTGAAAATATAAACCTCACTGATAAAGGCAAATATATAGACAACTGTACCACCTGCAAGAGTAACGTATACATCGCTTTTAATGCTAGTGTAGAAGAAAAAAGCATCCTTTAAAATGTTAACAGATACATAAAAGCATGATTTGTAACATGAGCAACAATCTGTATCTATGGGGAAAGGGAAAACTATGAAGTTCCTGTATGTAATTTAGCTCAGCATATAAGTTATAGATGCTACCTCCAAAAGAAAAGGAAAAGGCAATCAAAGCATGTCAGGAGAAAGGGCTGAGCGTGGTGCCCCACACATGTAATCCCAGCCCTTGAGGCTGAAGCAGGAAGATCACAGTGAGTTCCAGGCCAGCCAGAACTACATAGCAAGACCCTGTCTCAAAAAACAAAATTAAAAAAGCCAAAAAAAAAAAGAAAAGCACTAAACAGCAACACGAAAGGCTTTGAAAATATAAACCTCACTGATAAAGGGAAATACATAGACAACTGTATCACCTGCAAGAGTAACATATACATCGCTTTTAATGCTAGTGTCGAAGAAAAAAGTATCCTTTAAAATGTTAACAGATACATAAAAGCATGATTTGTAACATGAGTAACACTCTGTATCTATGGGGAAAGGGAAAGCTATGAAGTTTCTGTATGTAATTTAACTCAGCATATAAGTTATAGATGCTACCTGCAAAAGAAAAGGAGAACGCAATCAAAGCATGTCAGGACAAAGGGCTGGGCGTGGTGCCCCACACATGTAATCCCAGCCCTTGAGGCTGAAGCAGGATGATCACAGTGAGTTCCAGGCCAGCCTGAACTACATAGCAAGACCCTATCTCAAAAACAAAATCAAAAAAGCAAACAAAAAAAAAAGAAAAGAAAAAGCACTAAAGAGCAACATGAAAGCCTTTGAAAATATAAACCTCCCTGATAAAAGCAAATATATAGACAACTGTATCACCTGCAAGAGTATCATA
Organism: Fukomys damarensis; assembly: GCF_012274545.1. Classification (NCBI taxonomy): domain Eukaryota; kingdom Metazoa; phylum Chordata; class Mammalia; order Rodentia; family Bathyergidae; genus Fukomys; species Fukomys damarensis. The sequence continues at coordinate 100,200,212 of NW_022900951.1, forward strand.
CAAATCGCTTTTAATGCTAGTATAGAAAACAAAAGTATCCTTTAAAATGTTAACAGATACATAAAAGCATGATTTGTAACATGAGTAACAATCTGTATCTGTGGGTAAAGGGAAAAGTATGAAGTTTCTGTATGTAATTTAACACAGCATGTAAGTTATAGATGCTAGCTACAAAACAAAAGGAGAAGGCAATCAAAGCATGTCAGGAGAAAGGGCTGGGCATGGTGCCCCACACAGGTAATCCCAGCCGTTGAGGTTGAAGCAGGAAGATCACAGTGAGTTCCAGGCCAGTCTGAACTACATAGCAAGACCCTATCTCAAAAAACAAAATCAAAAATGCAAACAAACAAAAAAATTATAGATGCTAGCTACAAAACAAAAGGAGAAGGCAATCAAAGCATGTCAGGAGAAAGGGCTGGGCATGGTGCCCCACACAGGTAATCCCAGCCGTTGAGGTTGAAGCAGGAAGATCACAGTGAGTTCCAGGCCAGTCTGAACTACATAGCAAGACCCTATCTCAAAAAACAAAATCAAAAATGCAAACAAACAAAAAAAAGGAAAAGCACTAAACAGCAACATGAAAGGCTTTGAAAATATAAACCTCACTGATAAAGGCAAATACATAGACAACTGTATCACCTGCAAGAGTAACGTATACATCGCTTTTAATGCTAGTGTCAAAGAAAAAAAAGTATCCTTTAAAATGTTAACAGACACATGAAAGCATGATTTGTAACATGAGTAACAATCTGTATCTATGGGCAAGGGAAAAGTATGAAGTTTCTGTATGTAATTTAACTCAGCATATAAGTTATAGATGCTACCTACAAAAGAAAAGGGGAAGGCAATCAAAGCATGTCAGGAGAAAGGGCTGGGCGTGGTGCCCCACACATGTAATCCCAGCCCTTGAGGCTGAAGCAGGAAGATCACAGTGAGTTCCAGGCCAGCCTGAACTACATAGCAAGACCCTATCTCAAAAACAAAATCAAAAAAGCAAACAAACAAAAAAAAGGAAAAGCACTAAACAGCAACATGAAAGGCTTTGAAAATATAAACCTCACTGATAAAGGCAAATATATAGACAACTGTACCACCTGCAAGAGTAACGTATACATCGCTTTTAATGCTAGTGTCAAAGAAAAAAAAGTATCCTTTAAAATGTTAACAGACACATGAAAGCATGATTTGTAACATGAGTAACAATCTGTATCTATGGGCAAGGGAAAAGTATGAAGTTTCTGTATGTAATTTAACTCAGCATATAAGTTATAGATGCTACCTACAAAAGAAAAGGGGAAGGCAATCAAAGCATGTCAGGAGAAAGGGCTGGGCGTGGTGCCCCACACATGTAATCCCAGCCCTTGAGGCTGAAGCAGGAAGATCACAGTGAGTTCCAGGCCAGCCTGAACTACATAGCAAGACCCTATCTCAAAAACAAAATCAAAAAAGCAAACAAAAAAAAAAAAGAAAAGAAAAAGCACTAAACAGCAACATGAAAGGCTTTGAAAATATAAACCTCACTGATAAAGGCAAATATATAGACAACTGTACCACCTGCAAGAGTAACGTATACATCGCTTTTAATGCTAGTGTAGAAGAAAAAAGCATCCTTTAAAATGTTAACAGATACATAAAAGCATGATTTGTAACATGAGCAACAATCTGTATCTATGGGGAAAGGGAAAACTATGAAGTTCCTGTATGTAATTTAGCTCAGCATATAAGTTATAGATGCTACCTCCAAAAGAAAAGGAAAAGGCAATCAAAGCATGTCAGGAGAAAGGGCTGAGCGTGGTGCCCCACACATGTAATCCCAGCCCTTGAGGCTGAAGCAGGAAGATCACAGTGAGTTCCAGGCCAGCCAGAACTACATAGCAAGACCCTGTCTCAAAAAACAAAATTAAAAAAGCCAAAAAAAAAAAGAAAAGCACTAAACAGCAACACGAAAGGCTTTGAAAATATAAACCTCACTGATAAAGGGAAATACATAGACAACTGTATCACCTGCAAGAGTAACATATACATCGCTTTTAATGCTAGTGTAGAAGAAAAAAGCATCCTTTAAAATGTTAACAGATACATAAAAGCATGATTTGTAACATGAGCAACAATCTGTATCTATGGGGAAAGGGAAAACTATGAAGTATCTGTATGTAATTTAATTCCGCATATAAGTTATAGATGCTACCTAAAAAGGAAAAGGAGAAGGCAATCAAAGCATGTCAGGAGAAAGGGCTGGGCGTGGTGCCCCACACATGTAATCCCAGCACTTGAGGGTGAAGGAGGAAGCTCACAGTGAGTTCCAGGCCAGCCTGAACTACATAGCAAGACCCTATCTCAAAAACAAAATCAAAAAAGCAAACAAAAAAAAAAAGAAAAGAAAAAGCACTAAAGAGCAACATGAAAGCCTTTGAAAATATAAACCTCACTGATAAAAGCAAATATATAGACAACTGTATCACCTGCAAGAGTAACATATAAATCGCTTTTAATGCTAGTATAGAGGACAAAAGTATCCTTTAAAATGTTAACAGATGCATAAAAGCATGAGTTGCAACATGAGTAACAATCTGTATCTATGGGGAAAGGGAAAAGTATGAAGTTTCTGTATGTAATTTAACTCAGCATATAAGTTATAGATGCTATACAAAAGAAAAGGAGAAGGCAATCAAAGCATGTCAGGAGAAAGGGCTGGGCGTGGTTCCCCACACATGTAATCCCAGCCCTTGAGGCTGAAGCAGGAAGATCACAGTGAGTTCCAGGCCAGCCTGAACTACATAGCAAGACCCTATCTCAAAAACAAAATCAAAGAAGCAAACAAAAAGAAAAGAAAAGAAAAAGCACTAAACAGCAACATGAAAGGCTTTGAAAATATAAACCTCACTGATAAAGGCAAATATATAGACAACTGTATCACCTGCAAGAGTAAGGTATACATCGCTTTTTATGCTAGTGTAGAAGAAAAAAGTATCCTTTAAAATGTTAACAGATACATAAAAGCATGATTTGTAACATGAGTAACAATCTGTGTCTGTGGGGAAAGGGAAAAGTATGAAGTTTCTGTATGTAATTTAACACAGCATGTAAGTTATAGATGCTACGTACAAAAGAAAAGGAGAAGGCAATCAAAGCATGTCAGGAGAAAGGGCTGGGCGTGGTACCCCACACATGTAATCCCAGCCCTTGAGACTGAAGCAAGAAGATCAAGGTGAGTTCAAGGCCAACCTGGACATATTCGGAGCCTGCTTGGTTTGAGAGAGAGAGAGAACGAGAGAGAGCAAGAGAACGCTACATGACAGAAACCAACCAAACCAAGCGTCTTTCCTATCAATTATTACATTAAACATAAATGGATATAACTCTAAATTGAAAAGACACAGGGTAACTAAGTGGATTTTTCAAAACATAAAATTCAAAAACATTCTGTCTACAGGAAACTTTAGATTTAAGGACAAAGATCAGTTGACAGTGGAATAAAAATGGATAATGATATTCCATGCAAATGATAACCAGAAAAAGCCCAAGTTCCTATAATACATGAGACTAGTCAAAAGCTGTTACAAAAGGCAAAGGCAAAGACATCAGTCAACTCACCAGGAAAACAGAATTGTAAATATACAACTATACAACTGGACAACATGGACAAACATAGGAGGCCTACATGGACAGAACTCAAAAGACAACAAAATAATACTGGAAGTTTCAATAACCCACCTGTTTTTCTCTTCTCATTTTCTGCTCTAACTTTCCTTACTTCTGTTAACTTTGGGCTTAGTTTGTACTTTTTCTAGGTTCCCTAATCTCTTCCCACCCACCCCCACACTGGAATCAAACACAGCGGTGCTCATTAAGTTGCCCAGGCTGGCCTAAACTTGTGATCCTCCTTCCTCAGCCTCCCAAGTACAGTAGGTATGCATAGGTGTTGACCACTATGCTCAGATCCCATTTTATTTCTTTTATGTTTTTGGGGGGATAAGAGTCGAGACAGGGTATTGCTAAATTTCCAAATTGGGCCCGAATCTGCCATTCTACTGCCTTGGCATCCACGGGCACTGGTATCACAGTTGTGCACTATAACCTCCAGAATTTGATTTTAAGACAGGCTCTCGCTAAGTAAATTGCCCAGGATGACCTAATATTTGCAATCCTCCTACCTCATGTTCCTGGGTACCTGGGATTACAGGTGTACACTATTGCACCTGGTGTTTCTTGAAGTTTTGAGTTGAGGGTGTTTTTTAAATGTTTTTTTTTTTTTTTGGTTTTTACTTTTTGCTTTGCAGTGCTGGAGACAGAGTTCTAGGGCCTTGAATATGCTAGGAACGAGCTCTATCACTGAGCTACATCCCCAGGCCCTGAGACCCCCCACACACACCAGGGATCAAACTTGTGTAGTCATTTACAGCTTAGTACTACTGTTTTATTTTCAGTTGGCTCAAGGTATTTCTAATTTTTTGTTTCCTCTTCGACCCTCTGTGTGTCGTTTAATTTTCACACAACTGTAAATTTTCCAGTTTTCCTTCCGGTATTGACTGCTAAACAGTTTTAGTCCATTGCGGTTGGAAAAGATATGCAGAATTTCAATCTTCTTAAATATTGGTAAAAAAAAATTTTTTGGTGACTTAACATGGGCTCTGTCCTAGAAAGTTTCATGTATGCTGGAGAAGCATGTGTATTCTTCTTCTGTTGAGTAGAATGTTCTGTATGTATCTGTCAGGTTCATTTGTTATACAGTTTTGTTCAATTCCTGTTTTCTTATTAATCTTCTGTTAAATTAGGGATGCTCAACTGTATCTGATAAAGAGTAAATACCTAGAATACTACATAATGAACTCCAACAACTTGACAGGAAAAAATACTAGACCAAAAATTGAGTAAAGAGCAAAGAACTTAAACATGACCATCAAAAGACCATTATTTCTACCAAAAAAGAAAAAAGAAAGTAATTATTAGGAAGAACGTGAAAAAACTGGCACTCCTGTGAACTGCTGATAATGTAAAATGATATAGCTACTATAGAAAACACTATGAAGGTTGCTCAAAAAATTTTAAAAAGGCCAGGCATAGTGGTACACACCTATAATCCCAGAACTTGGGAGGCTGAGGCAGGAGAATCACCTTGAGTTCGAGGCCAGCCTGGTACTTACTGCACAGTAAGTTCAAGGCCAGGCTGAACAACACGGAGAGATTCTGTTTCAAAAAATAAATAATTGATTAATTTTAAAAAAGAACCACCTTATGTTCTAGTAATCCCACTTCTGAGTATTTATCCAAAAGAATTAAAATCAAGATCTCAAATAGTTATCTCCAACTCCCATGTTCACTGCAGCATTACTCAAAACCAAGAGGGTGAAAACATCAACAGAAGAATGGTTAAAGAAAATGTATGATGTACATATATTATGCAATGGATTAATATTCAACCATAAAAAGGAAATCCTGTCAAGTGTTACGACATGGATGAAACTTGAAGACAGTCTTGAAGGAAACTAAGCTAGCCACAGAATGGCAAACATTACAGGATTCTACCTATACGAAACATCTACTGTATAGTCAAATACATAGAAGCAAAAAGCAGAATGGTCGTTACCAAGGGCTGGGCAAAGGGAAACATAAGTTACCATTTAATGGCTTTAAAAAAGATCTAGAGATCTCATGTACCATGATATGCTTATAGCTAAGAAATTGTATGGTTCACATAAGGTTAAGGTAGATCTCAAGTTATGTTTTTGGCTAGAGGTACAGTTCAGTGGTAGTTTGTATGCTGAGCATGCTTGAGGCCTTGAGCGGAATTCACAGCATCAGGGGCATGGTAACTGTGAAGTGATTGCAGTGAGTTGTTCTCCTCACCTCTCCTACAACTGCCTTCCTGCTAAGGGAAATCTCCACCCTGGGCCCTGTACTTGTTGGCTTTTAATCCAGTACCACTAGATCTTGCTTCCTAGCTCTACTTCAGATTTTATCTTCATCTTGACTTGGATGCCTGGTGGGCGTGACCAATGAAAAACCCAACCCTACAATCTTGGTCATCTTCCCCCCTAGAATTGAATGCAACTCAGATTTTATCTAATAGACAACTGTTCAAAAATCCAGCGCCAAAAAAAGAGCTGTTAATAATTTTATTAAATCCTAAGCCCAGGGCTGGTGGTGTAGCCCAGTGTCAGAACACTGGCTTAGCATGTTGAGGCCCTAGGTTCAACCCCTAGAATCTAAAAAGAAACAAAAAAATGAACCCAAAGTACACGTGTTTTTTTTTAATGTCGTTTTAGTAATCTAAGTGATAAAATGAAAAGCCTAAAGAATTTCTGCCATATATCAAAATACTTTGTCTACAGGAAAGGCATTTATGCAATTGTTTGAACTGTAAGCTGAACTGTCTTATTTTTAATGGAACATCATTTTTTTTTACTTGAAAGAATTACTGAAAAGCAAACTATGGTTTTATTCAGACTTAAGATCTCTGGCAAGCCATTTTCTTAAAAATGAACACTGAGTCTGTCACTTCACAGAAAATAGAGTATTTGTTGCCAAAGACAAATTTAAGCTTTCAAACAAAAACTAGAATTTTAGAAAACTTGTTAATACCACCATGGAATTGACTACCTACTTCCTAATTCATAAAGACTTTCCTGATGAGCTCAGTGATGACAGTAAAAAATGTATTTTTGATATTATACAAAGAAGTGTATTAATACTGTGTTTGAAAGAGCTATATAATTCATTGAACCAAAATTTTCCAATTAACCAATACATGATGTTGCAAAATAATACACAGGTAAAAGATCTACTCCAAGTAAAAGAGAAACAAAAGGACTTTAATTTAATAAAGTACAAAAAGTTCACTAATGTGGTTTCAAATTTCATGTTAAAACAAACTATCAAGAAATTGCCACTGGGGAGCTGGGTTGTGATGCTACGCACCTGTAATCCCAGCTACTCAGGAGGCTGAGGCAGGAAGATCACAAGTTCAAGGCCAGACTAGGTAACTTACTGAAAGGCTGTTTCCAAAAAAAAATTTTAAGGGATGTGGGTGTAGCTCAGTGCTCCTTTGATTCAATCAATCCCCATGACTGGGAAGAAAAAAGAAAAGGAAGAGAAGGAAGGAAAGCAAGAAAAACAAACTGCCACTGGGGGGTGGGAATCTGTGGGTTACTTGAGTCCAGAAGTTTTAGACCAGCCTGGAAAACATACTGACAACTTTTCAGGAAGGAGGGAACTAGGATGAAAGAACAAACTGCCACTTGACAGAATTTTGACATGACATCAAAGAATGTGCATAGTCACCCAAAAAGGCTAACAAAACTCTTTCCCTTGCCAACTACAGTGGTATCTTAGTTCACGAACTTAATTTGTTCTACAATTTTGGAAAAGATGGCCATGTTTGTGTTTGTGTGAAAAAGCTGACCATGGTTGTATTTGTCACCCAATGCAGAGTTTGCAAACAAAAACAAAATTTTGCCAAATGCTTGTTTGTGAACCAAACTGCAAACAAAATAATTCATGAACCAAGGTACCACTGTACTTATCTGTGTGAGACTAAATTTTCTTCATATATTTCAACCCCAACAACATACTGCAAACTGCAAACCCGTACCTCACAGCAAAAATCACTAACAGGTATAAGGCTCAAAAATGAAACAGTAATTAAGATTTCAGAATATTATAGAAAGATAGCTTCCTTAAACTTGGAATCAGGAGACTGCTTAAACACAAAAAGTCATGAATCACAAAGCAAATGATGGATCAATCTGACTCTACTAAAATGAAAAATGTCTGTTCATCCAAAGTCACCAATATGAGAGTGGCTAGGCAAGCCAAAGAATAAAAAAAAAAACAACTATTACAACATACACAGTGTAACCCACAAAGGGCTCAAATACAGCCTATATAAGGAACTCCTACAAATAAAAGGAAAAAAAACAAAAACAACTCCACAGCATTATAGGCAAGCAATGCGAAGAGGTCCTTCAGACAAAGAAAAACTCCAAATGACCAAATGCAGCTAACCTAGGATCCCAAGTCCCTGTTTGGACATCAACTGCTGGTCTCAGGTTCCTCCCTCTCCAGGCACCACCCATAGGGAGGCAGCCCACTCCTCCCACCCAGGCGCCACTTGTGAGGGACCTAGACGGGCTACTCTGTTCTCCCTAACTCAGAGGCAAACAAGGATAACAAAGAGACACTAAGTCAATTAAACAGGTAAGCGGCCAGGGGGCTCTTGCCTCTAGTGGGCAGAGGAGCCTCCAGCACCTGGCTCATCTTACCTTTAGTCACCCAAACACATTCAAGCAATCAAAGTAACATAAAATTCATCTGTTTCCAATATCCATTGTCCATGATCAGGGAAACAACTAAATTTCAGCTGTCCTAACTTTTCCTTAGACTCTGCAATATGCCATCACTCCTGAGTGGTCTTTCTCCTTTGTGTTTACAGAGAAGGCCAATTAGGTCTCAATTCTCCTTTAGTCTCCCACAACCAATAACATGGTTAATGAAAATATAAGCCATAATAAAATATCATCACATGTCATATTAACAAAAATGTTTAAGTTTGACGGTATCCAACATTAATGAAGATGTGAGGGCCGGGGATTTAGCTCAGTGGTTCTAGCACCTGCCTTGCAAGTGCAAGGACCCAAGTTCGATCCCCGGTACCAAAAAAAAAAAAAGGCCGGGGATTTAACTCAGTGGTTCCACTGCCTGCCTCGCAAGCACAAGGTCCCAAGTTCAATCCCTGATACCAAACAACATTAATGAAGATGTGAAAGATCAACTCACACTGTTGGTAGGAATGCATAAAGAAATAGTATGGCACTAATACAGCTGAAGTTAATTAAGTGTAATCTATAACCCAGCACACCTACACTTGAGGGTATACTCCAAATTTGGCTTGTATGCAAGACAGTTATGTAAGAAAGTTTCTATTGGCACTGTTAGTGGCTGAAAATATTTTTAAATGCTCATCAATAGCATAAGAAATAAAGTGTATAGTTTTACAATGGAACATCATGAAACTAGAAAACAAATGAACTACAACAACACAGATGGATCCTAAAGACATAATTGTTGAGCAAAAGCAACCAGACACAATAGAACACATTACATTTGTATGAAGCTCAAAGACAAACTTACTAGTTAAACTGTAAAGAGATGCAAGGAAGAAGAAAACCTTAAGTACCTTGATAATGGTTACCACAAAGGAGGTGGGGAGGCTTTGATCAGAAAGGTAATGTTGCCTTGACCTGAGTGTTAAGTATTTGTGCATTTATAGCAATACTTTAAGCTATACATTTAGGTTTTATGCATTTTGTCTTTGTTAAATTTCATTATTTAGAAAAATCATTCTTCTTACACGTTGCACAAGGCTTTTAAAAAAAACAACAAATGCATACACAAACATTACTTACTCTTTTATATCTAGCTGTCCTATTTCTAGTCCATGAAACAATTTTAAGACTTACAGAATCTCCTTATAAATCATATCTGAGGCCAAATATGATCCCACACTACCATGATCAACAGAAAGATTATCTACTTTGCAGATTACCAATACCCTCGCAGCTCACCTCTGTCATTTGATTAATATTCCATCATCAGGATGAGCAGGAGAAGGTTGTTAGTCAACAGAATCAACGTTTTCTAGTTAACAATTCACTTGCAGATCTTACAACATTATTTTCAAAACCAAAGAATAAAAAATCTACTGGGGGCTGGGCGTGGTGGCAGTACTTGGCAGTAATCACAGTACTTGGGAGGCTGAGGCAGGAGGTTAACCTATAGTTCGAGGCCAGCCCTAGGCTACACCCTGAGTTCAGAATTATAGAGTGAGACCATGTCTCGACACCCACCACAGAAGGCCACTGGGAAGCAATTTTAAATCCTCACACATTTGAAAAGCTTGTTTAAAGTTTTTAACCACCTCTCAGATGAAAAAAAAAATTCAACAGCTAGTAGAGGATTTTGAATGTTCTCAGAACTATAAGGTGGTAAATACACCATCTACTCTGATCTGATTATTACACATAGTATACATGTACTAAAACATTATGTTGTACCCACAAATATGTACAACTGCTACGTGTCTATTTAAAATAAAGACCTACTTTAAAAAACAATTTTTCAGTGGTGTTACACTTTGCCTGGCAAGTGCAAGGTCCTGAGTTCAATTTCCAGTATGGGGGGATTTTTTTAAAAACAGCAATTTTTCAGAGAGCACTTTATAAGCAATAAAATTAAGTTTGATCCGAAACACTTTGAACCACTTTCCTGGAGAAGGTCTTTCAAGGGGTTAAAAACACTAGTTAAGCTTCTAATTTCATAAAACATTAAACCTACCACAAGCTAATCTAGAATATAAAACACAATCAATCTTCCCTCTAACAGGCAACAGACATAACATTTGCTTCAGACTACCTTTAGAGACTGTAAGAAAAAAAAAAGCCTGCCATTTAGCTCTTTTATTGAGAGTAAGTATATGAGTATCAAAACTGTTTCGATATTTACTATGAAGTATTAAAACAATTCCTCCCCACACCCACGGTCCCTATAGGTTGAATTCCTTTTAAAATACAATAGCAGGAAATGTCAAGTCTTTGAGAAGAGAACATTAACAGAATCAGGTACAGCATCTCATCTCTCCCTTTGTGCTCAAGCTAGTAAAATGCAAGGTCAAATATTCCTTCTTATACAAAGTTTAATTTTTTTAAAAATTCCTTTTTATGGCAAATAAATTTGCTTCCTCATATTTTTAATAGCTTCATGTTCTGCCTATTTTAACAATAAATACACATCTCATTCAATAATCTTTCCAATGCTTGGGGGGCAAAGGCTGCATCAGTGTTCCAAACTACCTATGTTAGTCACTATTACATAAATTTCAAACAATTGAAATATGATTCTAGACTGTTAGTCACTAGGACACAAACAATATTCTTTAGGATGATAATATCTTCATGAGTATTAATATCTTAAGGATTTGTTCAAATTGTATACAGAATCATTAATGGGTTATAATATTTAGGCAATTCACTTCTATAACAGATACTCATATTTCACTACTATAAAAGATGATTTCTTAGTTATGAGAGAAAAATAGAATTTCCCCAAATAAGTAATGTAAATTTATCTATTCTCCATAAGCAACCCACTAAGAGCAGCAGTATTTTTAAAGAAATAATTGTTTTTGAATGCTGCATTTGTCTTACTATACATCTACCTGTAAGCTAACCTAAATTATTGAAGTGGCAGGCAAACAAAACAATCTCCAACAGTTGCCTATTTTAATATGCCTTTAAAAAATAACAGAATTTCCTGCCTTGGTCCAAATTCTAATTATTTTAGTTCCTTAATAACATCCAAAGGCTAGGTATGATGCCTGTAATCCCAACACTCAGAAGACTGAGGCAGGAGGATCGCCATGAGTCTGGGGCCAGCCTGATACAGCAAAACCCTGTCTCAAAAAAAAAAAACAAAACATCAAATTTTGAGTTTACCAGTACTCACTCCTGAAACAGACTTGAGCTACTGTGGAGATGCTGTGTTGGGTCCTTGAAAATAAGGACAGAATTTACCTTACATCAAATATCTGGGGAAAACTGAATAAAATGTCTTACATTCTTCCAAGGACTTCAGAATTAACATGGATATTTAGCTTTTCACTTTTTTCCCCGCCCCCATTTCCCAATAAAAGGAAACAAAATACAAGTCTAACCTACTTGATTATGCTCATTCACCTGGCTTCACCTATAAACAGTTTATGTTCATCTATGTCTCAATTAATTCTTAAAAAACAAGATAAAAGAAAACTTTATATATGTTCTTAACCAAAGTGCTACCTCAATTATCAGTGTTAAAAGAAAGACATAGACCACAAAAATGAATAATGAGCCAAAGTAATTGTCTTGTAGAAACATGCATTTGTGAACAGGAAATGTTTTTTTTAAAAAACAAATTAACAGAAGTTCATGCATGTACAGTAGGAAAAAGCACAAATATATACATAGCTCTTACTCTACCTTAACATTTAAGCATTATGAAATATTTTTTAAACAGAGAAAGCAGTAGCCTGGGTAAGTTTCAGCTGAACTTTGAGCAACTCTTGGGGAAAAAAACTCAACAACCAAGACCAAAATTTCTATCTCCCCTCTTGCTTATTTCCAAGAAATTCAGATCAAACAATTATTGAAGATCCAAATGTACTAAGTTCTGGGATGTCTAAAATTATTTAGTAGCAGCAGCAGAAGAATGGCATCCAAAACATTTGGCAATTAAATTCTAAAACATTTTATTAGCTACCAATAATCAATTACACAAGATCTAACAAAATTTCTAACTTGGATAAATTTTTTTACAAAGAAATTCTTCCAAAAAAAAAAGACGATACTCAATAAATTAAAACACTTCAAAATTAGATCAAGTATATTAAGGTTGCGATAATGAAATACTAAGCTCACCGTGTTTATGATTTGTATTAAAAATTCTCCACTGGATCTCCGCCACAGTAAATGCAAGTGTATTATCTAAATCACGGGCAAGTCCTATGGTTAACACGAAACACTCAAGAAACTAGCACTTAATTCCAAAATTAAGGTGACTAAATCCATTATCTTACATATGTATAGAATTTCAAAGTTTGCATTCAATGTGAAATTTCTAATTATCAGAAAGAACATTTGTATTAATGTTTTGTCAGTTCTCTTCTGCCCTTCTGATCAAAGATCATTTTAGGAGTTCTATAATTTAACATTACAAATATAATCAGTATCTCTGAACATTATAGGGTAGCTAAGTATGCAATGGTGGACCATTCTTACAGACAAAATGCAATTCTACTTTTCAGCTTAATTACCTAACAAAACTTACTCTTCAAAGCCAAGACCTTTTATTTAGAAGCTGCTTTCAATGTGTCACAATTAAGAATTTGCCTTCTTAGAAAGTTATAAAATGTTCCATATATTTCATGTTGCTTTTAACATGATGACATTGAAGCTGACTACCATTCCCAGAATAGATTTTAAGCTGCTGGTAATAAGTGACAGACAAGAAATGAAGTCAAAAGCTCATGAAATCTATCTTACGTTTTTTAAAAGACAATTTTCTGTCACTAAAACTCAGCTGCTAATTTCTCTTTAAAAAGAAAAATCCACAAAAGATGCATTTTTTTTTTTTTGGTTTTTTAAGACAGGGTCTCACTATGTAGTTGAGACTGACCTGGAATTCACTATGTAGCCCAGGCTGGTCTTGAACTCACAGCGATCCTCCTGCCTCAGCCTCCCCCGAGTGCTGGGATTACAGACATGAGCCACCACACTCGGCTTAAAGATACAATTTTAATAACAAATAATATTCCAGGCCAGGGATGTAGCTCAGTGTTATGGTGCCAGCCTGGCAAGTGCAAGGTCTGAGTTCGATTCCCAGTATAGGGGGAAAAAAATCATATTCCACAAGCCAAATCTCCAAGTGGATTCACTAATAATTTGGCGGCACTATACATTTGGCTTTAATTATTTTCTGTTGCCCTTTTATATTTTAGAGACTCTGTTGACAGACAAAGGGAAGGATTTTTTGTAATTCATTAACAAAACCATTTGTTCTGTTCAACAAAATGAAAATGTTAACATCTACCTTTTAGCAAGGTACAAAACCTCCCAAGTTAGGTTATATGCAATAAAATTTTCATAGAAGGAAAAGAGGTCAAATAAATAAAATTTAAGTATTGGATAGTGATGTGTTTAACTAAAAAATACTGTATTGTCATATAATTAAAAATTCTCTTTATACAACAGAATATAATTATAAAACTGGCTATACTAAGTTGGATCTACTATAATTCAAACCACATTCCACAAGCTATGCAATAACTACATACATCTATAAGTACTAACAATAGTCATAAAGTAGCTCTTCTAACACAGGAACTAAGACAGGCAGCACAAATCATGTAAATATCCACAAAGGAAACTATTTTAACTAGTTATTTTGACCACCTACATCACTTAGTTTTTCTTCAACCACTCATCACCAGTCAAAAGCCAAGCAGAATTTCATCTACTAGCCAGAACACCTGTCATTCTAAGGTGAAAGCAATAATAGTAACTGTCAAAAACAGAAGCTTGGGCTGAGGGCGTACCTTAAAAAATGCAGCTAGAAGAAGGAAACTGAGGAACCTAAAAAAAAACGACAGAGCCTACATAAATAAGTAGAGTTTAAAAGTAAACAAAACAATAAATTGGTTTATCAGTTTGGGGGAGTTTACCCTAAGATAAAGATAATGATCATGATTGACTTACTTCCCATACAGCCTTCCTGCATAGGAGAGACCATGAAAGCTATTCATTCAGCAGCATATACAAGGATTTGAAAAATTTTCCCAACATTCAAAAATGAATATGTATCAAACCTGTTGTTTAATAAACCCATAAGCACTTATAGCATATGCTGGAGGGAGGTGAGATGTTGAACCAAAGAAAGAGAGTTTGTATTCTTCAAGGGCCTCTCAATTCATTAGTGTACAAGAGTAAATACACATGAAAGAGAACAATTAATTGCTAACCTGAGGAGTACAGACTTTAAGCGCAAGAGCTGTCCTGAGAAGTTTAAATATTCTAAAGGCTGTAATAATATTACTTTTAATAGCTATCACTTGAGCACTTACTATAAGCCAAGTGCTTTACAGGCATTAGTCTTCACAACAATCCTTTCAGAGTACTTATTATTTCCAATTTACTCAAGGGGAAACAAAGTGGTTAAAGAACTTACCCAAGGTCACTCAGCTAGTTAAGTGGCTAAAATAGCCGCTTATTCACTCAATCCAATTCTAGAGCTCACAATGTTAAGTTTCACAAAACAGTGTTGGGGGCGCGAGGATATATATATATACCGAGTAGCAACACTAAGCGCAAGATCACACAACGAGTTCCAGGCTCTTGCTTTCAAGTAAGAAAGTAACAAAGATGCATAGCATCTTCAACACTAGCAGCTGTAAACTCGCTACTCAAAGAGTGAAATGCGGAAAGGAGAAACAAAATAACTTTTAACAAGTGTCAATGTCAAGCGGGATTCAGCTTGAACTCCAAAAGCTAGTCAGAGAAGGAAATTACAACCAAATTATGTTGTTAAATCAGTGGTTTTGTTGCTTAAACGATTTTTTTCCCCCCGGAAAAGGGGAATGGAGCGCTGAAAATCGGGGTGAGGAAACCGCGAGTATGGCAAGTTGCTGTTCCGTATTACACGGGGGCAGGGAGGAGGAGTAAGTTTTATGACTAATGGGAACGTGTTACCCTAGGTTCTCAAGAAGCTTGGAGAGCTGCCAAACTAGTTACAGTCCCAGGACAAAATGGGGCTCGGGAAACATTTAGTGACGAAAGTTGACTCCAACCCGAAATAGCTCTAAGGTGAAAAGACAAGCCAAAAAAAAAAAAAAAAAAAAAAAAAAAAGCCGATGGGGCTCCGCGGAAAGCGGCAAGTGCTGCCACACTTCCCCACGGCCCGCGGCGCTACGCAAGGCAGGGACAGTCCAAGACAACGCTCCCCGGGAGGAAGAGAGGTGCCAAGCAGGGATCTCAGCGACGCCCCGGGCTTCCTGGCGGCGGGCGGAGAGGAGGGGAAAAAGTCCGGGACGGTTTCCTCTCCTCAGACTTGGGGCAAAGGAGGTGCCAAGCTCCAAACTGCGGAATCAAACGGGTGCACAGTGAAGAAATGGGACAGAGAGCTATGGAAAGTCCGAATCGCCCCGGCGCAGACCCATAAAAAGAAAGGAGCCAAGAGAGCGCAAGGAAAGAAGGGGACAAAAAGAGATCCAGCAGGAGCGCGGAGAGCCGCAGGAGCGAAACGGGAGTTCTGCTAAGAGACTAAAGGAAGCCAGGCTACTGCAGGCAACCGGGATTTCAAAGAGGCCAGACTAGAAAAGGCGGTCAACCCGGTTACCGGGACTGATTGTCCCAGAGTTCGAAACTCCCAGACAACCATCCCCGCCCGCCGCCCGGGTGGGGGAGGGGGGCACATCTTCCCCCCAGCCTCCCACCACATTTGCGAGTGCTGCCGATACCCTAGCCCGGCCAGGCCGAGCGCCTGCCATTGGCCCGAATACTCACAATTCGCCTCTCCCTGATTTCTCCCAATTCTTTATCCACTCTGCGGGAACCACCACAGTTGCGGCCGCCATCTTCGCCTCACTAGTAACAGAAGCCCGGATGTGTGGCACGCGAGCAAGGGGGTCAAAGGGGAGCGCCGCCCACGAGGAATGCCGGGAGCTGCGAGTTCGATTTTTGATTTCCCGCCCCACTTTCTTCCCCAGCCTGCGGAAGCCCAGGGCCCGGCGACTAAGGAGGTGGCTGAGACCCGTGAGCCCCTTCGCGAAGGGACTACACGCTGGCCGCGCCCTCCACAGTCCCCGCCCTCACTCTCCTTTAAGACAGGGAAATGCCACCCCCAGGCCAACTCATAGCCTGTACCTTCCCCAGACCCCTAATTCAAACCCGTATTTTCCAAGCTTCTAGTATGTGCTAGACACTGGGGACAAAGAAACTACGTGTCAGGATGCTACCTACCCTCAACAGGCTCACAGTTTGTGAGACAGAAATATATACAAATAACAATATGCCTCTGCTAACAGCTGACAGGAATTAATCGGGAGAATGCAGCCATTCATTATTTGACAGGCAATGTGTTAACAAAAGGATACTATTTAACCCTCAGAAACACGGAATCCCTAAATTCGAATATGTTACTGTATCAGCCAAAATACAAAGTGAAACTTTAAGTAGAAACATCTTCTTTACATTATAAACTTAAGTATCTTTCCAAAAGATACTTATTGCAAAGGGGAAAGTAGAAACTTTACAAGTGGAAAGCATCACAGACATCATCCTATATGATGAAAATAAGTTTGCCCAGGTTTGGAGGAATAGTTCAACACTGCAAAAAAATAAATAAATAAATGCCCACAGAAGTAGAGCAAATGATTATGTGACTCCTGATGAGGTGCTAGAAAAGCCACTAGTCAGTTTTGTATTAGTATTAATCGTGCCCAAAATGAAAAATAAAACATAAAAATCATGCCCAAAATTTACATGATCTAAATTTAATCATGAAGGTGCATCAAACAGCTCATATTGAGGGACACTCTATAAAATTACTGGCTTGAAGGAAGACCTTGTCTCAAAATAAAAAAATAAAAAGGGCTGGAGGTTGTAGCTCAGTGGGAAGGCCCTGGGTTCAATC
>NW_022900951.1:100217621-100223836 GCF_012274545.1 Fukomys damarensis
AAGATGATCACAAGTTTGAGCCTAGCCTGGGCAATTTAGACTCTGGGTTCAACCCCCAGTACAAAGAAAAAACTAGCCTGAACTCTTCAAAATTGTCAAGGTCATGGAAGATAGACTAAGGAAGTGCAAACTAACGAAGATAAGAAATATGATAACTAATTCCTGGCCAGAAATTTTTTTCTTTTGCTATAGAGAACATGATTGGAAAAACTGACTAATTTTTAATATCTGTAGATTAAATTATATCAGTGTTAATTTCTTGATTTTAATACTTGTATGTAAGATAAAATCCTTGTTTTAAGAAACAACACTCAGACATTGTCTCAAAGTAAAACTTAAAAAGGACTGGAAAGACAGGTGCCCAGCACTCTCAAAAGCTGAGGAAGGAGAATCAAAGTTCAAGCTCGGTCTGGGCAATTTAGCACGGAGACCCCATCTAAAAATAAAGAATAAAAAAAACGCTAACGATGTAGCTCAGTGTGAAAGCTTTGGGGTTAGTCTCCAGTACCACAACAAAAGGTTGGGAGAATGGGTGCTGGGGATGAAGCTCAGTGGTAGAGTGCTTGCCTAGCATGCAAGGAGACCTGCATACAACCCCCAATAAAGAGGAGGAGGAGGGAGAAGAGAAGGTGAGACAGGAGATTAGAACATGGCAAAACTGGCTGTGGAAGTAGGTATGATCTGTTCATTACAAAATCCCAACACATGCACAGAATAGTTCCAAAACCCTGAATGTAGACTTCTCTCAAGAACTCTAGCAGGTTTTCGATAGTATGGCCTAGACCTGACATCATCCTGAGGAGTGGGTGATACAAAAAGGACAGTCCACACTGAGTTTTTGTCACTGTGTTCTCTCTCCATTGTAGCCCACCCACATGCAGAGTGTACTGTACTTCTTTTCCTACTTTTACTTGGCCCAAACTCACTCTGCAGAGCCTGCTTCTTTTCTTATCTTCAACAAAACTTTGCTACTGCTGTTTGTGCTTGTCTTTTTTTTTTTTTTTTTTGTACTGGGGATCAAACTCAGGACCTTGTGCAGCAGGACCTTGTGTGGTAGGCACTGTGCCACTGAGCTAAATCCTGGCCTGTTTGTGGTTGTCTTGACCAACTCTTTGCTCAGGACAGAAAAAGAACCTAGAAACCACCTCCTGAAGGAAACACCAGCACCCCAAAACCCCGGTAACAGAAGGAAAGAAGAAAACTTAATAGCATGGGTAAGCAAATGTGAAATGTTAGCATTTTAGGAACCTGAATTAAAAGAGAGCCGGAAATGCTACCTCAAAATACAAGGGGTGATCAAAAATATGGTTAATATTTTTAAAAATTTTTATAGTGCAGTAAAGGATACACTGCCTTTAATTCTCCTCAAAATTCTACCCCTCACTTTGAAAACAATTATTTCATCATCTTGCCACTTTCTGGAGCAGTTCTGGAAGTCTACTTTCATAAGTCTTTACAAGGTGGAATCAAAAATACAATGAACACTACTGCCAGGTGCCATCCAACAGAAAGGCAGGTTCATAAAAACATTAGGGTGTGCCCTCATGACATCTAGCACTGAAACTTCTGGCTGTTCCCAAAAGGCAAAATGACCATGGAAGGTATATGTTTTGAATGGATTTGTGACATCACAGCAATGATAACAACACAACTAAAGATACTCAAGAAAGAATAGTTCAAAAACTGCTTCAGAAAGTGGCAAGATGATGGAATAAGTTTGTTCAAAGTGAAATATGTTCAGGAAGATTAATGGAAATGTGCCTTTTATTTTAATAAATTTTTTAAACACACACCATACTTTTCAATCATACCTCCTATCCTACTTCATTGTGCTGGTTACTTTCTTTCTTTCTTTCTGTCTTTGGTTTTTTGAGACAGGGTCTCACTATGTAGTTGAGACTGACCTGGAACTCACTATGTAGCCCAGACTGGTGACGAACTCACAGTGATCCTCCTGCCTAAGCCTCCGGAGTGCTGGGATTATAGGCGTGCGCCACCATGCACGGCATATGCTGGTTACTTTAAAACTGAGCACACTTGATGAATGACAAATGCAGGAAGGGGCTTTCTTTGAGTTTATCTGCCTAAAGATAGACCTTTCTGAAAGAAGCTCAGTTGATATGAATCCCCTCCAGGGATGCCTTATCCACCAGGGAAGGTCAAACTCATCACAGGAGAGATTAAAGTAAGGTGAGTACCACAATAAGGCAGATTTAGTCGCAGCCTTTCACCTGTTCTTCTGAGGACCCATTCATCTCAAAAATTATTTATTCTCCCCTAAGTTTTCTACATTTCCCCTCCACCTATTAAGAGGGACTATAAGCTTGCAGATATCACTGGCTTTTTTTCTCTCATGGAGTGCCTCATGCACATAATAAAGTTGTATACCTTCTCTCCAGTAGTTGGTCTATTGTTCATTTATTTCACAAAATCGCTGATCAAACACTACTCAGAGGGTAGGGGAAAAAATGTTCCCTCCCATTCAGGATGAAGGGCAAGTTGGGATTCTCTGTTCTATTTGTGCCACTTTGCAAAATATAAAGTTTTTTAAAATACATATTTGGCAGTAAGTTTACAAAATACAGATAAGAAAATGAAGCTACCCTTCCAAGTATATATTAATATATGAATTCTAGAACCAGGATCTTCTAAATTTGGAAGTTTTGTCGAGCGAGCCAGATTCACTTGCACTGATAAAACTGTTCAGGGAGTAGGTCATATTCAAAACGGGTTGGGATCAGCCAGGCATGGTGTTGCACATGTGTGATGCCAGCACTCGGGAGACTGAGGAGAAGAATGCTGAGAGTCAAGGCCAGCCTGAGTTACACAGCGAATTCAAGGCCAACCTGAACTACATAGTGAGAATCAAAAACAACAAAGAAACAAAAAATAGGTTGGGGTTGGAAGAATGCAACATTGTTATTATTTTCCACCAACTGTATCTAGAGTCTTAATGTCTTATCTGACTTTAAAACTCTAAAGCCACCCACTAGAAAATACATATCATTCAATTTCAGTAACCTCTTTTTTAAAAACACTCTGCCCCAAGAAACAGTACCAAGAATTAACAAATGGGTCATATCAAATTAAAAAGCTTCTTCACAGCAAAGGAAACAACCAACACAGTAAAAAGACAGCCTACAGAATGGGAAAAAAATTTTTGCCAGCTACTCCTCAGAGAGAGTACTAATATAAAGAGGCCAATATAATTTGACCTCCAAAAACAAAAGGTCTAAAAAAAACTGGGTAACTGAAGTGAATACACACTTCTCAGAAGAAATACTCACGACCAATAAATACATGAAAGAATATTCAGCATCACTTGCCTGAGAGAAATGCAAATTGAAACAACACTGAGAGTCCATCTTATCCCACTAAGAATAGCTATCATCAAGAAATCAAATAATATCAAATGCTAGTGAGGCTGCAGGGAAAAAAGAAACCCTTCTAGAAGTGCTGATGGGAATGTAAACTAGGACAACCACTATAGAAATCAGTGTAGCTATTCCTCAAAAAACTAAAACTCGAAATTCTATTTCACCCAGCTATTTTCCTTCTAGATATCTTCCTGAGTTAAAGATATCATCTTCAGTAATACATAAATGCCCATGCTTATAGAAACACAACTCATAATAGCTAAATCTAGGAAATGGCCAATATGTACATCAACAGATAAAGAAAATGTGATATTTATATACAATGGAGTACTATGTTGCCATAAAGAAGGATAAAGTTGAGTCATCTGTAAGAAAATGGATGCACCTTGAGACCATAATTATTAAGTGAAATAAATCAGATACACAAGCTTAAATATTGCATGGTTTCTCTTATATGAGAAACCCAACATATAAGTAAAGTGCAAAATAAAAGATAGATAATAAGAAATAGGGAGATCTTTTTCAAATAGAAATGGGATCAAAAGATGGAGGGAAAGGGGAGGGAAAGTGGATTTTAAAAATTGAGATCTGTTATGTAAATGTACCAACTCCCCATAATGAGTACAATCATGCACTGCAAACACATACTAATAAAAAATAAAAACTGTAAAAAAAATTTGTGCTATTTCAAGGAGGATCAAAGATATTGGTGCCTTCTGATCTTTGCATGTTTCAATATTATGAAAAATTCCAAATATATACCAAGTAATAGAAACAGTACTGTGACTCTTCATGTATCATCATACTCCATAGGAAACTGAAACAGTATAGCTACTCTAAGACAAGAAGCCTTAGCTTGTTATTTACATATACTCACCATATACTCTATAGCAGTGATTCTCAACCTTGGACTCTATATTTTAGGACAGATAACTCTTTGTGGGGGGGTTCTGCATTATAGGATTTTACCAAAATCTCTAGCCTTAACTCACCAGATACCAGTGAAAAAACACCAAACTCCCCCTACCACTCATTAACAGTACAGCCAACAACACCTCCAGACATTGCTAAGTATCTCCTGAAGGGTGAAATTGCCCCATGTCCAGATCCACTGAGTGATTTCTCCTTTCAAACACTGAGCTGTATACAGTACGCATACACTCAGTATGCCACAAATGTGGTGTGACTTAAGTGCAATGGTGCCCTTTGAGGCCTTGATTTTCCCTTCTCACAGAGCCTGCAGCACTATTTTTACATGATATCATGACTCCTTTAGGAATTACTCAGAGCTAATTGGCTTTTTGCTCTATAAGATTGAAAAGCTATCATACCTTTTGCATTCTTGTTAATGGCTTGCCTGTTATTTACAATTAACATCAGGTATTGTCTCAGCATGTAGCAGTGTTGTTCGCTAGTCTCACTGGCTCAAATTATCAGGGACTGGGGTCTGGGGTATAAGCTAGGGGTTGAGTAGTTTCACTGTTGACAGCTGATGCATGGAATGCTAGGTTAATTTTAGTTAATTATAAATTCAAGCAGTCTCATTACCACTTCTGTGAAAATATATGATGAGACCAAAAAAGAAGCACATAAATGCCAAACAAGACAACAAAAAGGTTTCCGAAGATCCAAAATGAAGAAAAGTTCTTTGAATACACTACCTCATAATTTCTATATATTAGGCTAAACCTATTTATGCCAAGGCAATCTATCTGGCATCAGCCTGTGCAAACTGATTCTTTCTCAGGAAAAAACTGTTCGCTTACCTTTGTCACAGAGTAGAGTTAGGGCTTCAGTTTGGAACTACAATTTCAGAAAGGAGGCAGAGTGGAAAGAGAAGGGAGCAGAGGAGGTTGATCCAGCCCTCTGAGGGAGATCTATTAAGGTCACAGGGCAGAGATGACCAGAGCTTACCTGGATATTACAACAGTACCTGTCTGCTAGGCATTAGCAGGGCCCAGATTATAAAGATCATCATTGTCTCTTCTCAGTTTTTCTTTGTTGTTCTCCCTTGAATTTAATTTTCTTCTCTCCCACCTCAAACCAAATCAGTCAGGCTCCAGAGCCCAACCTTGTAGCCCTGCACTTCTGGGGAGATCTTCATTTTGTTTGGTTTTTACAGTGCTGAGGATAGAACTGAGTATCCCACATGTCAGTCAGTGCTCTACCACTGAGCTACACTCCCCCTTCTACTGCTGGGATTTGAACTTAAATTTCACTACTTACTTGCATGGGCTTGCACAAGTTAATTGACTTCTCCAAGCGTCTGTTTCTTTCTTTATTAAATAAGGTTACCAGTATCTGTTGGGACTGGAGGGACTCAAATGACTCACACTGCTCCCTTTTCCAAGTTCTAAACTAAATTTTTAAAATAAAGATGAAGCAGCTACAAGAATGCTGTTAAATCTGCAAGTAATTCAGTCTCTTAAAAACTGCACTCCATGGGAGGCTAAAGAAGGAGGGTTGCTGTGAGTTCTAGGCCAGCCTAGACTACATAGCAAGACCTTGTCTTAAAACAAACAAACAAAAACAACCTAGGTTACACTGAATTTGGCCAGCACGAGGTAAAGGAGATGGGCATTTGTACTCCTATGTATGTCAGTCAGTGGCTACAGGCCACCCTGGGAGAAACGAACTCATAGGCACTTCTAGCTCTCCACAAATTTACAAGAAGAGGTAGTGCTAGTAGCCCAATAGCAGTCTGCTGAAGCAGTCTGCCAGCATTTTTTTCAAAAATTCACACAAAGGCTACGGATGTAGCTCAGTGGTAAAACACTTTCATCTGGCCTGTATGAAGCCTCCATCACCACCACCACCAAAAAAAAAAAAAAAAAAAAT
>NW_022900951.1:100223939-100234050 GCF_012274545.1 Fukomys damarensis
AAAAAAAAAAAAAAAAATTACACAAGCCAGAATATGGGCATAAAAACAGATTCAAGGGAACTGGACCTATCCCTATGCATATGTAAGGGCTGTCTTCTAATGGGCTCCATTGTAGCGTGGAGGTGTTCTCTGATCTGGTTAGGACTTATCCCTTGGTGTGCTGAGCATTGCTATAAGCTGTATTCTATGTGGGACTGTCTCCTGGAATGTTAAATATAGTTACATTAAATATACATATGAAAATTTCTAATATAACCACTATAAACAAAGAAGTAGTGGGGAGGGACTACTAACCAGCAGAGGGAAAAAAAAAACTAGCAGAGGGGAAAAACTGAGAAAGAAAGAAAAAGAAAGGAAAAAATCCAAAGAAGGAAAAAAAATTTGTTTGGAAAAATTCGACAAATAGAATAGAGAAAGTTTGAAAATACACAATGGGGAAATTCACCAGGCAAATACTAAGATAAACAAACATTAAATTCATGTACTAGATTAATACCAGATAAAGTAAGCCAAGGCCTGGCAGATAGCTCAGTGGTAAACTGCTTACCTAGCACATGAGAGAATCAGGTTCAATACTCAGCCCTGAAAAAAAAATAGACCATAAGCGGAGAGAAATTATGAGATTTCAAGAAGGTTACTCTAGATTCATAAAATTCCAATTAACCAGAAAAATAAAGCAAACTTAATCTGGAAAATACTCAGTAACAGCTTTGAAATACATGAAGCAAAAATTAACAACTACATGGGGAAATAGGCAAATCCACCAGCCCACTAAGAATCTTTCATTCCTCTTTCTCGCCTTTCATTTATCTCAGAAATTGATAAAGTAGGCAAAATCATCAGTAATGATGTAGAGAATATGAACAACAAATGAACAAGCCTGATCTGATAGACATGTATATGACACTCTATGAAACAACTGGAAAATAAACGTCCTTACAGGAACCCGTTAGCCAAGTGTGATGGCACATGCCTGTAATCCCAGCACTCAGGAGGCTGAGGCAGGAGGGTCACTAGGAGTTCGAGGCCACCTGGTGATACATAGAGAGTTCAAGACCAGTCCTAAATACATAATGAGATCCTGTCTCAAAAAACAACAACAAAAAAACCAAACCAAACCAGAACAAAAGAAAGAGATTATAGGCATTCACATATCAAAGGCACCTAAATAAGGGGATAAGTGGGAACCAAATTCCACTGCATCATTGTATTCATTGTAGGATGATATCAATTCATTAATAGTCCCATAGGAAATCTAAAATATTAGCCACCACCAGTGGTTTTTATACAAAGTAGAAGGGAAAAAAGTGAGCTCTTTAAAAGTTGCTACAGTCCGTTTTTGCAGCTGAAAACAAACCTTAAATTGATAATTATACCTTCTTTTTACCACCTACTCCACATTCCCCTTACCCTTTGCCAGCATCTCAGCAGAGCAGATACATTTCCTGATAAAGCTCCCTAAATCTTGGATCTGAGTCCTTATAATCTCATCCTGATTGGGTTATCAGTTTTCATTAACCAAAACTATTGAGAAAGGGAACAAAAAGAAGAACAACACGGAAGCTCTTGAATTCTAGACATAACCTTCCTTATGTCCATTAAGAAGTGCCAAAATTGTTTGCCTTTGGTAATGTGAAAAGAATACCTTAGTACAGTGACTCCTTATCTGCCTATCACTTCAACAGCATGAGAAGCCAGAGAACATTTCAGCTTCTAAAATACCAGAATTCCGACACCTTCCTCAGCAGGATTTCTCCTTGGGCACTAGAATCTCCTAACCCATTGAACTTAAGATGTAGGGATAGGATGCAAATACGTCTTTAGAGAGAAGAGACACTTCTACTTATATCCTTTGAATCTTGGACCCATAGACTTACGATTTTATCTAAATATTCCCCCAAAGTCTCATGTATTCAGAGGCAGGCTTTTTGGAAGGTGACTGGATTATGGGAGTACTATATTCATTAGTAGATTAATCTACTGACAAACTCATGGCTGAATGAGCTATTAAGATGTGGGTCATAGTCAGAGGGAAGAGTCAGTGGGACTGTGACCAGGAGAGATGTATTCTTGTTCCCAGTTTCTCCTTTCTTTTTCTCTGCTCTCTGGCCACAATGGGTAGAACAGCTTTCCTTTACCATGTACTTCTACACTAGTGTTACTACCTGAGAGCCATCCAGTCATACATGGATGGAACCCTCTGAAACCATGAGCCAAATAAACTACTCCTTCTTTTAAGTTGTGGGTGTCAGGTATTTTGTCCTAGGAACAGTAAAGTGACAGATATATATACATCCTGGCTGCAATGGAAACAATGTGAAATATTATCCTATGGCCTGAAACACATACTCAGTTCTGTAGGACAGTACACCAAATGTGTCAGATGCCATCTCCCAGGCAATCTCACCATTTTATCAACTCATATTTTCTGGGTGATGAGACACATGATAAGTCCAATGAATTACATGGGGATGAGGCCATCACCACAGTTCCCTCATCCTAAAATGAGTTCCTTTGTTGAAGACAATATTGTGTGGGACACCATAGTGATGAATGAGTCATTCTGTGCATCCAATTGATGTTGTTGGGAGAAGTATTACAATCATGGAAAGCAAACCTATGTTCAGAATATGCATCTATTCCTGTGAAGACATTCAGTGCCTGCTCCATGTTGGAAGGGGTCCAATATAAACAATCTTCCACCAAATGACTATCTGGTCCTCCCAAGGGATAGTGCCATACTGGTACCTCAGTGTTTGGTCTCTGCTGATAACCAGATTGCCCATTTAATAGTAGTAGTAAACAGGTCAGCTTCTGTGAAGGGAAGACTCTGCTGTTGAGCTCATATATAGGCCACATCTCTGGCCATGTTATACATTGGCCTGTTTACTTGACAGTCTTCTCTACAGCAGATGCTCTTTGAAGACAAATATGTGGAACACAAATATCTTCATGGTCTGGCCTATTCTATGGGGCCCATGCATACATCTCTACAATTCCATGTCTACAATTCCATGTCTCCAAATTCCTATCTTGTTCTTTCCATGCTCTTCATTAGTCAGCCAGCTTGCTGGACTCTATCCATGAGTCATTATAGATTAGCATATTGTTGTGTTTCCTTTCAAAATAGACAATCAGATTTACTACTTGGGAGGATTTTTGTATACTTCTATCTTTAGGAGCCAACCCTGCAAGGGCTATAAGATAACTACTACCCACTTCCATCAGCAAACAGCCTACTGCGCAGACCCATCCAGAAACC
The DNA here is from genome assembly GCF_012274545.1 of Fukomys damarensis. Lineage (NCBI taxonomy): Eukaryota > Metazoa > Chordata > Mammalia > Rodentia > Bathyergidae > Fukomys > Fukomys damarensis. Next base: position 100,227,202 of record NW_022900951.1, read on the forward strand.
AGTAGGCTTACATTTTCTTACTTTGTTAACTGGTCATAGAGAACTGCCTTTGAGGCCATATGCATGGGCTGATGGACAGGTAGTGGCCAGCACCACAAGAGTGTGGACAATTTCCTTATTCAGTTAACCTTTATCTTCCCAGCTTTCTGGGATCTGATTTCATATGCAATGTCTAACAATGGAATGCTGCTACACATGGACATTTGATGGTTGGGTTATCAGCTAATATACAGTTCATGATGGCCAGTTCAAGTCATCTGGTCTTTTGGTGCCCCATGGTCAGAAACTCAGTCACATGTAAAAATAAGAAGAAAATTATGTGGGCTGGGGATGCAGCTAAGTGGTAGAGCACTTGCCTCGCCTGCATAAGGCCCCTGGGTTTGAGCCCCAGCACTGCCAAAATGCAAAGAAGGAAAATTACAATGAAAGCAACATTAAAAGAACTTCTCAAAATAGAGCTGCATGACCATTATGAAAGTAGTATTTGTACACTTAAATGAATCCAGTTCCAGCCTGGAATGTGAACTTTTTTCATTTTCACATTTCATCCACAGGCATCTGGAATGGCTAAAATATCAGACAATTAACATGGTTCCCAGAAGGTCAAGTTGCATATCTTTCGTCCCTAGTGATGCGAGTACAGGCATGCAACACCATACCCAGGTCCAAGTTCTGTGAGGTTTCTATCAGGCTTCATAGAATAGTTCTGGCAGACTCTTCCCAAGACAGTTTGCTGAGTCATAAGGCCCAAGTGACAGGGCAATACGCACTACGGTATAGATGTGCTGCAGAGCCATTCTTCAAAGCCCACTCGCAGCTGGCAGCTTTGCAGGTTATTCCATAAATGGGTCAGAGCCACATGCCCAGATACCATCTATAGTGCATCCTACATTCAAAGAGATCCACTGAGAATGGGTTTCTCTGCAGTGGATGATGCAAGAAAAGACAACTTGTTTTAGGGGAGATATTCTGGAATGCTCCAGATCACTGGAACCCTAGCAATATATCCTCATAGCAGCCACCAGAAGTTTCAAGAGGTTTATCTCCTATCCTTTAGCCACAGACATCTAAAAAGACGATCAACCTCCTTCCGGAATACATTATGACAGAAAACAAAGTTTAAGACGGCAAGAGAGTAAGTCAAAATTTTGGTGCTGGGAACTGAACCCAGGGCCTCACATGCTAAGCACATGTTCTTCTACTGAGCTACACACCCACAGTGCAAACTGTTTCAGGCTCTGAACTGATGCTAATTTTGTGAAACCCAATATGCCACTGTAGTTCATCATTAGAGCCAGGACTTAGGGGAGTTAGATTCTAAATGAAGTCTTGCTCTGAATCCCTTTCAATGGGAAGTCGTACCCATCCTGGCAGAATAACCTTGTGTTATCATTTCTGCTATTTTCCAAGGCAATAGATGCCAGAAACTGTGTTAATTTTTTCCAGTAAAGATACCCACATCAGAGCCAGGTATGATGGTGCATGCCTGTAATCCCAGCACTTTGGGAATCTAAGGCAGAAGGATCACAAACTCAAGTCCAGCCTGGGCAATTTAGGGACTTAGTGAAACTCTGTCTCAAAATAAGAAAGGGCTGGGGATGGACCTCAATGTGAGGACCCCAGGTACAGTCTGGGGTGGGGGGAGAGAGAGAAAAGAAGAAGAGGAGGAGGAGGAAGAGAGGGAAGAGGGGAGAGACCACTTTGGGAACCTCAGTTGTGATTGGTGCTGTCATCCTGATTGAATTAACAAGAATCCACTACATTCTCCAAAACCTGTGTGACTTTTTTCTATAGGCTGCACAACCAAATTAAATAGGATATAGGCTTGAAGTCATTGCTTATTTTTTTTTGAGATCGGGAGTTTACTATGTTGCCAAGGCTGGCCTTGAACTGGTGGCTCAAATGATCTTCCTGCCTCAGCCTCCCTACTAGCTGGAACTATACACATTACCACTGTGCCTGGCTCTGGCTCTAAATTTCTAGTTTTAAAGCTCTTGGTTTTGGCTCTAATCTCTTCTTTGTTTCAGGGCTTCAGTGTTGCCTGAGAATCAGGAATAAGAGCCGGAAAAAGTAGTTGCAGGCTCATGCCTTTCTGTAAGGCCCCTTCTTCCATGGGTTAGTGGGTCAGAAAAATACCATGATGTGTGGTGATTCTGCCAAGATGGGGACAAATTCCTATTGAAAGGAATTTACAGAGAGGACTTTGTTTATAAACTGACATTAAGTCCTCAGTCTGCTGACGCACTACAGTGGCACATGTATTGCGTCTCTAAAAATTAGCATGAATTAGAGCCAAGATCTGATAACTCAGTGTTCTAAATCTTTTCCGTTGGTCATGGTCCTCTAGTAAATGGCCACAGGTCCTAGTCAGAGGAAGACTTTCAAGATTTATAGTATACATTTATGACAGCATTGCAGCAGGGACGTTTCTCAAAGAGATCTGGCCTCCCTCTTAATCAAGGGGTTCCAGACCTGTAAACCAACTTAGAGCTGAACCCAGAGTCTGCCAACTTTCTGCTTACCAAACCTAGGACTTTAAAGCTCCTATCTATAGTCACATCTATGTTGTTCCTAGGTACCATAATTCCATAATTACCTAGTGTAACAGACGAAAGTGAAAATACTCTGATTACTACCCTATCCTTGCACTTTATTGTTAATTGGTCCCACCTTATTGCTGAAAGTACCATCACCTATTCTGTACCCTTTAGGACTCCACTGAAGTCAGGGAGTCCAGTTCCACTTAAATCATCTCCCACATCATCTCTGGGTTACAGAGGATATTGCACAAGGCTCTTCTGTAATACAGATGCTACCATCCCCAATGTATTTCCTAATGCCTTAGTGAAGAGAGTTCCCTCCCAGGAGAGTAGCCAACTCAGTTTTCCTATGGCTGTATTGGTTTCAAAGGTAAAAACCCGCAACCTAGGAAACTTAAGTTCTGGGCAAACCATGACAGTGAGTCACCCTCCAATCCAGACCTTCTGACACTGAGCAGATGATACTTAACATATCCACTTCAACATCCCCCTCCTTTTGGGCATTTGGGGATCTTGGCTATGATGAGATCGAACACTTCTTATGACAGTGGAGGGAACAAGATGTTGTAGGAGTTGGTCTTGAGGAGAATCAATATTCCTTATGAAGCAAACACTTTAATGGACACTAAGTCACTGGGAGATTTTCATGCAGAGGAAGATTTGTGACTTTAGTCAGAGATATAAGGTTATTTCTACTGGCAAGAAAGGCTCAGGAGGACTTGGAGGTTAAATTTTTCTCAGCCTCATATGTTTATGCCTAAATATTTCCACCTGGTGTGTTAGGGTCCTGTTCTTTCCCCAGGAGTGTCCTTAACTTGGCCTAAGAGTCCCAGCAAGGCTGAACCTTTAATTAATGCTGCACCTCTGCAACATTTATAATCAGTCCCTGAGTGTGATCTTCAGGCATATCTGTTCCACAGCTCCAGGAGATTCAAGACTACTTTCATGCTGGCATTGAGACTTTTATTTTCCACTGTGATCTGAGTTGTCCATTCAAGTCTTTCAATTTGTCCTTTTTTGTGTATAAACTCTCTAGGGTCATCAGAAACATTTACCCCTTGCCACACTCTTTGCAATCATCATTGTCACCATAGGGACTAAGTGCTCTAGCCACTTGATTACCCAAAGCTTTGCACTTCAATTTCATCCAATTTTAAGCCACCATCAGTGATAATGTGAGTAATCATGATTCAGTACATGCCACATTACAAGTGACCCATTTACTCCTAGCAAAGTGGTTGTTACAGATCACACTTTTTAGAAAGCAGAAGCTGAAACTGAGTCAGGAGTGCAAAAGGTTTATGGAAGACTGAGACCTGTGGAGAAAAAAGTAGGAAGTAGTAGGACTGGACAGAGGCAGTACAGGTAAGCAAGACAAACCCAAATCTGAAATATGTATTGATTCCATTCAGGAAAACTCACTGTCCCCTCGAAGGTAGAAGGGGTGTGATACAAAAAGCATGGCACAACGTGGCTGGCTGGTGTCCCCTCATCTGCTGGTACTATATCAAGGACTCAGCACTGGTCTCTGCTTTTGCTTTCTTGGATACTCAGCCATGGTATTAGCTAAATCAACCATGGAAAGGTGAAGCCCATGCTACTGGGCCCATGCATGGTCTCCATACCTGCCTAGGCAACCACCTGTTCATGGGACCCATTGTACAGTAAGTGAGGTGGCTAAAGAGAAAGTTGGGCTAAAAATCTACAAGATAGTCTATCTTATTCATCTGGTTATTGAGAACCTTCTTTACAATGGATGCTCTCTAGCAGTATTAATTTGAGACACAAAGTTCTGCCCCCTCTCAAGAGTCCATCTATATATCTTACATATTTCTCCTTAACACTGGTATGCCAGCATTGCTCCTTCCCTACCTCTGTCCAGTGAGCCAAAATATTTGCCACTTCCCAGGATTCATTGTGTATTCATACATCAGGCCTCATCTCCGCCAAAACAAGGTAAATCACCAAAGAAACTGCCCACTACAGTGTTTTCCCCTTAGTAGACAGAAAAAATTGCAAAAGACAGACAGGTATTTCACAGGAGAGCAAAAACAAATGTAATCAGAGAAATGCAAAATAACCTCATATAATATACACATCTCCACCAAATTACTAACAATTTAAATTTCAGTGTACATAAATGAAGTTCTATTGAAACCCAACCATACTCTTTCATGTACATGTTGTCTATGGACACTTACATGCTGCAATGACCGAGACGTATAGTTGTGACAGATTATATGGCCCACAAAGCCAAGAATACTTACTCTTTGGACCCTTATTTAACAAAAAAAGGATAGTCCTTTTTCTAAGCAGCATAGTTAAAGAAATTTTTAATTTAAATATAAGGTAGATTAAACACAGGATTTCAACATTCCTTTAATTTGGAACATTGTTAAGGACATCATAGCAAAGAGAATAGCAGAGAGAGTTAATATCTTTTTCCTGGGAGATACCTAGGAATAGAGCTGGGGAAATGCTTACTCAGAAAAAAAAAATCAAAGTCAGAGGTTCTCAAACTTGAGTGTGCTTCAAAATCCCTGGAGGGCTTGTTAAAACACAGATTGTTGGGCCCTGCTCCCAGAGTTAATAATTTTGCAGATCTGGGAAGGTAGGGCTTGATAATTTGCATCTCTGACAGGTTCCCAAGTAATGCTGCTACTGTTGATCTGGAGATTTTGAGAATTGTTTCCCTAAATGTTAGTAGTTCTTAAAGTGAGATACTTCAGCAGCCCAGATCAGAATCACCTACATCTGTGGTTTTTATGGGATGGGATTTATGTTTGAGAGAAGAAATATAATAAACAAACAAATAGACATATCACAAAGGTAAAGTAGAACAAGGAGAAGGAAGAGTGGCATCATGCTTACTTTAGATAGGATGGTAAAGTTAAGTGACTCTAATAAAAAAATGAACAGAGGGGCCGGGGATTTAGCTCAGTGGTTCAGTGGCCTGCCTTGCAAGCGCAAGGACCCGAGTTCAATCCCTGGTACTAAAAAAAAAAAATGAACAAAGATCTAAATGAATAGACTGTAAGCTATAAATTATAATAATTCATATTTGTAATTTTTTGGTTTTTAAGATAAGGTCTCATTATGCAGTTCAGGCTGGCCTTGAATTTACTATGTAGCCCAGGCTGGCCTAAAAGTAGCATCAGTCCTCCTGCCTCAGCTTCCCAAATGCTGGAATTACAGGAGTGCGCCACCACACCCAGCTCATCTTTGTGTTTGAGGAAAGAGCATTATGGAAAGAAAAAAAAAGTCAGTGCAAAGACCCTGAGACAGGAATGTGCTCCGTACATATACCCAGAATAATTCGAAATCAAGAATTTGATTCTTTGCTCTTGGTACTTATGTTCTTCCTTCCTCCAGAGCAATAAGCTTCAGTTTATTCACTATCACACAAATAGGATCATATGACATAATCCACTCTGCAACATGCACTTTCCCTTTATTACAAATCATGAATAGGCTTTAATGTCGTTAAATTTAAGATAGTCCTCTTTGTTTACAAGGGCTGCATTGTATTTCACTGTATCATATTGTAGGGATTTATTTTGAAAAGATCAATTATTTAATCAGCATCCTATAGATGAGCGGCTAGACTGCTTCCAGTTTTTAACTACAAGCCCTCAAATGCTATAGTGACTATGTGTAAATATGGTGCATGTGTACTTATTCATGTGTTCCTTTATGTATTAAAAATGTACTGAATAGCTACTATGTGTTAGGAACTTTGCTATATCCTGAAAATACATTGGTGAACAAAACATACACGATTTTTTTTCACATGGACTATATGATCTACTGGGGAGAACATCACTTAATAAATATATAATGAAAAACCGTGAAGAGTGCTATCCATGAATGGCAGATACTCTTTTTCAACTGATTCAACTCTCAGCCCTAATCCCACTTTTATGAACTATTTTCCAGGTAAAATTTTGGTCAATGAGACCTAAGTGGGTTGTGGTAGGCAATAAGGGATCCCCAGAAGATGTCCATTGCCTTATCCCCAAAACCTGTGAATATGCCAGGTTACATAGCAAAGAAATTTTAAGGTTGGAGATGGAATTAAGGTTGCTAGCCAGCTGCCTTTAAAAGAAAGATTATCCTGAGTTATTCAGATAAATTTTAAATAATCCCAGCCAGGCATGGTGGCCCATGCCTCTAATCCCAGCATTTGGGAGGCTGAGACAGGAGGGTCACTGTGAGTTTGAGATCAGCCTGGGCTACATAGTGAGTTCCAGGTCAGTCTCAACTACATAGTGAGACCCTGTCTCAAAAAACCAAAAAAAAAAAAGAAAGA
>NW_022900951.1:100234195-100241058 GCF_012274545.1 Fukomys damarensis
AGTTAGCGAAGAGGAGAAACAAAGTCCTGCAGACCCTGTAATTTTAGCCCAGGAAACCTATTTCAGACATGTAATGGCCAGAACTATAAGATATTAAGCTATGTTCTTTGAAGCCACTAAATTTGTGACAATTTTTACTGAAGTCAAAGGTAACTAATAGGTTCTTTGGGGGGAAAGTCTGCCTCCTGTCTCTTCCTCTTCTTTCTTATTCTACCCATGAATGTGGAGCTGTAAAAGTTATCTAGTGACATTGAAAAACAAGCCAAGAGGACCGCAAGGCCACCATCCCTGACCTTGTTGAACTGCTAAACAGATGCCAACAGTTCCTGAGCTCTAGATTTGTAGTTTTGTGAGAAAAAACATAAAGCCACATTTTTTTTTTTGTACTTCGGATCAAACTCAATACCTTATACTTGCGAGGCAGGTGCGATGCCACTAAGCTAAATCCCTGGCCCCATAAAGCCACATTTTAAACCACTGCAGGTAGATATTCTATTAATTACAGATAAAAGCATCTCTGAGTCATAAGAAGGTAAAAATATAAGGGGCAATGAGAGAATATAATTAAGACTTGACCTGGTCACGAAAGGTGTATGTGTATGTGATAGTCAACTAATTGTCACTTGAGTGAGAAATGTCCAACTAAATCGGATTAGCATCATTTCAGGTGTGGAAGACCCACCCTCAGGAGGATTGTGGGCAGAATGATATAAAAGGAAAATGAAGAAGGGATTGCTTCTGCCTCTTCAGAGGAGCTCCAGTCTTCACCTTTACCTTGGACATCGTCTCCTGACTTCCAGTGCAGACTCTTCAGCCTCGTGGCACAGATCCTTCAGCCTCCACTGCAGACCCTTCAGCTTCTTGATACACACTCGCACAGGAAAGTGCAGTGAGCTCCAGGCCTTTGACTGGATCCTTCAGATCTCCAGCGAAGACAGCCCTTTAGCACTTTTCTACACCTGACTCTGAAAGTGGCCTTTGTAAGCCATTCTTGTAAATTCTTATATATTTGTATTAAATCTGTTTCTATAGTAAGCACTGAATGACACAATGTAATAGAACCTTTCTTTTCTTCCTTTTTCATTTTCTTCCTTCCTTCCTTTCATTCCTTCCTCTCTTCCACCTCTTCTTCTTCTCTTCTCTCTTCCCGTCTTGTTTCACTGTCAAACATCCAATCCCCCTCCTTATTTGTGGGCAAATCCACAATATGAACAGCTTTCATGGACTGCATTATCTCAACCTCCTATTTCAAAATGTAAAGGAGAAAATCTTCCCTCTCCCTGCCCCTTGGCCACCAGTGCACAGGCACATGCTCACCTCAACAGCAACGGCAACGACAACAAAAAGAATACATTACATATAAAGAAAAGTTAATAATTTCCTCTCCTTATAGCTGACTCTGTTGATGCTCTTCCCAGTATCCCTTAGGAATTCATTGTCTCTGTGCAGACCAGAGGCTTCTTATTGTAAGCACCTGCACCTCTCTGCCTAAGGACTTTCTGGCCCCAGAAGTGTGTTCAGCTCCTATACAAGGTAGGCCACTAGTACCAGGGAGTTAAGGGTCATAGGAACAGCCTTCAATCCATGATAGATATAAATGGAAGGAAAATAAACCAGCTCTTGTTCCTTAGGTAGAAAACTGTGTTCTATTTAAGCTTCTTGAAATCTCAGTGGAATTGAATCCCAGTTGCCCACAGCGCTCACCTGCTCATTAACAGATCTTACACTGTTTTACATTTCTTCCCTATTTCAGTTCCCTATGCTAATTCCTGGAATCACCTCCCGGATCAAACATTCTCAAATATTTATCTTGGGGTCTGTTCTACTCAAATTAAAACAGTTGGTATCAAAAATAGTCTGTTACTGAGTTTGACCCCTGGTACCAAAAAAAAGTCCTTTAAATTAGTTCTTCAAGACAGAATTCTGATATTGGATCCCTTGTAAAACATATGAATGCAAGAACTTCATGATTTATGGAAACAGGGTAGTGGTAATCCCTGGCATGTTGTCACAGAACAATTACTGAGACTGGGACGGGGTGCAGGTGGAAGGAAGATCTTATACAATCACTATAAATTGAAAGATGAAAACTTTAGAATCATGGAGTCAGAACCAGGAGTGGTGGTGTTCACTTTTAATCCCAGATATATGGAAGGCAGGAGGATCTCAAATTCTACACCAGCCTGAATTATGCAGCAAGGCCCAGTCTCAAAATCAGATAAAGAGCTCTGGGGATGTAGTTTAACATTCCCTGGATTCAATCCCTAGGACCATCAAAAAAATAAAAAATCATGGAGTCAATTTCCTATTGTTAATGGCCATACAAGCACTAAAGGAAGAACACGACAAATTTGTCTAGCAAATTATTGACTCTAGGAATGGTATAAAAACAAAAAACCCTTAAACCGGTCATGATGGCTCACTCCTGTAATCCCAGCACTCAGGAGGCTGAGGCAGAAGGATCGCTATGACTTTGAGACCAGCCTGGGCTACATAATGAGTTCCAGGTTAATCTCAACTACATAGTAAAAGCCTGTCACAAAAAAAAAAAAAAAAACTTCATGGAAATTTGTCTGTTTCCATCTCTTCTAGAAAAGGTTAGTCTCTGGTAAAATTTGGACCCACAGATTTGATTGTGAGAGTGATAGATTTACACAGAAAGATGATACTTGTCTTCTCACAAGATCTGTCCCCATCTCAACACAATTATTCTCTAGACAAACAACAAGGGTAAATCCTTAGCATGGCTTGAAAAGGGAAACACCATTTTTACATTGAGAGAAAAGAGATTATTCACTGAGTAGTTGTAGAATTTGGTGATTCTCTATTTGTAGGAACCAGGAGAAAAACTGAGAATGGATCCTGAGGGCGCTGGATGAGAAAGGAATGGAAAGCTAGATGTGGGACTATGTGTCAACAATGGGACGCTCTCCCATGACTTGGGGATTACCTTCTTGGAAAGGACACTTGGACCCAAGCCTAGTATACTTACTGTTGGATTTGCTCCTTGAAACTTGGAAACAATAATGCTTACATAGTATATGAAGGGGACTGAGCCCCAGTTGCCCACAGCCATAACCTGCTCACTAATGTATTTTGCCTTGTTCCCCAGCTTTATTTTTCTATTTATTTACCAATGTTTTCCATGGGCACCTCCCAGATAGAGTACTTGCACTAAATCTTTACCTCAATGTTTAATTCCAGGAAAATCCAATCTAACACCTTTTTTCTGGCCTTTGTTCATAAGAAAAAAAATAAACATAAATTTATAGTTGTCATTTTTGTTATTACCAGAAACAGGATTGTATTATATACCCTACTCTGAAATGACCTTTTTTTATTTTGTGATGCTTAATGGAATTTCTTCCAGGTGAACAAATTATATATCTAATCTATATTTTAATAGCTGTGTCATATTTCATAGTATGGATATATTCTCTTCTTGCTAAACATTCAAGTAATTTCTGGTTTGCCTCTACAAACAATATTAAACAATATTACCATAAGTATACTTGCACCTGTACTTCTACTTATATAAGACAGATTTCAAAATGAAGGATTGCGACCACATGTGGTCACACACATCTGTAATCCCAGCACTCTGGGAGGCTGAAGCAGGAGGATTACAAAGTTTGAAGATAGACTAGGCAAGTTCGCAATTTAACAAGATTCTATCTCAAATTTTAAAAACATTAATAAAGGATTGGGGATGTAGCTCAGTAGAAAGACTGTGAGTTCACTCTCCAGTACAAGAAAGGGGGGGATGAGGAGAGAGGAGGAGAGAGAGGGAGAGAGGGAGAGGGAGGGAGGGAGGGAGGGGGAGAGAGAGAAAAGGAAAGAGAGAGAAAGATTGCGGTGGGTAAGGTTAATCATCAACTTGACTAGGTTAAGAAACTCCTGGAGAGGTAGGGCACTATGCTCATCAGTAGATTAATCTGCTCATCCTCATAGTGGAATGTCGTTTTAGGAAGTGGGGTCCTTTAGAAGGTGTGTCACTGATGGAGCACCTCAGAAGAATATATGTCTTGCTGGTGTTCTTCCCTTTTTGTTTCCTCACTGCCATTGAAATGAGCAGCTTTGCTCTACTGCACACTTTTACCATGATGTATCCGCCTTGGAGACAGCCAACCATGGACTTAATCCTCTGAAACCATGAGCTAAGCAAACCTCTCTTCGTTTAAATTTCCAGAGTCAAGAATTTTGTACCAGCAGTGGGAAATCTGACTAATGCAGACTGTCAAAAAGCATGTGCATATTTACTTCTAAAGCATCTACCTTCATATTTCTTTCCCAAAGAGTCAGAACAATTTATTCATCTCCAGCAAACTTTTGAGTGCCTTGCTACCAAGTTCTTGATAAGATTTCACATTGTTCCTTTATTTTTGAGACCACTAGAGAAATTGACTCTCTTCTCATACATTCACTGGCCATTTAGATATCCTCCTTATGAAATCTTTTTATTCACAGCTTTGGCACATTTTCAGTTAGGCTTTTATATTGCAGAAACTCTTTGAGTATTAGAAATATTCCTCCCATATTTATTGTATTTGTGTTGAAAAGACTTTCACCAAGTATATCATGTGTTATTTCATTTCGTTTGTGTTATTTGGATATAAAAAGATTTTTTAAACATTGTGTAGTCAAATACATTATCTTGCTTTATGGCTTCTGGATTTTATGTCTCATTTCAAAAGATCTTCCTGATCCCAATTAATGTTCTCCCAGGCCCCCATAAATGCTTTTAGACATTTTCTAAATTTTTAAACATTTTCCCATGTAATTATTCATCAAACAAGCAAGATTGGCGAGGCTAGAATGATCTGTATGGTAATGAAGTCAAGTCAAAGATATTACTATGAACTCATGTTTAGCTTAATACAAATATAGTCAGGTGAAATATTCATAAGTACCTGTAATGACTGCTTAGCATAATCACATATATCTCTTTTTTTTTTCTTCCCTGAAAGATTTTAGAAGAAATGTCACCCCTGCAGCAATGAGCACATCTAATCCCCAGATTTTGGCTTCTAATACTATTGCCCAATGAAATAAACCAGAAATTCTTAGAGAAATGGCTGATTCTATAAACTGGAAATAGAAGTATACCAGATGAACTTGGAGCAGGTTGTAGTGCCCAACAGTAAGAAAATTCTCAAAAATTTAAAAAGCACAGGCCGGGCATGGTGGTTCACACCCATAATCCCAGCACTCGGGAGGCTGAGGCAGGAGGGTTGCTGTGAGTTTAAGACCAGCCTGGGCTACATAGTGAGTTTCAGGTCAGTCTCAACTACACAGTGAGACCCTGTCTCAAAAACCGAAATAAATAAATAAATAAAAAGCACAATAATGAAAGTATGCCAATGGGATGTAGGAGCTACCTGGAACAGCATATGTAACAAAACAAGCCAAGTAGCACTAGATTAAAACACCAAGTATAAAACAGATATGTATAGTGTTATAGATAATTAAATAAATGGGAAAGAGGAGATAAATCTCCTGTTCAGAAGGATTTCAAATAAATTATGTATATAGTCTTCTTTCAAGGAGATTGATCATAACTCCTCACTATTTAAGTGTGGCTGGGGCATTGTGATATCCTTCCAAAGGGAAAAGTATGAAACATTTTTTTAAAATGAGCAACTCTCAGTAGAGAAACCTGATAAACACTGCCTCAAAGAAGTGATCAAGGTGAAGATCAACAGTGATAAGTCCTGTCACTATGTACTCTTGGCATGTGAACAGGTGGCATTTTACTTCTGTGGTCTTTCTCCTCCAAACCCAAAATACTAGTCTAATTTTTAAAAAAGAAATCCAAATGAGGGATATATTTAAACTCCCTCATAATTAGAAAATTTTAAATAGGACCACCCTGAAATACTCTTTTCACTTTACATAAAACCAAAAGTTCAATAAAACACAATTTTTGTAACAGTATATGGAAACAGGCACTTTCACACATTGTGGGTGAGACCATAAATTGTTCCAATTCTGCTGGAGAACAATTTAGCAATGCCTGTTAAAATTCAATTCATGCATGCCATTTGAACCAGAAATCCCATGTCTAAAAAATATTCTACACTTACACATAGGGATATATAAATCCAATGTACAATATTATTCACTGAACATTATTTGTATTAATGGAAGATTGACTAATAGTAATAGACTAATTAGTAATAGAGTAATAGACTAGTAATAGACTAATAATAGATTTATAGTGATAGAAGATTGACTAATCATCCCTGTTTGGTTAAACAATCAGTATAACTATATGGTTTAATCCATAAAATAAAATATAAATAGTATTATATATATATATATATAGATAGATATATATATATATATAGACACTAAAAAGAAGTAGAAGCAGGCTCTTTGGGTACATCTAAAAGTTATAATTTTTTTTGGTTGGTTGGTTGGTTTTGGGTACTGGGGATCAAACTCAAATCCTTGTGCTTGTGAGACTGCACTCGTGAGACGGCACTTGTGAGGCAGGCATGGTGCCACTGAACTAAATCCCCAGCCCACAAAGTTATAATGTTAAAATAAAGCAACAGCACAACAACGTATGTATCATTCTACCGCATATGTAAAATGTGTGATGTAAACATCTCTCAAAGAATATGGGAGAAACTGTTGACCTGTGAGGAAACAACTGAGTGGCCAAGGAGGGGCCTTGTCTCTCCACGCTCCTTAGTTATTATTTCTGAACTTAAACCATATGAATACTGTACTCATTCTGAAAGAATAGCTTTTAAAACAATTGTGATATAAAATTATTTTATCCAGCCGGGGATTTAGCTCAGTGGTTCGGTGGCCTGCCTCGCAAGTGCAAGGACCCGAGTTCAATCCCCAGTACCACA
>NW_022900951.1:100241187-100244407 GCF_012274545.1 Fukomys damarensis
AAAAAAAAAAAAAAAAAAAATTATTTTATCCAATCCAATGGGATTTTTCAGGTTATCGTTCAAATTTCATTATAGTTGTTATTTGGGGGAAGGTTAATGTTTTTATAGATTTTTCCATTTTTTTCCGATTTTATGTTCTCCAATACGAAGTTATAATGTTCTTAATAGAAATCCTAAACATCTCCTGTACTGTTAGTTACAAAGTATTTAAAATTTTTGTCCATGTTGGGAACATTAAACTCATTCCTTATTTGCATATTCCAATGCTACAATCACAGTCACAGGCTGCTGTGAGGTTTTTAAAATCTACTTTCTAATCACTAAAATTTTTTCTCCTTCTAATACCTTCCCACCTACCATAGTATGGCTATCTGGGAGTTTATTTTATTGGTCCTTTCAAAAACACCAGCTTTTTTTTTTTTTAAAGAAAATGAGGTATTCTAATTGTAACTCTGCCAATACTTCTATCTAGAGGCTCATTGTCATTTTTTGTCTTCAGTGAAATTTTTGATCCCAAGAAAGTCAATTTAACAATTTTTTCTAACAGATGGAGTTAGTGCAGTGTATTCCTGGTTATCAAAAATACTTGTAGACTTAAGAATTTTTTTTTTTTTTTGGTACCGGGTATTGAACTCGGGTCCTTGCACTTACAAGGCAGGTGGCAGCACCACTGAGCTAAATCCCCTGCCCACTTAAGATTTTTGACTTGGGGATTATTCATGGTGTGTGGAAAGGCATGACACACTGTACAATCCCAGTCACACAAAATGTCATGTTGTGTATGTAACATGCAGAATGCAGATGGACACATACAACTAAGCTGCTTATCACCGATCTTTGCATCTTGTGTTTTTGTTTACTGTAAATTAACTTTTAAAAATTAACTTTTTAACTTTTTAAAAATACACATATTACCACATATTAACATTTTAAAAATAAAGATTATTGTGGCCGGGGATTTAGCTCAGTGGTTCTGCCGCCTGCCTCGCAAGAGCAAGGCCACAAATTGGATCCCCAGTACCAAAAAATAAATAAATGAAGATTATTGGGGCCGGGGATTTCTCGCAGTGGTTTCGCCGCCTGCCACGCAAGCTCAAGGCCCCAAATTCGTTCCCCGGTACCAAAATAAAATAAAGATTACTTTTTAAACTAAAAAAACAAAAACAAAACAAAACAAAAACTACTCACCAGTTTTTGGGGGAAGGTATGAAGAACCCAGCCCAGCAGCGAGAACCAGGAAGCATGGAGTTCCAGGTTTGAAATCACTCCGCGCGCGGAAAACGGAAATCACGAGGCTCTACGGAGCTCAGCCATAGGCAAAAATTCTGCGGCAGTGCCTACTGCTTGGAACTACTTCCGGAGTCCTTGCCCCGGATGCTATCTCACCCTCTTAGGGTCTCGGCCGCCTCCTCCTGGCCCACGCTGCGCCGCCCCGCTCATCGCTAGCTTCTCCTGCCTGCCGCTGCCACCCGCTTCATCCTGCTGCGCTACAGGTCCAACCAAGCCCTGGGACTGTACAGGGTGGCACTCAGCCTCCAGCCTGTAGGTCAAGGAGACGTACAGCTGAAAGCATAGCTTTCACAGGATCCGCTAACAAACTCCCTAGAGCCAAGACTGCAACTCCCTATGGGATATACTTGCCAGGGTCTCCTTATTGGTGCTTATACCTTCTGGTCCTGTGTCCCCTGTCAATAAGCACTTTCCATTGTGGATAGACACAGGACACCTCTCTGTGACCGTATTAATCAAATAAGGGTTTTTACAGAAAAAAATAAAATGAATGAAATCTGTCAAAAAAAAAAGTTCCCGAAAAACCCAAGATCATCAACAATGTTAAAGTACATTGGCCTGATGCTGTTCAAGCCATGGCCAGTCATAAGGATGGGCTTACCATTGTTTATGTACTGGTTGAAACACCGAGAATCAACGAACAAGAATTCAGGAAACTACCTGGGAGTGGTGGTGCACGCCTGTACTCCCAGCACTCATGACACCGAGGCAAGAGTTGAGACTGACCTGGAACTCACTATGTAGCCCGGGCTGGTCTCGAACTCTCAGCGATCCTCCTGCCTCAGCCTGAGTGTTGGGATTACAGGCATGCACCACCACGTGTGGCTAAAACTAGGTATGGGCCCAAGCCCCCCCCCACCTTTTTTTTTTTTTTTTCCGTACCGGGTATTGAACTCAGGACCTTGCACTTGCTAGGCACACACTGCACCACTGAGCTAAATCCCTGGCAGTGATATTTTCAATGGTAGTGTGATACTTAGCCTGGGGGAGGTCCTGGGTTCCATCCCTAGCAGTACTAGAATATATATTCCAATACTCAATATGTGTCCTAAATATTTAGTAAAAAATTATGAAATGTTTTACATTTTTTATTCTAAATCTTTGAAATCTTGTGTATCATCACACTTCCTGTCACATTAGCGGCACTTCATGTGCTCAGTAATCGCCATCATTTTGAACAGCATAATTTCTTGTATTCCTTCTGTCAAAGTCAACAGTTCTGCACAGTTATTCTTCTGAACCTCCAGGAGAGATTTATCAATCTACTGACTACATAGAAGCTAATCTATATAAAGTGTGTAGGAGTACTACAGAACAACTGGGCCACATATATTTTAGCAATTACCTGAAGAAACACCACATGTGGGATATATTTTAATGGGTACAGTTAAGTGCTGTTACTGAGCTCCAGGAAACTGGAGCAACTATAAGCCTTTCCTGTTTAACGTATATTCAGTGAAACCAGTGTAGAAACTGACAGAAAGACTTAGCGAGTTGGGCAGCTAGAGTGCCCTTGGCCCACTGAAGCTCTGGGCCCTCAGGGTTGCCATTCTGTGTAATTATAATCTGTATGAGTATAGGTATAAGTATACTCTATATGAGCCCAGCCCAGCCCTGTCCTTCCAAAAATACTGTTCCTGATTTCAGGGGGAACACAAGAGCTTCAAATGAACGGATTGTCCTTCTCTTGTTTTCTTTTAAATTTTTTTTGTTTGTTTTTGCCTTTTTATTGAATTTATTGGTACAATCTAGGTATACAATACAATTACATTCATCATTGGGATTACCCAGCCCAGCTGTCCTTCCAAAAATACTGTTCCTGATTTCAGGGGGAACACAAGAGCTTCAAATGAACGGATTGTCCTTCTCTTGTTTTCTTTTAAATTTTTTTTGTTTGTTTTTGCCTTTTTATTGAATTTATTGGTATACA
>NW_022900951.1:100245981-100247000 GCF_012274545.1 Fukomys damarensis
TGAATGTCAAATTCTTCCCCTCTGTTTGGGAAGTTTTCTGTCATTAATTCTGCGAACAGCTTTTTAAAGTCATTTGTATTTTCTCCTGCTACTTCATGTACTCCTATCAGTCTTATGTTATTCTTCTTTGCATCATCTAGGAGTTGTTGGATCGATTTCTCATGATCTCTTACTGTTTTTAAGAGACCTCTCTTTTCATGGTCACTTACTGCAATCTTATCTTCTTTTTATTCTGTTGCGTAAGCTTTCAATAGAGTGTTTAATCTCCTGGATATCTGTTTGAATCTGTTTTATGGATTCCATTTTTTTCCTATGCTGGGCATTTATTTTTTCCATTTGTTTCCTATGCTGGGCCTTCACGGCTTCTATCATGGTCCTGAGCTGATCTATTTTTTGGTCAGTTTCTGCTCTAGAGTCTCGAATCACGACTTCCATTTTGCTCACTGTCTCTATGGTTATCTGGGAAATTATTTCTATTTTGAATTTTTCTAGACCCTGATGGATGTTTTGTTACTTCCTGTGCTTTGAGTTCAGGGTGTCCTGGTGGTTCACTATACACCTTTTCATCCTCATTTGCCCTACTGTTTGCCATTGGTGAACTGGAAGTCTGTCCCTGTGTCTTGCTTAAGTGTTTTCTCATTTTGATTTGTTGTTGCACTGTCCTTGGTTTAATCTCTGGATTATCACCCAAATCTTCCTGATATAGTTTTGCCCTAGCTTATGTGTCTCTGATGACCCACAGACATTCTCATCTTCATAACATCAGAGAAAACAGCTCATCAAATCAACTGCAATGCTTTACCCCAACTGATACAATCAGCAACACATTAAGATCAAGCACAACTTGGACACTGACCACCTGTGGTAGTCACTAGTCTATCACCCTTAAATCATTTGAATTAAATTGAAATCAAGAAGCAGTCCAGAACATGTCTGCAGTGAACAAAATTTCAATATAGTGTATTTACCATTTAATGGCTCAGACAGAGCGAGGATGCAAGACCCCTGATCTCAGTTAG
>NW_022900951.1:100247097-100249966 GCF_012274545.1 Fukomys damarensis
CTATTACAGGCCCCGCGCCCTTTCTTTAAAGATGTGCAAAGTTGGGAACTCAGAAAAATACCCTTGATGACCACCTCTGCCTCTGCAGAGTGGGTCCAAAGACTGGCACAGTCAGGAGGACAGAGAATGCAGGGTGGGGGAGGGCTTATGGGGGCTCAGGGGCGCCCACGCAGCTACCTTCCCTGCGCTTGAGCAATGGCTGCTGGGTCGGGGGCAAGCGTGGCTCTCCTTCCTGCGGTGGAGCGGGGCCCAGGCTTCCTACCTGCGCTTGAGTGATGGCTGCTGGGTCGGGAGCAGGCGTGGCTCTCCTTCCCGCTGTGGATCTGGGCCCAGCCTACTTCCCGGCGCTTGAGCGATGGCTGCTGGGTCGGGAGCAGGCGTGGTTCTCCTTCCCACGGTGGATCGGGCCCTGGCTTCCTCCCGGCGCTTGAGCCATGGTTCCTGGGTCGGGAGCAGGCGTGGCTTTCCTTCCCGCAATGGATCTGGGCCCAGCCTACCTCCCGGCGCTTGAGTGATGGCTGCTGTGTCAGGAGCAGGCGTGGCTCTCCTTCCCGTGGTGGATCAGGGCCCAGACCTTCCTGCACTTGAGCGATGGCTGCTGGGTCGGGAGCAGGCATGGCTCTCCTTTCCGCAATGGATCTGGGCCCAGCCTACCTCCCGGCGCTTGAGCAATGGCTGCTGGGTCGGGAGCAGGCGTGGCTCTCCTTCCCGTGGTGGATCAGGGCCCAGACCTCCCTACACTTGAGCGATGGCTGCTGGGTCGGGAGCAGGCGTGGCTCTTCTTCCCGCAGTGGATGGGGCCCCAGTTTAAATTTGTAATTCATTATAAACTCTACCAAGGAGAACGGGCATGGTTCCACATGCTTGTAATACCAACACTCAGGAGACTGAGGCAGGAGGATCATTGTGAGTTCCAGACCAGCCTGGGCTAAGTAGTGAGTTCCAGGTCAGACTCAACTACGTAGTGTGACCCTCTCTCAACACCCCCTCCAAAAAAAAACTCTACCTAGTTCAGGACAGTGAAAGGAAGGCTAACATCCAAATGATTTGATTTAAAGGCCTCCATGTAGCAGGCAGCCTTTTGAATGCTACTTATTTTTGCCCAATATAACAATTAACAGATCTTAAATGTCCTTCTGCATATTTGTGCCCATAAATTCCACTTGCAGAACAATTTCACAAATTGTGCACAGACCAAAAATAGTGTAAATTTTAACAGGTTTTTTTTTTAAGTAACTTTTGGCTTGTGGCTTTAACCATTTTTGTTTGTTTTTGTGGCAGACACAGCAAGGTACCACTCAGGGCTCACTTCAAGAAAGAGCTCCCCATCTAGCTACAAGGCGTGTCAGTGCCACAAGCTGTTACTACCTTCAGAATCCACCCAAGGCTAATAGCAGAGTAAGGAGAGGTACTGGGATGTAGCCTTTTCTGTTCAACACAGGACTCCTTTGATGGGCAGTCTTTGCTCCAAAGTTCCCCAAAGGGCTAGAGGTGCCTGTTAGGCCTGCACTGCAGTCTGACAAGTGAGAGGTCCTATTTTTCACTGGCCTTATTCCTTTTTAAACTTTTGCACTCTTAACCCCTCAGAGTTTGTTTCCCAAAAAAAATAACCTGCTCCAAGTTTGCATTTCAGTCATTTGAGCTTTAGCTTTCATTACTTCCCTGCTGTTTGCATTTTCTTTCAGATATTGTGCTCTTACTAGATTACTCAGTTTGCATATTTTAAGTTTTTTTGTTGTGATATAAAGGTATTTACTACAATGGGATATTGCAAATGGCTGGACTCAATGTTTTTAGAGTGGTCACGTACTTTCCAATTTTTCACAGGCCCTGCCTCTTGCAATTTTTACAGCTAGCCAGTGCCTACATCTGCCTCACCAACATAGGCTCTGAACGTATTTGTGGTTCCTGATCTAAAGTTGTGTATTTTCTTCTAAAGACTACCTTGCAATCCTATAGGTTCAGCTTTTAATATGATCACCTTTTTCTTACTTTCTAAAAATCTTTATAGCTTCAGTTTTGATTTTCTTTATCTAGGAGAATGTTCCTCAACTACAAAGCAGTAAAAATACTTTGGGCATCTTTTATTATTCATTTATGGTACTAAGGATTAAACCTAGTACCTTTGTTTTTTTTCTGATGGAGTTTATTGTTACAATTTAGGTATACAGTACAGTTACATTCATTATTGGGATCTTGTACCTTTACATGACAGGTCTTGGTTCTCATTTTTTTCCCACACCCCTGCCCTCCCGTCACCCCCTCCTCCCTTCCCTATTTACAAATTTTTTTTCCACTTTTTTGTTTTCTCATATTTTTTCTTTTCCCTCATTTCCTTTCCCCTACCTTTCCCACTTCTCCTACACCTTTAGCCCTTTTGTTCCTGTTTCACATTGTCAGTTATACCATTTGGATCTTATTTACACTTGTAGTTTTTCACACCAGAGAAACTATTTGGTATTTACACATGTGTGACTTATTTATTTCACTTAAGAGTATGACCGCAATATGCATCCATTTTCCTATGAATGACTCTAATTTCTCATTCTTTATGGCTAAGTAGTATTCCATTTTATAGAAAAACCACATCTTTATCCAGTAAACCCAATACCTTTGCACTGAGCTACATTTTTTTGTTTTTAGACAGGGACCCTCTAAATTGCTAAATTCCTCAAGCTGGCCTCAAACTTGTAATCCTCCTGCCTCAGCCTCCCAGGGTGCTGGGATTACAGGTGTGCACCACCCCACTCAGCGTTTATTATTTATTTTAAATTTTATTGCCAGGGATGTAGCTCAGTGGCACCTCACCTGCCATGCACACTCAAGATCCTGAGTTTGATCCCCAGTAACAAAAAATATATATATATAT
>NW_022900951.1:100250105-100255105 GCF_012274545.1 Fukomys damarensis
ATATATATATTGGATTAGCATGAGAAAGTATCATCATGGGCAAAGAGTCTCTGAAGGATGCAGAAGGTTGTGGAAGAATCAGATAGAAATCAAAAGTGTAGAAGCAGCGTTTATACTTTAGTATAGTAATCGTGCAAGAGTATAGCAGCCTTCTCTCAGAGAGAAAGGTAGGGGTGCTTGAAACAAAGCCACCACCTGGGCTTGAGGTGTTAACTTTATAGTAGTCAGGGGCCTATCCTCTCTTTGGGCTGAGGGAAACCCTACTTGATTGGTTGATTGGCTCATTACTACGGAGGATGGAGAAGGGTCATTGGGGACGTTCCACAATCTAGGGTTAGGTTCACTTTTTTCTCTCTCTCTTTAACTTCTGCAAAATAAGCTTTTCAGGGTACAGTGTACGGAGAAAGTACGACCACAAGCTGTCAGCTTTTCACAGGTGGTGAGGCCTGTTTAACTGTTTGTCAAAACTCCTTTGTGGGGGGTGGGGGTCCCTCTTTTGCCCTCTCTGTGGGTTTCCATCCCTACAGTATACCTTCTAAAAATCTCTGCTTCTTTTAATTTGTGAATTTTTCCTCTATGAAGAAGAACACAATTGACGGACATTAGAAATAATTTATATCTTAAACACATATAGACATATATTGTTATACATTGAATTTGTTCATTATATCATTCAAGCCACTTATTCTCTATTTTTTCTTTGATTGAACACTTAAGTTCTGAAAGAGGTGTATTATAATCTCCCACCATGATAGTGGCTTTTATGAAAATCTTCTTGTATTTCTAAGAGTTTTTGCTTTAAATATTAAGCTTCTGTAGTAATTTATGATTTTTTTTTAGTACCAGGAATCAAACTCAGGACCTTGTGCTTGCAAGGCAGGCACAGTGCCATTTATCTGAATCCCCAGCTCATAAATTTTGTGAAAAATTTTTTTTTGGCTGTAGCAATTTTTTTCTCTCTTGAAGTTTAATGGTATATTTTAGGTATACAATACAGTTACATTCATCATTGGGATCTTGTACCTTTACATGACATATCTTCGTTCTTATTTTTACCTCATTCCCCTGCCCTCCCTTCATCCCCTCCACCCCACCCTATTTACAAAGACTTTGTTTCCATTTTTTCCTTTTCTTATATTTTTTCTTTTCCCTTCTTAACTTTCCCCTTCACCTCCCATTCCCCTGCACTCTTAGGCCTTTTCTTCCTATTACACAGTATCAATTATACATTTTGATCCCTGTTTACACTTTTAGCTTTTCACAACAGAGAAACTATATGGTATTCTCACATGAGTGTCCTATTTATTTCACTTAGGGGTATGCTCTCAATGTGCATGCACTAAGCTATGAATGTCTCTATTTTCTTGTTCTTTATGGCTGTGTAGTACTCATTTTATTAAAAAAAAAAAACAAAAAAAAAAACATCTTCTTTATCCAGTCTCCAGTTGATGGGCAATTGGGCTGTTTCCAAGCTTCAGCTATTACAAACTGTGCCACTATAAACATGGGTGAGCATATATCACTGTGGTATGATTCTTTTAATTCTTTGGGGAAGATACCCAGCAGAGGGATGGCTGGGTCAAATGGAACCTCTAATCCTAGTTCTTTGAGGTATCTCCATATTGATTTCCACAGTGGATGCACCAGTCTGCACTCCCACCAACAATGCAGAAGGGGTTCCTTTCTCCCCACACCTCCTCCAGCATTTGATTATCATTTGATTTCTTGATAGCAACCATTCTTTCTGGGGTGAGGTGGAATCTCAGTATTGTTTTCCTCTTTGACTGTAGTAATTTAATACCAAAGGCTTAAGATCTTTTCTTCATCAAGGATCAAACCATGTATGTCTCCTTTTATCTTATTTAATGGTTTTATCTTAAATTCCACTTTTTTCTGGGGCCAGACATTTATCTCAGTGGCACTGTTGTGCCTGCTCACAAGCACAAGGTCCTGAGTTTGATCCCTGGTACCTATAAATAAATAAATACATACATGCATACATACATACATACATACATAAATTCCACTTTTTCATCATAATAATTAGTTCTTTTTTTTCTCATTG
This sequence comes from Fukomys damarensis, assembly GCF_012274545.1. Classification (NCBI taxonomy): domain Eukaryota; kingdom Metazoa; phylum Chordata; class Mammalia; order Rodentia; family Bathyergidae; genus Fukomys; species Fukomys damarensis. The sequence continues at coordinate 100,252,171 of NW_022900951.1, forward strand.
AGTTTATTGGTATTTTTCAGGTATACAGTACAGTCACATTCATCATTGGGATCTTGTACCTTTACATGACAAGTCTTGGTTCTCATTTTTCCCCTTATCCCTACCCTCCCTTCCCTATTTACAAATACTTTATTTCCATTGTTTTCATTTTCTCATGTCTTTTTTTTCTTTATAATAAGTCCTAAAGCACACACATTTTCCACATTTTGGGCACAGCCTAACTGGGTGTTTTCCTTTAAAATCATGTAAGACTGCAACCAAGGTGTCACTCTGGATCTTTCACGGCTGTAGTCAAAGTGTCAGCTGGGGCCTTTGTCTCTTTTCGCAGCTCAGCTGGGACTGTGCACTTCCAACTTCACTTACAGGGAGGGCTGTTGGCAGGATCCAGAGCCTTGCTTTCTTTTGTACTGAGGCCAGTCCCTTGATAGCAGACTAAGCACATAAGACCCTGAGAGGGAGTGGGAGCAAAACACAGAAACTAGACTTTAGTAACCTAATTATGAAAGCAGTGCCCATCACATGTGCTATAGTTAATTTGTTACAAGCAAGTCACTATGCGCAATGCACACACAAGGGGAGGGTGCTACACCAGGGAGTGAACGCCAGGAGGCAGTAATCAGTGGGAGCCATTTTAGAAGCAGCCTACCTCAACTGGTGTGGTGATGCATACCTATAACTCCAGCACTCAGGAGGATGAAGAGGCAAGCCTTACCTAAGAAAGGATCCATATGATTCCATTCTTCTGCATAGCTAAAGACAAGCCTCACACTATAGTCACACTACTTGTCTGTGTACTATGAAATATGTTACCACTTCACACACTGTGGGGCAGGTCTTGATCAAATTAGGCCCTATTCAACACAACAACAAGTATCTCATTTCTGGAGCAGCTCAGCAGAACCTATAAAAAATAACATGATGAAAAATAAATTAGTCAGCTGAAAGTAGCTGCTCAAGAGGCTGTGGCAAGAGGATTGCATGTTCAAGGCCAGCCTGGGCAACTTAGTGAGATCTTGTCTCAAGTAAAAATTTTAAATGGCTGAGGAAAGGTCTCAGTGCTCCATGGGTTCAATTCCCAATATTACAAAAATAAGTAGTTGAAGGATAGATAGATAGATAGATAGATAGATAGATAGATAGATAGAGATAGACAGACTTGAAATTAAAATGTTTCTTCAAAGGATGCTTTGATGAAGATTAATTTCAGTCACCAGTATTTCATATATTAGTCAATTTTGTTGACAGTGCTTATACAAACATAAAAAAAGAATTGTTAAACATACTAAATGAACAGAATACATTTAACATCACATAATGATATCACAAAATAGCCAAAAATTGAAAATCTAATACTGAAGGGCCAGGGATATACCTCAGCGGAGCATTACAGTTCCTTACATCATAAACACAACTCTCTCTCATATATTAGTCAATTTTGTTGACAGTGCTTATACAAACATAAAAAAAGAATTGTTAAACATACTAAATGAACAGAATACATTTAACATCACATAATGATATCACAAAATAGCCAAAAATTGAAAATCTAATACTGAAGGGCCAGGGATATACCTCAGCGGAGCATTACAGTTCCTTACATCATAAACACAACTCTCTCTCTCATGATGGGATCAAACCCATGAATTCACATATGCTAGGCCAGTACTCTGCAACAGAGCTACCTCCCCAGTCCAACAATTGCTTTTCAAAAAAATTCAGAAAAGAAAAAGCTGTGCATAATATAATTATCTTCACTGCCACTCCTTAATTTTTTGTGTAGATTTGAGTTGCCCTCTAGGGCCATTCACCTTCAGCCTGAAGACCTTCCTGTGGTATTTCTCATAGGGCATGTCTGTTAGCAAAAAATTCTGTTTGTATATATTTAGGAAGATCTCTTTGCCTCCAGCCAATCCTCTCTCCAGAAGCATGTCAGGAGGATATAATCTGCCCTTTTTATGCCTAACACATGATGCCTTGAATAGTTAGTCTTGGTGATGGAACTCACCATTCATTTGGCTGAAATCTTACCATATATGCATTATGGTTTCAGGCTTTCTCTGCCTCAGTCTACTGTCTAACTCCTAACTGACACAACTTCCATATTTCTGCAGCTCAGCAGCCACCCCATGTTTTGAGGGGTTATCTTAAATCCCTTTGAATGGGAAAATGACAGCATTTAACATCTTAGGCTGTCAATTCTTGCATCTGACATCTGGTCTGTTAAGTTGTTTCAGCTTTCTGGTCCTTCTCTTCGTATGGACTTCATATGGACTTCTTCCGTTGGACTTCTTCAGTTCTTCATATGGCTTGTGTTTAGATGTTTCCCCAAAGTCTTATGCAGTCTTAGGGTAGGGTTTTTTCAGAGATGGCTGAATCTAGAGTGTGTGATTGATTAATGGTGCAGTACTAGGTCCACGGGCACTAGGATTAAGAGAGTGAGTGCTACCTGCCCTACGTAATCTGAAAGAGATAAAAGGGGCAGAAAGATGCTGATAAGCTTCCTTGTTGCTTTGCTACCTTCAGTCTGCCATAAACTGTTATCCCTCTGCCATGTGCCGCGCTGCCTTGGAGCCAGCCAAATAGGGACTGAATCCTCTACAAACTGTGAGCTAAATAAATGTTTCCTCCTGTAACTTTGATTGTCAGATATTTTGCCTGAGCACAAGACAAGTAACTAATGCAGTAGGGATGATGTTTGAACCAATTCATCTATATTTCTATATATGTGTTGGAGGGGATGTCTTGCAATTCCTTGGTCCACTCTTTCAAATGTGGAGATACCTTCAGCTTTGAGCTTCAGTCAAAATTCCAGAACATGAAAATTCTCATTCAGATTTATACACAAATGCCTGGGCACATTATATATACATATACACATATATTTATGCATAAGGTTGCTTATAAAAATTAAATTATGCCATTTAATTAATTTACA
>NW_022900951.1:100257605-100260367 GCF_012274545.1 Fukomys damarensis
ATTCCTGTGCCAATATCTTCAACAGTTCTGCCTAACTTATCTTCTATCAAGATTAGTGTTTCTGCTTTAATACTTAGATCTTTAATCCACTTGGATTTTAGTTTAGTGCATGGTGAAAGATAGACGTCTAGCTTTAATCTTTGGCAGGTTAAAATCCAATTTTTCCAACACCATTTATTAAAGAGGGTATCTTTCCTCCACTGAGGATGGTTGGCTCCTTTGTCAAAGATGAGGTAGCTGAGTACATCTGAAGTTGTTTCTGTAGCTTCCAATCTATTCCACGGAGCCTTGGGTCTTCTTCTTTGCCAGTACCATGCTGTTTTTATCACAGTGGCTTTGTAGTATAATTTCAAGTTTTGGATTGTGATACCCCCCTGTCATGTCTCTGTTGCCTAGAATGGCTTTTGCTATTCTAGGTCTCTTCTTGTTCCACATGAATTTTTCGATTGTTTTCTCTAGTTCTGTGAAATATACTGTTGGAATTGCAAGTGAGATTGCATTGAATCTGTACAGCAGTTTTGGTAGTATGGCCATTTTCACTATGTTGATTCTTCCTACCCAGGATCAGGGGATATCTTTCCATTTTTTTAAATCCTCTTTGATCTCTTTTTTCAGAGTGCTGTAGCTTCAGTGTAGAGGTCTTTTGCTTCTTTCATTAGATTGTTTCTTAGATTCTTCATTTTCTTGGATGCTATTGTGAATGGAATTGTTTCCCCAATTCTTATCTCAGCAAGTCTGTTATTTGTGTACAAGAAAGCTATTGATTTTTGAGTGTTAACCTTGTATCCAGCTACTCTACTGAAAGTGTCAATTAAGTCTAGAAGTCTTTTGGCAGTTTTTTGGGTCTTCTATGTAGAGTATATCATCAGCAAACAATGATAGTTTAAATTTTTTCTTTCCTATCTTTATTGCTTTAATTTCTTTCGCATGTCTAATTCCTGTGGCTAATGTTTCCAGAACTATATTGAACAGGAGTGGTGATAGTGGACATCCTTATCTTGTTCCTGATTTTAGTGTGAAGGCTTTCAGTTTTTGGCCATTTAGCATGATATTAACTGTTGGTTTTTCACAGATAGCCTTTATCAAGTTGAGATAAAGATCATCTGCTCCAATTTTCTGCAGGGTTTTTTATCATGAATGGGTGTTGAATTTTGTCAAATGCTTTTTCTACATCTATTCATAAGATCATATGCTTTTTTCCTTAACTCTGTTAATATAGTGTATTATAATTAATAATTTACATATTTTGAACCATCCTTGCATCCCTGGAATAAATCCAACTTGGTGAGGTTGTATAATCTTCTTGATGAACCTCTGTATTCTGTTTGCCAGTATCTTGTTGAGGATTTTCACATCTATGTTCACTAGTGAGATTGTAGTTCTCATTTTTTGCTTGGCCCTTTCCCTGGATTTGGAATCAAAGTAACACTTGCTTCCAGGAATGAATGTGGAAATATTGCTTCCCTTTCAATTCCATTGAAAAATTAAAAGATTATTGGAAGTAGCTCTTCTCTAAATGTTTTGTAGAATTCAGCAATGAAGCCATCAGGACATGGGCTTTACTTAGATGGTAAATTTTTAACTACATTTTCATTTTTACTGATTGTAATTGGGGTGCTTAGATGCTTTTATCTTCATTCAACTTGTAATTCATAAGTACCTATAAATCTGTCCATTTTTTATGTTTTCCATTTTATTAGAGTACAAGTTCTCGAAGTAGATATTGATGATCCTGTGGATTTCTGCTTCATCTGTTGTGACTTTACGTTTTTTGCTCCTAATTGCATGGATCTGAGACTTTTCTTTGCTTTTTTGACAAGGTTGGCTAAAGGTTTATCGATTTTATTCATTCTTTTGAAAAACCAACTCTTTGATTCACTGGTTTTTTTGTATCATTGTCTTAGTTTCCATTGAATTGATTTCTGCTCTGATCTTTATAATTTCCTCCCTTGTAAGAGCTTTGGGTTTTCCTTCTGTTCTTTTTTTGTTTTTGTTTTTGTTTTTTTGTTTTTTGAAACAGGGTCTCACTATGTAGTTGAGACTGACCTGGAACTCACTATGTAGCCCAGGCTGGCCTCGAACTCACAGCGATCCTACTACCTCAGCCTCCTGAGTGCTGGGATTACAGGCATGCCCCACCACGCACGACTCCTTGCTATTCTTTTTCTAGGAGCTTAAGATTCATCATTAGGTTCTTTATTTGACCTTGCTCTGTTTTACTAGTGTGGGTATTCACTGCTATGAATTTTCCATGTAGAACTGCTTTCCCTGTGTCCCATAGATTCCTGTATGTTGTATTGGCATTATCATTCATTTGTAAAAAGTGACTAATTTCTTCTTTAATTTCCTCTTTGACCCATTGATTGTTCAGGAGAGTATTGTTCAATTTCCATATGTTTGTGAAGTTCTTGCAGTTTCTTATGCTATTGATTTCCAGCTTAATTGCACTATAGTCTGATAATATACATGGAATAACTTCAATTCACTTGCATTTATTTAAACTTTTTCTATGAGCTAGTCTGTGGCCTATTTTGGAGAATGACCCATGTACAGATGAAAAGAATGTATATTATGATTTTGTGAGATGAAACACTTTGTAGACGTCTATTAAGATCATTTGTTCAAAAGCTTGGTTCAGTTCTAGTATTTTGTTGTTGTCTATTTGTGATAGTGTGATATTTAGGTCCCCCACTACACTTGTATTAGTGCTTATTTCATTTTTTATCTCCCTTAATATTAGTTTTATATAGTTGGGGGCATTA
>NW_022900951.1:100260483-100268740 GCF_012274545.1 Fukomys damarensis
TCTCTTCCTCTTGCATTGTTCCCTTTACATGGAGGTAGTGGCCTTCTTTGGATCTCTTAATTAGTTTTGGTTTGAAATTTACTTTGTCTACAAATAAGATAGCTATCCCTGCTTTTTTTTGGGTTCCTGTCACATGAAGAACTGTTTTCCATCCTTTGGCTTTCAGTCTATGAGTTTCTTTTTTGAACTAGTTTTGTTTCTTGTGTACAACATATTGTTAGATTTTGCTTCTTAATCTGTTCTGCCTGTCTTTTTTTGATTGGTAAATTGAGGCCATTGACATTGATGGTTATAACTGATATGTATTGACTTATCATTGTCACTTTATTGTCCTGTTCTTGGCTCTTTTAAATTTTTCCCCCTCTCCATTTAGTTTCTTGCCTAATTGATTTGCTCTGTTGGGCCTCATGGTGTTGTGACCTTCATTGTCTTTTTCTAGGATATTTTTTAGAATTATTTGGAGTGCTGGTTTGGTATTCCTGATGTTTCTCAGGTGTTCTTGGTCATGGAAGTATCTTATTTCCCCAACATTATTGAAAGATAGTTTTGCAGGATACATCAATCTAGGTTAGAGGTTATTTTCTTTTAGGGCTTGAAATGCCTTGCTGCAGGCTCTGCTTGACCTGAGGGTTTGTGTTGAAAAGTCTGCCATGATTTGAATGGGATTTCCTTTGTGTGTGATTTGTTTCTTTTCTCTAACTTCTTGTAGCATTTTGTTCTTCTGTTAGGTTTCTGGGATCTTGATTATTATATGTCTAGGTACAGTTTTTTTATTATGGCTAGTTAGAGTTCTATATGTCTCACTTATCTGTATGTCAAATTCTTCCCCTCTGTTTTGGAAGTTTTCTGTCATTAATTCTGTGAACAGTTTTTTTTAGGACATTTGTACTTTCTCCTGCTACTTCATGGATTCCTATCAGTCTTACATTACTCTTCTTTGAATCATCTAGGAGTTGTTGAATCGATTTCTCATGATCCCTTACTGTTTTTAAGAGCTCTCTCTTTTCATGGTCACTGACTACAATCCTATCTTCTGTATCTAAAATTCTATCTTCACATTGATTCATTCTGCTGTGAATGCTTTCTATAGAGTATTTAATCTCCTGGATATCTGTTTTGATATGTTTCATGGATTCCATTTCTTTCCTATGTTGAGTGTTCAAGGTTTCCATTTCTTCCTATGCTGGGCATTCATGGCTTCTGTCATGGTCCTGAGCTCATCTACTTTTATCTGTTTCTCTTCTAGAGTCTCTCATCATGTCTTTCATTCTTTTCACCATCTCTGTGGTTAGCTGGGAAATTATTTTTGTTTTGAATTTTTCTAGAGCCTTATTGATCTGTCTTATTATTGACTGTGCTATGAGTTCAGGGTGTCCCGGTGGTTGTCAGATTTTTCCACCTTGTTTCCTCTAGAATTTTCCATTGGTGAACTGAAAGTCTGTATTTGTGCCTTCAAGTGTTTTCTCATTTTTATTTTTGTTGTTGATGCTCTCCTTGGTTTAATTCCTGGGTTAGTACTTTGATGTTCCTGATATAGCTGCTCTTTAGGTTTTGAATCTCTAATGACTCAAAGACACCCTCATTTTCATAATATCAGGAAGGACAAATCATTAAATCAATCACAACCCTTTCGCTAAATTGGTACAAGCAGCAACACAATAGCATGAAGCACAGCTTAGAAATTGACAAATTGTGGTAGTTATTAAGCTATCACCTTTAACCATGTGAATTAAATCAAAATCAAGTACCAGCCCAAAATGTGTTTATAGTGAATAATCTCTTCAATTTAGCAACTTTACCCTTCAGGATGGGTACTTAGAAGGAGTTGGGAGGAGAGGAATAGATAGGTAAAAGAATAGGATAATGTTTCAAGTGAAGCCAGAGGACACAGGATGATCATGCAAACTCTACAAAACTGTTAAAGACAAGAGGGAAAAACAGAGTGCAACAACAAAGACAGAAAGAACAACTTAACAGTATTGGGGAAGCTATAAATTATACTCACTTTCCTTGGAAACTAATGACAATTGAGGGAAGGAAAAAGAGAGAAGAAAAGAAAAAGAAAGAAGAAATCCAAATAGAGGTAGGGTGAAAGGGGTAAAAGGAGGGCAGGGGTATGGGGAAAAAGTGAGAACCAAGATCTGTCATTTAAAGGTACAAGATCCCAACGATGAATGTAACTGTACTGTATACTTAAAAAGTACCAATAAACTCAATAAAAAAAAATTAGGGCAGGAAGAGGAACAAAGAGGGAGATGAAGAATAATGTGGTAGAGCAAGAGACTGAGTGGGAAAAAGAAGAAAGCAAAAAGGAAGAATTTGAAAATGGGAAAAAGTAAGTTTTTTAAAATAAAAATTAATAATAAGAGGAAAAGAAAGAAAAAAATTTGAAGAGCCTCTTTCAGGCTACATCTCTGCTGTCACAATAGACAATGTGGGCTAGAATGTGCAGAACTAAGTCATTTAGTCTCAGCTAGCCAATGGCAGACCCCTGAGATTCAGGCTGAATTCTGGTTGCAAGGCCCAGGTTGAGCTCCCTGACCTCCTGCAGGGTTGAACTATGCAAGTGTCTACTACAGGTTCCAGCTGCCATTCCCCTGAAGATAGTCCAAGTTCTGATGGGAGATGGTGATCCCTCCAACTTACCAAGTACGGAGTTATGATGTGCCTTTATTGCAGTTGTTCACTTCCATTCTGTCTTCTGGAGCTCAGTACAATGGCCTTTATGATCACCTGTGTCTCTGCAGTGTGGATCCAGATACTGGCACAACCAGGAGGCCCAAAAGCATAGGGATTGGGGGGATGCTGTAGAGGTGCCCATGTAGCTGTGCAGTCCTCACAGGTCTGCTCCAATGACACATTCAAAGCTATATAATTCATTTCATCAGGCTTCATTTTATTGTGATGTAGACTGGAGCAAAGGTGACTTCAACGCTGAGTTTAAGAACATCAGGCTATAGTCAACCCTTAGGGACAGTGCCAGTACCACCAACTTTGGAGACATCCTAGAGAAGTAGACACAAGGGATTATCAATTTGATGAGTTGGTGATAAGATACAATCCAGAGCTTCAAATACAGTAGTTCCACTAGTATCACCATCTTTACAGGTGACTTTTCATTCCTTGAATCAAAACATGTTAGTACTTAGCTCCCTTTTTTTTTGTTTGTTTTTTTTTTGTTGTTGTTGTTGTTTTGGTACTGGGGATCGATCTCGGGTCCTTGCGCTTGCAAGGCAGCGGCAGAACCACTGAGCTAAATCCCCAGCCCTGGTGTTGACTCTCTTAATAATGTCCTCATATCTCTTCTGGCTATAGGATGGGTCAGTGAAATCCAGCAAAAGTTGTTGACACCAGCAATTAACTGTTTTGTACCCAGTGTATACATGAGCCAGAATGACATGCTTGAGTCTTTCCATTCTTGGAAATACCAGATTCAATCTCACTAGCATCAGCAACAATGATCAGGATTGCATGGTGAACCTGTGATGTACCTTTAATCATGTTTGCAGTAAGGTCTCTGTGTCCTAGAGCATCCATGATAATCACAATACTTGCGTGGTCTCAAATATCCATGGTGAAATTATTCACCTTTAGACTTCAGTTTATCTAACTCCTAGGCATATTTAAAGGAGCCCTTTCTCACTTCAGCAGCCTCCTTCTCAAGTTTTTCAATGGTTCTTTTGTCTATTCCACAACATTTGTAGATTCAATAACCAGTAGTGGTAGACTTGCCTGGTCTATGTATCCACTGACAAAGTTGGTGATATGAGTCTTTTCCTTCTCAATTTTGTTCTGTTTTGTTTTTTTCAGGACCATAACAAGCCTTTATTATTGGTAGGATCTACTGGGCTGTCTCCAAATGAAGGAGAGAGAGCAATATGGCTAAGACAGGGGTCTCTTCTTATAGGACTGGTGTGGAGTTTATAGGAGCTGGGGTGGGACTGAGTGATGTAGTGGCTAGGGATTGGGGGAGCTTGTGACATCACTAGTTGCTAGGAGGTAGCAAGTATCCAGTTACTCTTGGAGGGAAGATGGGTATGTTGGGAAGAAGACTGACCTTCAGTAGAAGCCATATTTTAGGTGAAAAGTAGGGCATTATGGGAAGGAGAAGGCTATTTTATATAGTAGCCATCTTAATGAGAGGGAAATCTAACATTCCAGGCTTTTGTTTTATGGTTGTTGGGCAAAGGTCTCTTCTTCTGGAGCTGCTTCAAGCTGACAAAGGGGCAAAGGTTGGGCTTAAACCTGGATCTGATGGGGGTGGTGATAGATGGGGTCTTTCTCCTTCTGTCCCAGTGGCCAGCACACCACCATGACAAGTTCTGTGACTGTCTGATTGGTAAATGCCCTCATGTGTTCCTTCAAGAAATTTTGAAAACAGCGAAACACCTGCAGGCCTACCATGGCCAGAGGACACACACTGGTCAGCAGGCCCAATAAGGGAAGTAGCCATGGCATAATCTGTTGGAGCCAGGGGCACTCTTGGGTCATTCCCCATGTAACCCATTATTTCTTAAGGTTTTTGATGCATTGTTGTAATTCTTTAACCTTTGACTTGACTATGCCTGATTGGTTAAAAAATAACACTCTTCACCTAGAGCCTGGCACATTCCCCCTTGGGCTGTTAGCATATGGAGGACATGTCTATTTTGGAGCACCACAGCTGCTAAGTAATTAATCTGGTCCTGCATTGTGTTTCTGGATTGGCTTATTTTGTCCATGTCTTCTGAGACCGCTATTGACAATGCCTGATAGAAATGTGTAGAGGTAGCGATACCTGCTATATCTGTTGCCATGACAGTAAGGATATTGTTCCCATCAAGAAGGGGACCAGGAGGGGAACCACCCACCTGTTGAATGTTGATCATGGGAGGATCCCTTCAAAAATCTGGGATTCCATATAGATGGTCAAGGGAGGGTTGAGAAATGCTATGTAACAAAATTTTTCACATGGTTTGAGGCATCAGAATGATTCCAGGGTGCATACAAAGTCAAGGTATATGTAGACCATGCACTCTTCTGAGATAAATAGGGAGCAAGTAAGACAAGCGATGTCATTTTACCCCATGCATGTCAGGTTAGTGGTTTGTGTAGGGAATGGGAGACCCATAGCAAAGGGTCCCAGAACTGTGGATAAATTTCCAGTATTTGAGACAGACAGGTTAAAATCTAGAGGGATAGGAATTAGAGTGAACAATCGGGGGTAAATGGACATATACATCCAACAGTCTGAGATATTGATAGGGAGATAGTGAATGGTGGTATTAAATAGGTGTTGCAGCCTTTTTTGAAACTGAGTTATCTGATCTATCCCTTTATAGGGAGGTGGAGTGGTGGGCCTCAAAAGTCCCTCTAGTGCTAGTGCCTGTTCATTGACTATCGCTTTTGGTTATTTTTTTCTGCTGGGTGTTTAAGACCAAGTTAAAGTGATACCTGTGTTAATATAAACATCTTGCTATCTGTCAAGGTCAATTAAGTCTCTTTAGGCATTATTTTGGAACCATACTTAGAGCCTCTAAGCTCCTGTCAGCCATTAGGATGGGTCATGAGCCTTGCTTGGCCAATTTGCTTTCAGTGAAAGCTTAGGAGATTTTTTCTCTTGGCGACCCTCTTTTGGCACATGGTACATTTGTCCTCTGGTGTCCAGAAATCTCCCTGCTCAGGAGGTTGGGTGATTTATCAAAGAAGTAAGGTGTCGTAGAAAAGGTTCCTTCACACCTTGGATCTTTCATGACCTTGGAGGACCAGGGCCAAAATATTGGTGGTCTTTTTAGCCCAGTTACCTTTTAATGTTGGTCTCTGCCCTTTGGTGGTTGAACATTCAGAAGAGAAGATCAGTGACATCAGTAGTACAGTAAGAGCAATGAGCTTAATTACCATAACTTTATCTGAATAGCAAGCACACTGGAATCTAAAATATAGTTAGAGGTTATCATTCATGGTTGTTCTAGTAGTTCCTGCAGAATATTAACAGAAAAAACTTGGAATCAGGACCCACACATAATAATAATAATATTTTAGCATGATAATAATGATGACATTATCTTTGCAACAAACAGATATGTATCTTAGTATAAATTAGCCATTGTTACATGTATTTATTCCCCTCTAAAATGCATAAAAAGTTATTTATGCTATTACCTTTTAATAAGATACCATCTAAGGAAAATGTATGGGCATATAAATGTACCTGTAATCATGAGTAGGTGGAGCAGAAGAGAAGGGAAAATATCTGGATCAAAAGGTTATTGCCATAAATAATATATTGGGAGACCTGTAGAGTCAGAAAACATGAATATATTTTGTGCACCAGAAAAGTAGAAATAATAATTATTATAATTATATGAAACCTTATATCCTGTAGTGTAGCTTGGCACCAAAACGATATTTTTTAATAACTCCTTGTTTTTCCACAGAAAATATTATATTTTGAAGATGTCCATTATAAACATATCACAATAATATATTTAGAACTCAACCCTTTGATGATAACCAAGGTAAACATTTTATAACAATTTATTAGAGATGTTTATTGGGGGTATATCTTCCAATAAGGCTATGAAAATTATTGGGGTTCCTATTAGTGAACAAGGACCAGAATAAAATTTTCTGAGCAGCTGCTCCTTTATTCACCAACAGGAGTCTATCCAAACCTAAAAGTTTGTACTTAATTATCTTGACACTTTTTTATTTAGCCTGTAAAACCAGGTTGTACAAAATAACAATTTATTTGTATCTTTGATGTCATTTTGATCAAAAAACATAATTGGACAGTCGGGCATGGTGGTGCACACCTGTAATCCCAGCACTCAGGAGACTGAGGCAGGAGGATAGCTGTGAGTTCGAGACCAGCCAGAGCTACATAGTGAGTTCCAGGCCAGTCTTGACTACACAGTGAGATCCTGTCTCAACAAAACAAAACAAAACAAAACAAAAGAAACCAATTGGACAAATACTTTCAAACAATTGGACAGACAGACAAACATAAAAGACAATTTATGAAACTAGAGTGCACTCATATATATTTGGTCAATTGAATTATAACATCTCTTTTAATTAAGACTAGTCAAAACTTTTGCAGGTCAATTAACAGAGATCTCTTGTAGAAGGAATGAAAGCTCTTAATGACTGCAAATGCAAATCTTTTATAACAAACTTGATTTTTTTTTTGAGACAGGGTCTCACTATGTAGTTGAGACTGACCTGGAACTCACTATGTAGCCCAGAATGGTCTCTAACTCACAGCGATCCTCCAGTCTTAGCCTCATGAGTGCTGGGATTAAAGGCATGCACCACCATGCCTGGCTTTTATAACAAACTTGAAACCAACAAGCAAACATATATATTTCTTTGACAAATCACTTCCGCATACCTTCTCGACCATGTCTTCTGGTCTGGTGTATCTCTCTTTAGTCTTCTAACAAGACAAACATACAAAATCCTTTTATATCTGAAGTATATCCCTTTATTTGTAGCCTTTTAAAATGTGTATTTTTTCCATCTCACTTACTATAAACCTTCCATAACAAACGGCTTCAGTTGTTAAAATTTTAAAATGTTCCCTTTTTTATTTTGTCAGAGTATTATACTTTAAAATTTGATGGCTGACAGAGTATTTGTAACCTTGAGTTTTTTTTAATCAAGAATGTACAGAAAGAACAAGTTAACCCTATAATTACAATGTAAGAATTTGTAATGTATAAGAAATGTTTTAAGCATACTAATTAAACATGATTTTAAGTTGGTGATGAAAGGCACATTTGTCAGTTAGCCAGAGGAGAGAATGATAACAAAGTTCCTGCCTCGTGGTGGTTGTAGGGTCAAGAACAGAGATTATTTATGGTGTCCAGTGACATTTAAGATACAAGAATAGCCTATTATGTCCTGGAGCCCTGGAGTTTTATCTCTGCCTTAAATGAAATGTAGAAATATGTATAACCTTGAAACACAGAGACCCATTTACTTCATAAGTGAAACCAAAAACAACTTGTACTGTTTTAGAAACAAATTAACTCCCATTTGGCTTGCAGTTACAGAAGGAAGACAACAACCCATTGAACGGTAAATTAATTTTTGTGCAAATAAGCAAACTTGAATACCAAAGCTAGAGGAAACTTACACATCCATTTTACAATTATTTTAAGCAATTAAGTCCAAACAGTAACATATACAAGACAAGAATAAAACTGCATTTTACCAAGAGGGGACTCACAGACAGAACGACCTTTTAAAAAGTGGCCTGCCATATCAAAATTAG
>NW_022900951.1:100268792-100270937 GCF_012274545.1 Fukomys damarensis
ATAGGAAGAAGGCTTGTACGTAGGGGATTTCTGACCATTTGCCATTGCACTGACAAAAATTGCATAAACCACACAGTATGTTAAAATTGAAAGTATCATTTCCTCTCCACTGAGATTCATTGTCTAGTTTATACTGAGGCCAAACTTGGTTTTAAAAAAATGAGACATTTTTTTCTTAAAGTCAGGTCCCAACAATCCAAGGGGACAAAGTTGTGCCAGGAGACAGCCAAGAAGCATTGAGGGAGGGGACTGGGATTGTTGAACACCCATGTTAGGGTGGGTGAAGAGGAGTTAGCTCCCTAGGAGGGGGGGGCAAAAGAGAGGAATGTCTTTGTCACTTTTGATACTAAGTCAGTCCCTGGAAGGGGAGAACAAGGAGTCGGGCCAATGGGGCATCTCCCAGGGGCACGGTCCTTGGCCCAGTGGCCCGAGAGGGTCTCTCTAACCAAGAGCTTGGATTTCCTAGAAGTCCCTGTAGGGAGAGAAGGAGAAGGAGACAGAGGACCCAAGTAGAAGGAAGCTAAACTGCCTACTCACCCTATAATCAGTGACCGGTGTGTGGGCGAAAGGCCAACTGATCCCATCCCGAGGGGGATTGTCACTCAATCAATAGCCTTCCTCCTGGGTCTCGGCACCAGATATGTCAGGTAAAAAAGCTGAAAACCAAGACCAGACCAGGATGATAACAAGTCTTTTTTTTGGCCCATCAGCTGGGAAAATGTGTCTTTTTTATTTTTTTTTCAGCTTTAATTGAGTTTATTGGTACATTTTAGGAATACAGTACAGTTACATTCATTGTTGGGATCTTGTACCTCTACATGACAAGTCTTAATTCTCATTTTTTCCCTTTACCCCTGCCCTCCCTTCACCCCCTCCTCCCCTCCCCATCTACAAACACTTTATTTTCATCTTTTCATTTTTTCACATTTTTTTCTTTTCCCTTATTACCCTTCCCCTACCCATCCCACCTTAAGTCTTTATTATGGTGAGGATCTGCTAGACTGTCTCTGAACAAAGGAGAGAGCTCAGTTTTAGTTTTGATTTAGCCATGATTCTTGTGGCATCTGTGCTCTGCTGGCAAACTCATTACAAAAGAAGCAATAATTTCTTCAATAATATGGTATATATAGAGTAACATCAAGGCATTATTTAAGATGCTCTGAATACAAGAAAAGTTCTTGTTTTCAGAGAGTTTGAAATTTAGCCGAGGAGGTAAATAATGCTTGAAAAACAAATACTCATGATGTGACAATTGGTAATAAGTGCTGTAAAGAAAATAAAGTTGGTCCAGGTGTGGTAGTGCACACCTGTAATCCCAGCACTCAGGAAGCTGAGGCAAGAGAATCACTGTGAGTTAGAGGCCTGCCTGGGCTACATAGTGAGATAAAGGCCAGCCTGGACTATATAGCTAGAACTGTCTCAAAAAAAAAAAAAGAATAAAGTTGGGTAAGAATATAAAGAATGGAAAGGAATGCTTTTTGTTTGTTTGTTTGTTTGTTTGTTTGTTCTTTTTTGAGACAGGGTCTTTCTATGTAGCCCAAGCTGGCCTCTTACTCACAGCAATCCTCCTGCCTCAGCCTCGCAAGGGTTGCCACCATGCCCAGCTCAATTTTATTTTATATAGTATGATCAAGGAAGACATTTCTGCTAGGTGAAATCTGAGTAGAAACCTAAATGACATAAACTATACATGCAAATATCAGGGCAAATAGCACTGCAAACAATAAGTACAAGGCCTGAGGCTCAAGCATGATTGACCTATTTGAGGAATAGCAAGGAATCTTGTGTGATTCAAGTGCATGTGATAAGATCTAAGGGATAACTAGGGGCCAGCTTAGCTAAGATGGTGGTCATGGGAAGGATTTTCAATTTGACTGGATTCAAAAGTCACTAGACAATTTTTTTAAAAAGGGACAAATCTGACTACTCTTTTAAAATATCACTATCACTACGGAGGAGAATAGGTGTAATCAGAACACAAAGACATAAGGCAGACCCTTTTCTTTCTGGATGTGTTTACAAAACTAAAAGTAATCCTTAAAGGAAGAGGACAGAGAAAGGAATGTGTTGGGGACCTGAAGCCACCAGGAATATAGACCCTGGATCCTGGATTGTCTCTCTCTCTCTCTCTCTCTCTCTCTCTCT
>NW_022900951.1:100270974-100272550 GCF_012274545.1 Fukomys damarensis
GCGCGCGCGCGCACACACACACACACACACACACACACACACACACACACACACACACAATTTGGATCCCACTTCAAGGGATTTGCCTATCCCAGGCAAGCAGTGCTTTGGGGTGGACACTAGAAACTGAAGAGAACAGTTGGACCAAGTATCAGTCCAAGGGAGTCTATACTGGGCTCGGTGGCACATGCCTGTAATCCCAGCACTTGGGAGGCTGAGGCAGGAGGATCACCCCAAGTTTGAGGTCATCCTGAGCTACATAGAGAGTTCAAGACCATCCTGATCCACATATGAGGCCCTGTCTCAAAAAGCGGGTGTCACTTAGTGCAACATACACTCAGTTCTTGAAAGAGAATTCAGAGAATTACACACTAGAAGTTGGAAAACAAAAAATTCTCAAGCTTTTGGCTTGAGACCTTCACGAACGCCATGACTGAGGTGTACTTTGAGGCTTTAAGAGAAACCAGAATACGAAAGATGTCAGCCTAGCATGTAGGAATTCTTTTTATACTTGTTTTATTTAAGTTTTCTTTATTAGTACATGTTTGCAGTACATAATGATAACATTCCTCATGGAGAATAGTTTCATATACTAAGGGCATATAACCAATTCCATTCCAAAGCACTATCTGAGAAGCTAATCTACTCATTTGGTGGCCTAATAGAGCAAGGGTCACAAAAGTTGGCATCTGAAGTAAATTATTCCTTGCTTTAGGTTTGGAAATTACATATCTACAATTTAGGAGTAAGAATAAATCAGAAGTAAATGATTCGTCACGAACTCTATAGTTCAGATTTCTTATTTATTTTTTTTGCTGTCCCCTCACCCAGATTTCTTATTTCAATGGCCCAGAAAACACCAAGGTTAAAACTTGGCATTGAAGTAATTCTATACTTTTAGTGTCTCCAAGCACCTAGTAAGGAACAAAAACGCTTTTTTTGGGGGGAGGGGAGATAATATTATTCTAGACCTCAAATTATGAGTACAAATATATCAAACCAGATATTAGATATCAAAACAGATATCCAATGCATAATTAAAGATAATCAGATAGAATGAGAGATATCATAGAATGAGCAAAAACTATCAGAAATGAAAGGCAGTAGAAGTAGATCCGCTAGTTCTCCAGATATTGATAAAAGACCTATTTAAACATGTCTCAAGGAGGTAGAATCTTATAAAGTGATACTATAAATTTGAAAATAAACCAAGGAGAAATTATAGAAGTGAAAAATATAAGAAAAATTAAAACCTCAGTAGATGAACTTCATAGTAGATTAGACACAACCGAAAATACAATCAATTACTAGAAAAAGGAAGTTGTTCAAATGTATATTTTCTCAACTGGAAACTACAGAGCCAAAAGACAATAGAAAAGGATTTTCAGATTACTAAAAAGAAGTAACTGCCCACTTGGTCATGCCAATTTTATATAAATGAAAATATTTTTCAAAATTGAAGCAAAGTAGGGCTGGGGAAGGCCAGAGATTTAGCTCAGTGGTTCCACCACCTGCCTCACAAGTGTAAGGTACTGAGTTCAATCCCCAGTACCAAAAAAAAAAAAAAAAAAAAAAA
>NW_022900951.1:100273089-100289901 GCF_012274545.1 Fukomys damarensis
AAAAAAAAAAAAAAAAAAAAAAAAAGGGCTGGGGATTTAGCTTAGTGGCACTGTGCCTGCCTCACAAGTGCAAGGTCCTGAGTTTGATTCCTGTTGCCAAATAGAAATTGTTTTTGAAGCAAAATATGAGAAGCACAGAAAAAAAAGTGAGGCAGCTTTATTTTATTTTGTTTTGTTTTTTGTTTTGTTTTTTTTGAGACGGGGTCTCACTATGTAGTTGAGACTGCCCTGGAACTCACAATGTAGCCCAGGCTGGTCCGAATTCACAGTGATCCTCCTGCCTCAGCCTCCCGAGTGCGGGGATTACAGGTGTGTGCCACCACGCCTGGCGCAGCTTTATTCACATTTGCCAAGACTTGGAAACAAATAAGATGTCTGTCAATAGGTGAATAGGAAAACTGTGAGACATTAGCCATCAAGCCATAAAAGACATGGAGGAAGCTTAATTGCCTATCACTGAGTGAAAACAGCCATCCTGGATAGGCAACAAAGTGTATGATTCCATCTGTATGACATTCTGGGAAAGAGAAAAATTATGGTGACATTAAAGATCTGTGGTTATAAATAGGAGATAAATAGGTGGCGCAGCACAAAGGATTTTTAACAAATGTATTTCTGGTAGGGGATGATGATAGTGGGATACTGATGTGTATGTGTTGGAGGAGATTTACGGGAAATCTGGATTTTCTTCTCAGTTTTGTTGTGAACCTCAAATTGCTTTAAAAATTAATGTCTATGTGTTTTGTTTTGCAGAACTGGGGATCAAATTCAGGACTTTATGCTTGCCAGGCAGGTGCAACACCACTGAGCTACATCCCCAGCCCCTGAAGTTCATGTTTTTAAAAGAGGTGAAGTAAATAGAGGATTTCATGAGAAGAGCTGATATACATCTAAGGGAAGTTCAGAAGGAAAGCAGAAAGAAAAGGAGCAAGAGAATATTCAAAGAGATAAAAACAGAATTTCTCAGAATTGTGGAAGAAATCAATTTACTAATGTAAGAAACCCAGTGGGAAATAAGAACCAAAATGAGAAGCAAGCTCTCTCATGTAAAGGTGCAAGATCCCAGTGATGAATGTAACTGTACTGTATACTTATAGAGTACCAATAAACTCAATGGAAAAAAGAGAAAGAAACCCAGTGGGGTCCAAACAGGAAAAACAAAAAGAAACCTATGCTGGACACATAAGAGCAAAACTTCAAAAAAGTCAAAAGCAAAGATTTAAAAAATTATAATAATCTAAAAGACTATCCTCAATTAATCAATAGCAATTGGAATTATAGCTGAATTCTCATGTGCAACTTTGAGAGCCAGAAGACTGTGGAATGTGATCTCTAAGATCACTAGAACTTTATACCAGTGAAAATGTGCTTTAATAAAGAAAGGTAAAATGAACTTAAAACAAAAAGCTTGAGATGTAACTCAATGGTAGAACATTTGTCTAGCATGGGTGAAGCCCCATGTTGTACCTTGAGCACAGCTAATTAAATAATTTTGAGACTCACAAACCCAGAGAAAGATACACAATAAAGGAAGGGTTAAACACTGTTCTTTTAACAGAAGAAAAATAATCCCAGACAGAACCTTACCAATACAGCAGGAATGAAGAGCTGAAGAGGAAGGGAAAAGGCAAAGATAACCTTTGATAAGTTAAGAATGTGTGTTGCAATTTCTAAGATAACCACTAAAATTTTTGAAATTTTATTTGGTAGTTCTGGAGACTGAATTCGGGGCCTTGTGCATGCGTTTTACCACTGAGTTATGTTGCCAGCCCCCCCAAAAAAACATTTAAAGGATATAACTTTGAAATTAATGAGAGCAGGAAATGAATTGTGTGTGGAGGAGTGCAGGAGATTGAACCCAGGCTCTCATGCATGCTAAACAGGTGTTCTACCACTTAGCCACATCCTTGGCTCCTGACCAATCCTTTAATGTTACCAATCCCAAAGAGGAAGGAAGATAAGGCACAGAGAACAGGTGACACAAGGAGATAGTCTGTTCAAAAGATAAATTAATATGCATGAATTCATAGTAACTGTAAATTGACTGAGTGCCTCAACTCAAAACAAATTATTAGACTAGATGGACTCACACACATGCATGCACACACAACAAATACATGCTTTAGTAAGAGAGGCACACATTAGGAAACTATACAGAAACACTGAACATTTTAAAGTATGGGGTTGTCCAGGGATGCAGAACAATGGCACAGCACCTGCCTGGCAAGTGCGATTTCCTGAGTTCGATCCCCAGTACAAATAAATAGATAGATAAATGAATAAATATTAAAAACATGGGGAAAGATATTCACTTTAAATACTGACCCAAGATAAGAGGAAACAGGGAGATGGACTATGTAGAGATGGTAATGGTCTGAGGATGGAAGTAGACGGAGAAGAAAAAGGGGAGGAGAATTAAAAAGGATCTAGATGTGACACGTATATACACACCAATTCCTCATGATGAATGTATTTTTATGTGTCAAAAATGTACCAGTGAAAGGGGGGGAACACCTATTCAAAAGAGCTGATATAGCTATGTTAATATCAAATAGAATGGCCTTTAAATTAAAAAGCCTTATGAGAGATATTAGTCACCTCAGTTATCAGGAAGATATAATACTACTTAACATTTGTGCAAACAATGATACATATTTAAAATGTATAAAGAAAAATTGACAGAACTATACAGAAACATAGAAACCAATCATACTAGATAATTTTAATTTATTTTTCTCAATAATTGATTAAAGAAGTCCACAAAAACAATTCAAGCTGGGCATGATGGCACATTTCTGTAATCTCAGCACTTAAGAGGCTGAGGCAGGAGTATCGCCATGAGTTTGAGGTCAACCTGGGCTACATAATGAGTTCAAGGCCAGCCTTGTCTCAAAAAACCAAAAAGAATTTTAAGACATTTAAAGTATATGAACAACATAAATAACAAATGACCTATTAACATATAATATATATTGTGTATACATATATTTTGTCAAATAATTACAGAATATATATTCTTTGCTAGCATTCATGGAACATTTTTAAATCTCATAAAAAATCTTAACAAATTTCAAAGGATTAAAGCCATGCAGATTATATTCTACAGAATATGTTATCAGGTGTCAGTGAAATCGTGTTAGAAATCAACACCAAAAATATCAACATGAGATAACCATGAATTTTTAACTAGAAACATACAATGTTTCTAAACAACTTAGTGAAGAAATCATAAAGCAAATTAGAAAATATTTCAGATTGATATCAAAATCACCAATATCAGATTGATACATAGCATACCCACCCCCCAAAAAAGCACTGATGATCAACATTTGCAGGGTGCAATAATTAAAGGAAATTTTAAATGTACGAATACAGGGAATGTTACAAATTCTTTTAACTTCTTACACTAAAAGACATATTGCCATTGTCTCAAAATACTCCCTCTTTCAAACACATTTATTCTATTGTTCTTGCCACATTGTGAAGCAGTTCTGAAGTCCTCTTTCCTAAGTATCTATCTGCAATTGCGTTGTCATAGTTGCTTCATGTCTTGACTTCATTGAACTTCTGGTTTGGTTTTGTTTTGTTTTCTTTTCTTTTTATTGAGTTTATTGGTACATTTTAGGTGTACAGTACAGTTACATTCATTACTGGGATCTTGTAACTTTACATGACAGGTCTTGGTTCTCATTTTTCCCCTTGTCCCTGCCTTCCCTTCACGCCCTCCTCCCCTCCCCATTTACAAACACTTTATTTCCATTTTTTATTTTCTCATATTTATTTGTTTTCCCTTATTCCCTTTCCCCTATCCTTCCTACTTTTCCTACACCTTTAGCCCTTTTCTTCCTATTTCACATTGTTAATTACCCCATTAGGATCTTGTGTACTATTATAGTTTTTCACACCAGAGAAACTATCTGGCATTTATACATGTGTGATTTCTTTAATTCACTTAGGAGTATATCCTCAAAATGTATCCATTTTCCTATGAATGACTTTAATTTCTCATTCTTTATGGCTGTGTAGTATTTGACACAGGAAAAGACTTTATGAGCAAATCCTCAGTAGCTCGGGAACTAGCAGAAAGAATCAGCAACTGGGGTCTCATCTTATTAAAAAGCTTCTGCACTGCAAAAGAAACCATCAACAGAACTAAGAGACAACCTATAACATGGGAAAAATTTTCACCAGCTGCTCCTCAGACAAAGGACTATTATCTAGAATATATAAAGAACTCAAAACAATCAGCCCCCTCCAAATATAAAGACCCAATTCAAAAATGGGCATCTGAAATGAACAGACATTTCTCAGACAAAGAAGTAAAGCAGCAAGTAAATGTATGAAAAAATGTTCCACATCACTGGTCATTCGAGAGATGCAGATGAAAACAACACTGAGATTGCACCTCACCCCGCAAAGAATGGCTGCTATCAAGAAATCAGCCAATAACAAATGTTGGCAGGGTTGTGGGGAGAAAGAAACCCTTCTCTATTGTTGGTGGGAGTGCAGACTGGTGCAACCACTATGAAAATCAATATGGAGATGTCTCAAAGAGCTGGGACTAGAGGTTCCATTTGACCCAGCCATCCATCTGCTGGGTATCTTTCCAAAAGAATTAAAATAATCATATCACAGTGATGTATGTGCACCTATGTTTATGGTTTTGGTATTTTGAGGAATTGCCATACTGATTTCCACAATGGTTGTACAACTTTGTATTCTCACCAGCAATGTAGATTGGTTACTTTTTCCCCACAGCCTCACTGACAATTGCTATTACGGGACTTCTTGACATCTATCTTTTCTGGAGTCAAATGGAATCTCAGTGTTGTTTTAATCTGCATTTCTGTAACGGATAGAGATGTTGAACATTTTTTCACATATTTACTGGCTACTTTTACTGCTTCTAAGAAGTGTCTATTTCATCACCCATTTTGCATTGGGTCTTTTATTTGGGGGAATGTAATCTTTTCTCTTTTTTCTTCCTTTTCTTTTTTTAAAATTTATTATATATTGTAAAGATCAGTCTTCTGTCCGAGGAGCGACCAGAAAAAATTTTCCCATTTTGTTGGTTATCTCTCTGATCTGTTGGAGGTTTCCTTTGCTGTGCAGTGTTTTGGTTTGATATGGTCCCATTTGTTTGTTGTTGATGTTATTTCTTGTGCAACTGGTGTTCTGTTCAAAAAGTCCTTACCTGTACCTATGTCTTCACGAGTTTAACCTATGTTTTTCTTGCAGCAAGTTGTTTCTGTTTTAATATTTAGATTTTAATTCCATTCTGATTTTAGTCTAGTACATGGTGAGAGATGTGGGTATAGATGCAATCTTCTGTATGTGGAAAGCCAGTTTTCCTGGAACCATTTATTAAAGAGGCTATCTTTCCCCTAGTCTTGTTAAAGGGGCTCTTTCCCCTAGTTTATGCTTTTGGCCCTTTTGTCAAAGATCAGGTACCTGAACGTCCCTGAGGTTGTTTCTGCACCCTCTATTGTGTTTTATTGATCCATGTATCTGATATTGTGCCAATATCATGCTCTTTTATTTTTTATCACTACAGCTTCATAATGTGACTTGAAATCTGGGATTGTGATGCCTTCTGCTTTACTCTTTATTGCCCAGAATTGATTTTGTTATTTTGAGTCTTTTCTGGTTACATATGAATTTTACAGTTGCTTTCTCTAGTTTTCTGAGAATATCATTGGTATTTTTATTGGGATTGCTTTAAATCTATATATCAGTTTTGGAAGTATGGCCATTTTGACTATATTGGTCTGGCTCTCCAGGAACAGGGGATTTCTTTCCATTTTTGACGTTCTTTTTTATCTCCTTTTTCAGAATACTACAGTTTTCACTATTTAGAGGTCTTTCACTTCCTTAGTTACGTTGATCCCCAAGTATTTAATTTTTGATGCTAATGTGCTTGCAAGGCAGGCAGCAAAACCACTGAACTAAATCCCCAGACTTTGATGCTATTGTGAATGGTATTGTTCTTCTAATTTCTTTTTCAGTGGGTTGATTATTGGCACACAGGAATGCTTTTGATTTTTTGAGGTTGATTTTGTATCCTGTTACCTTGCTAAATTTATTAGTTCAAGGAATCTTTTCCTGGAATTTTTTTGTGTCTTCTATGTAAATAAGGGTAGTTTGATTTTGCCTTTCCTATATGTATCCCTTTTATTTTTTTCTCTGGCCTGATTGCTCTGCCATTGTTAGTAGTATATTGAACAGGAGTTATCATAGTGAACATCTTTGTCTTCTTCCTGATTTTAGAGGAAATACTTTCAGTTTTCCCCTGTTTAATATCATGTTGGCAGTAGCTTTGTTATAAAAGGCTGCTATCAGACTGAGATATGGTACTTCTGTGTGTATTTTCATCTCAGACTTTATCAGGGACATAAATTGGATTTTTGTTTAAGGATTTTTTTCTAAATCTTTTGAGATGATTATGTGATTTTTGTCCTTGTTTCCATTAATGTCATTCATTACATTTATTGATTTGTGTATGTTGACCATGCTTATATCCTCGAGAGGCAGGTGGCAGAACCACTGAGCTAAAACCCTGGCCATCCCAGTATTTTATTAAGGATGTTTGCATCTATGTTCATTGAAGAGATTGGCCTGCAGTTTTCTTTTTGAGTTGTGTCCTTGTCTGGCGTTAGAACCAAGGTAATCACAGCTTCCAGGAAGTGGTTTGGCAGTATGTCTTCCCTTTCAATTTCAATGAACAGTTTAAGCAGCATTGGTGTGAGATCTTCCCTGAAGTTCTTATATAATTTAGTAGTGAATCCATTGGATCCTGGGATTTTCTCAGTTGGTAGGTTTTTTATTGTTTCTTCAATTTCATTCCCTGTTATTGAATTATTCAGGGTCTTTATATTTTCTAGGTTCAGTTTTGGTAATTTACATCCATCTAGGAATCTATGCATTTCTTCTGGGTTCTCCAATCTAATGGAATAAAGATTTTTAAAGTACTTATTAATAATCTGGATTTTGGTAGCTTTTGTTGTGATTTCAACTTTTTCATTTCTTTTTTTTGGTACTGGGGATTGAACTCAGGACCTTGTGCTTGTGAGGCATGCTACTGAGCTAAATCCCCAGCCCTCAACTTTTTCATTTCTACTTGCATTTATGTGAGTCTTTTCTTTCCTTTTTTGTAAGACTGGCTAAGGATTTGTCTATTTAATTTATTCTTTCAAAGAACCAGCTCTTTGATTCATTGATTTTTTTTGTATTTTTAATAACTCAATTTCATTAATTTTTGCTGTGATCTTTAGATTCACTTCCATGTTCTAGCTTTGAGTTTGGATTGTTCTGGTTTTTCTAGGATCTTGAGATTCATGCTTAGTTTGTTTATTTTGGCTTTCAGTGTTTTTCTGAGGTGAGCATTCACAGTCATACACTTTCTTCTTAGTTCTGCTTTCAATGTGTCCTATAGATTCTGGAAAGTTGTATTGTCATCCTTATTTTATTCTAGGTATTGTCTAATATCTTCCTTGATTTTTTTTCTCTGATGCACTGGTTGATCAAGAGTGTATTGTTTAGGGCCAGGAATTTAGCTAAGTGGTGCCACCACCTCCCTGCAAGCTCAAGGTCCTGAGTTCGATCCCTGTACCAAAAAAAAAAGTGTATTATTTAATCTCCATCTGTGTATATAATTCCAATGATTTCTATTCCCACTGAATTCTAGTTTCATTGAACTATGATCTGATATTATACATGGAATAATTTTGATTCTTTCATATTTAGTTAAGTATACTTTATGGTCTCATATGTAGTCTATTTTGAAGAAAATTCCATATCCTTCTGAGAAGAATGTGTACTCTGTTATTACGTGGAACACTCTGTAGATGTCTATTAAATTCATTTGTTTGAAGGTGTTGATTTTTTTGTTTGTTTAGTTGGTCTATTTTTTAGTGGAGTATTCAGTTCTTCCACTATAATTGTGTTCAGGCTTATCTGATCTTTTATGTCTAATTATGCTTGTTTTATGATGTTGGGTGTGCTGGTGTTCAGTACATATACTATATCTTTATAATTATCTCTCTCTGCCATTTGTCCATCATTTGGAACCTGGATAAAGAAGATATGGTTTTTCTATTAAATGGGATATTACTCAGTTATACAGAATGAGAAATTAGATTCATTCATAGTAAAATGGATACATATTGAGAATATCCTCCTAAGTGAAATAAATAAGTCACACATGTGTAAATACCGAATAGTTTCTCTGGTGTGAATAAACTATAATAGTACATAAGATCCTAATGATATAATGGACAATGTGAAATGGGAAGAAAGGGGCTAAAGGTGTAGGGAAAGTGGGAAGGGTAAGGGAAAGGGAATAAGGAAAAAGAAAAAAATACGAGAAAATGAAGAAATGGAAATGAAGTGTTTGTAAATAGGGAGGGGAGGAGGGGGTGAGGGGAGGACAGGGACAAGGGGAAAAAATGAGAACCAAGACCTGTCATGTAAAGGTACAAGATCCCAATAATGAATGTAACTGTACTGTATCCCTAAAATGTACCAATAAACTCAATGAGGGAAAAAATAATAATTATCTCTTTCTGTTGAATTGTTTCCTTAACTAATATGTAGTGACTTTGCTTCTTTTGATCAGTTTTGCCTTGATGTCCAATCTGAAAATAGGTCTGAAAATAGGATATCTACTTCTGCTTGTTTTCAGGCTCCGGCTGCCTGGAATGTTGTTTTCCATCCTGTGGTTTTTTTGTTTCATTTTGGTTTGGTTTTTTTCTGTCTAGATTTTTTTTTTTTTTTTTTTTTTTTTTTTTTTTTTTTTTTTTTTTTATAGTACCAGGGATTGAACTCAAGCACTGAGATATTGAGTCAGGCTCTGAATTTTTCTTTCTTTCTTTCTTGAATGTGGTTTTTGTATACAGTGTAACATTGGAGTTTGTTTCTTTCCTTTCATTCATTCATTTATTTATTTTTTGGTACCAGGAATCAAACTCGGGTCCTTGTGCTTGCAAGGCAGGAGGCAGAACCACTGAGATATATCCCGGGCCCCTGGAGTTTGTTACTTTTAGTCCAATCTGTCAACCTATGTCTTCATTGGGGAGCTGAGACCATTCGTACTGAGAGTTATGGCCGAAAGTTATTGACTTTTCCTGTCATTTGATTATTTTCTTGCTATTGATTCTTTTATTTTCATTTGTGCTTAACTGCTCCTTAACTGATACATTTATTCCATTAGACTTTTTGTATTGTTGGCTTCATTGTCTCTTTCTAGGATATTCCTCAGAATTTTTTAGAATACTGTCATGAATTCCATAAGGTGCTTTTTGTCATGGAAAGACCTCCTTTGTCCATGAATTTTGAAAGGTAGTTTTCCAGTACATATTTTTGGGTTGGAAGTTGTTTTCTTTTGGGGCTTTAAAAAACACTCCAAGCTCTCATGGCCTTTAAGGTTTGTATTGAGAAGTCTTGTGTAATTCTAAGAGGCTTAATTTACAAGAGATTTGTTACTTTCTCTAACAGTTTTTAAGATTCAGTTCTTGTGTTGGACTTCTGAAATTTTTAACTATGATGTGCTATAAAGTTTTTTTCTGATTGTAGGTATTGGTGTTTTATATACTTTGCTTATCTGTATGTTAAATTCTTTCCCAATACTTGGCATATTTTCTCCTATTATTTCTTTTTTTTTTCCATTAAGTTTACTGGTACATTTTAGGCATACATTGCGATCACACTCATCGTTGGGAATTTGTACCTGCATGTGATATATCGAGATTCTTCTTTTTTCTCCATTTCCCTTCCTTCCATTCCACCCTCCACCCCTCCCTATTTATAAAAGCTTTGTTTCCAGGTTTTCCTTCCCTTCTCACACTTTTTCATTTCCTTCTTTCCTTTCCCTCACTGCCTCCCTAGTCCCTCTTCCCTTTTGGACCTTTTCTTCCTATTTACCTTGTCTGTTATACATTGTGGTCTCCATTTACTTTTGCAGTTTCTCATATCAGAGGTACTATTCAGTACTTACACATGTGTGTCCTGTTTAT
This sequence comes from Fukomys damarensis, assembly GCF_012274545.1. NCBI lineage: Eukaryota > Metazoa > Chordata > Mammalia > Rodentia > Bathyergidae > Fukomys > Fukomys damarensis. The sequence continues at coordinate 100,283,100 of NW_022900951.1, forward strand.
TTCGCTTAAGAGCACGGCCTCAATGTGCATTCAGGTTATTTATGTCTTTTGTGCTATCTTCTCATTTGTCATTGATTCAAATTAAACTTAGATTACTCTACTTTGCATGACGTAGTAGTTGTTGGGGACATTTTTAATGTTTTATTGTTGTTTTTAAGTTATCTCTGAGTATGTGGTCACTGGCATCAACTCTACCTTCCAGTTCTGACATTCTGTCTTCACATTAACCACTTCTATTACCAATATTTTTAATACATTTTAATCTGCTGAATTTCTGTTTGCTATCTTTTTATGGACTCCAGCTCTTTTTATTCATTGAGTTTATTGGTACTTTTTAACTATACGATACAGTTGCATACATCATTGGGATCTTGTACCTTTACATGACAGGTCTTGGTTTTCATTTTTTCCCCATACTCTTACACTTTCTGCAACCACTCCACCCTCCCCTATTTACAAAGACTTTGTTTCCATTTTTCCCTTTTCTCATATTTTGTCCCTCCCCTTATTTCCTTCCCCCTCCCCTTCCAACTTCACCTACACCTTTAGCCCTTTTCTTCCTATTTCACATTATCAGGTATTCAATTTGGATCTTATATACACTTTCAGTTTTTCACACCAGAGAAACTATTCAGTATTTACACATGTGTGCCTTATTTATTTCACTTAAGAGTATGGCCTCAATATGGATCCATTTTCCTATGAATGACTATAGTTTCTTATTCTTTATGGCTGAGTAGTACTCCATTTTATAGAAAAACCACATCTTCTTTATCCAGTCTCCAATTGATTGGCAGTTGAACTGTTTCCAAGTTTTAGTTATTACAAACTGTGCCGCTATTAACATGGGTGTGCATATATCATTGTGGTATGATTCTTTTAATTCCTTTGGGAAAGATACCCAGCAGAGGGATGGCTGGGTCAAATGGAGCCTCTAATCCTAGTTGTTTGAGGTATCACCGTATTGATTTCCATAGTGGTTGCACCAGTCTGCACTCCCACCAACAATGGAGAAGGATTCCTTTCTCCCCACAACCCCACCAACATTTGTTATTGGTTGATTTCTTGATATCAGCCATGCTTTGTGGGGTGAGGTGGAATCTCAGTGTTGTTTTCATCTGCATCTCTCAAATGACCAGTGATATGGAACATTTTTTCATATATTTATTTGTTGCTCTTATTTGTTTGTCTGAGAAATGTCTTCATTTCAGATACCCATTTTTGAATCAGGTCTTTATATTTGAAGGACCTGATGTTTGTTAGTTCTTTATATATTCTAGATAATAGTCCTTCGTCTGAGGAGCAGCTGGTAAAAAATTTTTCCACTTTTTAGGTTGTCTCTTAGCTCTGTTGGTGGTTTCTTTTGCAGTACAGAAGCTTTTTAATAAGATGAGGTCCCAGTTGTTGATTCTTTGTGCTAGTTCCCATGCTACTGAGGATTTGTTCATAAAGTCTTTTCCTATGCCAATATCTTCAGCAGTTCTGCCTAACTTATCTTCCAGCAAGTTTAGTGTTTCTGCTTTAATATTTAGATCTTTGATTTGTTTTGTTTTTGGTACCAGGGATTGAACTCGGGTCCTTGCGCCTGCAAGGCAGGCAACAGGACCACTGAGCTAAATCCCCAGCCCTAATATTTAGATCTTTAATCCATGTGGTGTTCGCTTTGGCAGCACATATACTAAAATTGGAACAATATAGATCTTTAAAACACTTGGATTTTAGTTTAGTGCATGGTGAAAGATAGGCATCTAGCTTTAATCTTGGGCAGGTTGAAATCCAGTTTTTCCAACCCCATTTATTAAAGAGGGTATCTTTCCTCCACTGAGGATGGTTGGCTCCTTTGTCAAAGATGAGGTAGCTGAGTACATCTGCAATTGTTTCTGTAGCTTCCAATCTATTCCACGGATCCTTGGATCTTTTTCTTTGCCAGTACCATGCTGTTTTTATCACAGTGGCTTTGTAGTATAATTTCAAGTTGGGGCTTGTGATACACCCTGTCATGTCTCTGTTGCCTAGAATGGCTTTTGCTATTCTAGGTCTCTTCTTGTTCCACATGAATTTTTCGATTGTTTTCTCTAGTTCTGTGAAATATACTGTTGGAATTGCAAGTGGGACTGTATTGAATCTGTACAGCAGTTTTGGAAGTAGCCATTTTCACTATGTTGATTCTTTCTACCCGGGAGCATAGGATATCTTTCCATTTTTTTAAATCCTCTTTGATCTCTTTTTTCAGAGTGCTGTAGCTTCAGTGCAGAGGTCTTTTGCTTCTTTCATTAGATTGTTTCTTAGATTCTTCATTTTCTTGGATGCTATTGTGAATGGAATTGTTTCCCCAATTCCTATCTCAGCAAGTCTGTTATTTGTATGCAAGAAAGCTATTGATTTTTGAGTGTTAACCTTGTATCCAGCTACTCTACTGAAAGTGTCAATTAAGTCTAGATGTCTTTTGGCAGAGTTTTTTGGGTCTTCTATGTAGAATATTATATCATCAGCAAATAATGACGGTTTAACTTCTTCCTTTCATATCTTTATTGCTTTAATTTCTTTCTCTTGTCTAATTTCTGTGGCTAATGTTTCCAGAACTATATTGAACAGGAGTGGTGATAGTGGACATTATGGACTCCAGTTCTTTGCTAAACTGGTCATTCATGTTTTGTTTTGTTTAGCTCAGCTAGCTTTTTATTAATGTCTTCTATAGACTCACTGATCATTTTATTTGCCTATTATCTATTTAATTATACTTACTCTTCGCTCCCTTAGCAACTTAATGATCTGGCTTTTATTTCCTCTTTTATTATTTCAAATAATGAAACCATGTGGCTTTTGACTTTCCCATTGATGCTTGAGGAAGTTGGACATTTTTGTCAGCATTTTGCTCCCTTGTTTTCTCAGGTTTCTCTGTGTGTGTGTGTGTGTGTGTGTGTGTGTGTGTGTGTGTATTTGGAAAACTTTTTGCTAGAAGGGAAATTTGTTTAGTTAGTGTCTGTTTTACAGTGGTGCACTTTAGGCATGGATAACTATAGGCCTTTGCCTATTTGGCAAGATTTGACACCCTCAATAAATTTGAGGGTAGGAGTGTGCAGTACAATTGGCCCAGCACCCAGTTCTCTGGAAATGAACTTCAGTATTGTTCATGACATGAAGACAAACCAGATATTGGCATACAGTAAAAAACAATTAATAGCAATAACTATGCCACCCTGGCAATAACAACAAAACCAGCAATAATAATGAGTCAAATACTGGATATGGATATACCATAGAACTAATAATAGCTACCACTGTACTTCCCATAACACTAGAAATGAGATCTGTCATAATATAGACACACAAAAAATATTGACATATATTAAACATCTGCTAAGAACAACAACTATACCAACCTTAACAACAGAAAATAATTCAACAATAATTAAAGAGTATATTAAATATCTAAGAATTAATACAGCTTAATCATAGTACTATTAAAGATGGAGTAGTGGGGAACCAGAAAATATAAGAAGTAAAATTTGAAAAATAAAGAAAAGGAAGAGAGAAAAGTGAAATAAATGATTCTATTAAATAGTAAAAGGGGGGTGAGAATTTAGCTCAGTGATTCTGATGCCTGCCTCGCAAGTGCAAGGTCCTGAGTTCCATGCCCAGTATCAAAAAAAAAAAGTAAAAGAATATTAATAGAATTAGATAAAAGTAACAGAAAAGAACAAATAAGAAAAAATAAAAAGCATAGTAAAATAAGAGAAGACAAAGAAAGAAAAAACCTAATCCCACAAAAATATTTTCAAAAGAGAAATTAGCCCAAATAAAATTTCTGTTTTTGAATAAGTGTTTTTTTCCAGAGCTTGCAGTAATGAAAGCCACCAGATATGAGAGAAGGATAGTGAGTCATTAATAAGACCTATTTTGTTTCCACTTTCATGTCCGTGTGTATGAATGTTGAATCCTGCACTGTTATGTCTTTCCTGCTGGATGCGGTCAGTTAATGGTGTCTATCCTGGGGCTGTGTTTACTGCAACTGCTCCCAGTTTCCATATCCCTCTGTGCAATAAATTCATGGCTTTCTCTGCCTAATTTTATAATCTGTGGGTATTGTGAGGTGACTCCCCAGCACACGCTGCTTCAAAAGTGCCTCTCTTCATTCACCCCGAAGTGTGGCAACAGTTCAAACTGAAGCATATCCCTCATCATGCTGGCAGAAAGAGGAAGTCAATAGACCACTGAGTTCTGTGTTGAATGTAGGCAGCAAGGCAGTGCACATCAAGCAGTCTGCAGGACTCAATACCATGCTGTTTGTGCAGTTTATAATAACCATGGGCTTTTCTTAGGGCTTGTGCTGCTAGCCCAGTCTGTTGTTTCTCCCTGGAGCAGCCACCGGGACCATAACTTGCATTAGTGGAGACAGGTTCCCCCACCCCAGCATTCCAGACTTCTTAATTCTTTTCTCTTCACTTTGCTATTTCTCCAAATTCTCTATAGTTCCTAGTTTTCCTGTCAGTTCCCTCCTGATTCCTGGAGGTCTACTTCCATGTTTTTTCACCAATTTGTTGTTTTCCAGGTGTCTCAGTTCCAGGTTCTGGAGAGGCTATACTTTGCTGCCTGTCTTTACTCTGCCATTTTTAATTCTCTAGAATTTTCTCTAAGTCTAATAAAATTCATATGAAAAATCCCATTCTTGGTGAGATTGATCAAGGAAAGGAAGGAAGGAAGAAAGAAAGAAAGAAAGGAAGAGAGAGAGAGAGAGAGAGCAAGCCCACTAACTGATGCTAAGAATATAAGGGTACACCATTATGGATCTTACACATACTAAAAAGTGAATAAGAGAAAAGCATAAGGAATTTTAGTCCAGTGAGCTTGGAGGTTCAGATGAAATGCATAATTTCCTAGAAAAAAATTACTTCCTAAAACCAATTCAAGGTAAAAAAAAAAACATAAAAGTAAATACCTTTATATGCATTAAATGAATAAAAGCAGTAATTACAGTTTCCCATAAAGAAACTAGACCCATAAAGAAATTTTCTATCACATATTCAGTAAAGAAAATATTGCAGTTTGTGCCATCTTCAATAGAATAGTAAAAGGAGGTACCTTCTCTCATTCATTTTTATGAGTCTAGCATAACCGTGATACCAACTCTCCTCATCCAAAAAATGGTTCAAGAAAGAAAAGCTACAGGTTAATTTATATCATGAACACGTGTAAAATACTAGAAAGAATATAAGCAAGGTGAATTCATAAATATAAAAAGGGAATAATGAGTAAAGTGATTTTATCTCAAGAATGTAAGCTTGATTTAACATAAAAAATAGGTCAATTCCAGAACAGTGGTATGTACTTATAGTACCAGCTGCTAAGGAAGCTGAGGCAGGAAGATCCTTTGAGTCCTGGAGTTTGGTGCCAGCTTGAGCAACATAACAATACACCATTTCCTAAGGGAAAAAATACAAGAAATTATTATAATTACACATTTCATCAAAAAAAGTTGCTGGATACAAAATTAGTATTCCAAAATAAGTTATAAAAGTAGAATAGTAAACTTTGTGACTTGAGATTAAGCAGTTTCTTAGATACAGCATGAAAAGAAACAAATAATAAAAGGGAAAATAGATAAGTTGGGTTTCACCAAAATGTAAGATTTTCATGAGACATAAATCGCTATCAAGAAAGTGAAAAGAGAATCCATAAAATGGGATAGAAATATTTGCAAATCATATATATGACAAGGGTCTTACAACCAGAAGGCCTAAAGAATATTAAAATTCTACATTAAAAAGGCAAAGATGACATAAAAGTGCCCAATAAGTACACAAAAAGATGTTCAAGATTACTAATCATTATGGAAACGTAAATCAAACCACAGTGAGACACCACATCACACACACTAGAATGGCTATAATAAAAAAAGACAATGACAAGCACTGTTAAGAGTTTGAAGAAATGGAAATCCTCATACATTGTTGATAGGAATGTAAAATGATACAATCACTTTGAAAAAGAATTAGGCCATTTTTCAAAATGTTAAACATGGAGCTCCCATAGGACTCAGTATTTCCACTCTTAGGTGTAGGCCCAAGACGAGTGAAAACATATGCTCACACAAAAACTTGTAAGCAAATTTTCCTAGCACTATTCATAATTGCCAAAATGAGGCTAGGGTCCAGCTCAGTAGTAGAGCACCTGTACATGAAGCCTGGTTTCCATCCCCAACACCAAAAAAAATCACATAATAGCCAAAAAGCAAAAACAACACAATGCCCATCAACTAATGAATAAACAAGGAAAATGTGATATTCATACAATGGAATATTATTCAGCCACAAAAAGGAATAAAGTACTGATACATACTATAAAGTGAATAAATCTTGAAGAAATTATGCTAAGTGAAAGAAGCAAAGAACCACATATATGGCTCCTCTTACAAGAAACATCAGGCAAGAATTGTGAGGAAGAGAAAGGACTTTCACAGGTTACTGGCATTAATGAAACATGACAACACTACACAGAGTCCCTTAACCAAGTAAATGCTAAGAATGGGCTTGAGACCTAGTGGATTGGGGCACGGACTAAAATTCAAAAGGATGGGGCCTAGGGCTGGGGATATAGCTCAGTGGTAGAGTGCTGGCCTAGCATGCACAAGGCCCTGAGTTACACTCCCAGTACTGGGGGAATAAAAGAGGGAACAGGCCTACAACTGCACAGGACAAGAGGCAGGAGAAGGGCTGGGGATTTAGCTCAGTGGTTCCGTCACCTGCCTCGCAAGTGCAAGGGCCCGACTTCCATCCCTGGTACCAAAAAAAAAAAAAAAAAA
>NW_022900951.1:100289934-100303586 GCF_012274545.1 Fukomys damarensis
CACATCCCCACGGTAAAAAAAAAAAAAAAAAAAAAAAAAGAGGCAGAAGAACCACATTACAGAGTCAGGAAGTGAAATGACCCCCCAAAAAAAACATCATTTATTAAAGAAATTGTACTTTATTATATTAACAGAAGAGGGTGCTCTTGAACTAATAAACTAAATAAGGCATTCAAATCTTTTCATTTACATAGAATCAATTATTACTGCTGAACTAGGAAAGTTTTAAGTACTTTTAATGATGGAAAAAATACATCTGCACAAAGCACTATAAGGAGAGAAAAAAATCAAGAGTCAAAGCATTCGAGGTGATAAAATAATCATCCTCCAATAAAAGAACAACAAAGCAGAGAAAAACAAAAATAAAAAATACTAAACAAGCAATTCTAAATATAAAAAAGACAAGAAATTCAAAATATCCACAGAAACAAATGAGAGGAAAACGTGCAGTGAATGCTGAGTGAATTCAGGAAAGATATTAAAGAAAAAGAAAATCATCTCAAAATAGAGGACTAAAGTAGCAAGTAACCAAGGGAAAGTTGATATGATTGAAAAATACACTAAGAAATAGAAAGAATGGAAATGAAAACAGCCAAGAGAACCAAAACAAAATACGGGAGTAAAGAGGAAACTTTTAGGTGTATCTGGAATCTTGAGAAAAAGAGCCAGTTGCAATGGCTCACACATGTAATCCCAGCACTTAAGAAGCAGAGGCAGAATGATTGTGAATTTCAGCCCAACCTGGGTGACATAGTGAGACCCTGTCGGAAAATAATCAACAGAAGGTAGAAGAGGAGGAGGGAGGAGGAGGAAGAAAAAATTGAACAGAAGAAATATTTAAAATAAGATTTAAACAAAATTTCCTGGAAATAGAAAAACACCTAATTGTATATATTTAAATACTTGAGAACATTGATCATCAACTCTGAGTTAAAGCCTAGTCAAACAGACATTGATGATAAAGAAAAGAAAATTTTGGATCTACAGGAGAAAAAAAAATCTAAATGAGCTACAAGAAAACAAAAACAGGTGGTATCAAAGTACTCGACAGAATTGTGGAAGTAAGGCAACAGTGGAGAAACATTTTTAAAGAAACTCAAGTGAAAAACATGTAAGCCAAAATTTTTCATATCAAACTTTGAAGACCTCAGGAAAACTTGTATTCAATAACTCTTTCTGAGGATTCTAACAGGGGTCAATTTTCATCCAACTAAGACATGACTGGAAAATTGGCAGAGGAATAGATACTGAGAATTTCATGGTGGGCTAGGGATGTGGCTCAGGGATAGAGTACTTCTCTAGTATGTGTGAGGCCCTGGGTTTGAATCCCAGCGCCGGGGAAAAGCAAACCAACCAACTAAATAAATCAATAAATAAACGAAAAAAATCCCAGCGAATCCAATAATGAAAACCTAGGTAAGGAAAATGTAGACTAAAGAGCTAAGATCCTTAATTATTCTGCTACAGGTCACCTCATCTATCCTAGTTGGTGGCTTTGCCTTAAGCCCCTTTGTACGCTGACACTTGCGATAGAGTTTAGATATTTCGTGTACCTCTTCTCTCCTTCTCGCCTCTGTCACTCCTAAGCACACAGCTGCGAGCCCAGGCCATTCATTACATAATGCCTCTTGATTCTACATTTTGTAATCTAAAGCAACACTCTCCCATTCTCAGCCTACACAGAAATACTTCACCTTCCTGCTGGGCCAGCTGCCCCACTTTTAGCCAGGGGATCCAGCTCCTCTTCAGTTTGCCAAAGGGCTTCCAGCACGGTTTTGTTTACACACGCCCAGCCCATTTCTCGACAGGGGCAGCATCCCTGCCTTCAGAGACAGATATGGAAAGATTTTTCTCTATTGCAATAGACTGCTGAAATTGAAAGATGTTTTTACATTCTAAAATGTAACAGTGTACTTTGGAGTTTTATTCAGTTATATGCTGCTCCAGCCATAGGAGAGCAGACAGGATGTAGTTCAAAAAAATACATAAAAGATAACCTTGGCTTTTTGCTTGAGGTCTATTATTTTTAAAATCACGTTAAAGAAATAGCTGTCTCTCCTTGTTTTACAAAGGATTTAAAAAATAGTATCATAAATAAACATTGAATTCTTCCAGATGTCTTTCTGGGCATGTATTAAGAGGATCATATGATTTTCTGCTTTTCATCTATGCATTCAATAAATATTATGGCGTCTGAGGGCACAGCCCAGTAGTAGGGCATGTGTTTATTTTGTACAAGGCCCTAGGTTCAATCTCTGGCACCAAAAAAGATAAATATTATAAAATTAATATATTTGTGGGCCAAGGATTTAGCTCAATGGCACTGTGTCTGCCTCACAAGCACAAGGTTGTGAGTTCAATCCCTGGTACAAAAAAAAAAACAAACAGGGATTTAGTTCAGTGGTGCCATGACCTGCCTTGAAAGTGCAAGGTCCTGAGTTCTATCCCTGGTACAAAAAAAAATTAATATCTTTTATCATACTCAGCCATCACTCACATTTCTTGAATGAATCCTACTTGGCTGTGGTTAATTCATGACTATATTGTCCTTGTCAAATATCTTCTTAGTGTTCTTGCAGTAATATTTTAAAGTGATAATTTATTAAATTTTCCTGAAACAATTCCTTTTCCTTATTATTTTTTCCTTCGAAATCATCTCTATCAAGAACAGAGCTACAATGCATATCACAGCCCTGTACACCATTCATGGTCCCTGCTGAGATCATACACCATGTCCTAACCTAAAACAAGCCTTCCCTTGGCCCATGGTCCTTAACTATGTTAGACAGGAATCTGGGAGAAGACTTCTTCTTAGTTCATACCCTTAGACAGACCCTCGGTCCCCAAATCAGTAGGCAGACAATGCCAAAGCAGCCAATATCCAGAGCTCTAACACTGTTCAGAACACTAGGTGGGAGATTCCCCTCTGGCTACATGAGAAATTGCAAAGCAGTGTCCTTCGGGTCAGATCTACATTGCACAGAGTTTGCGTGCACGCAATGCTTCCTTTCTCTCTGTCTTCTTCCATCTCTCCTTCCTTCCTTCCTCCCTCCCTTCTCTCATCTCTCCCATCCTTAGTTCCTGTCTCCCTCCCTCCCTTCAATTCTTTTTAAATTGACTCCTGTCAAAATTAAGGTCTGTACCACTGTCCAGCAAATCATGAATCCTACTCATAAAAAGAACCAAAACACATGAAACTTAAACATGAACCGCCATTGGACCAGAAAGGCTAAACCCATGTCATGCTTCCTGCTAAGCCATACCCATTCTAAAACTGCAGTTAACCACACTAAAATTCAAGTCCACGGCCATTTGTCAAATCATAACCATACCACTATTTATCAAACCAAGAGACAGCATGTACCAAGAACAATGCTTATATAAATATACCCCATTTCCCTCAACCTTTCACTAATTAAACATTTAATGATCATCAACCACATACAAGGAACCCTGATAAAGTAATTCTCTCAGCACTCTGACAGAGAACCCCCTGACCATAATGGCAACTACATCTAGCTGAGAGTCAGTCCCAGGCATACAACTCAGATCATACAATCTGCCATCACAATATAAGCACCTAAAAGTGCCTGCCCAGCCTACAGCCAAACTCATGCTACGACTCCACCAAGGACGGCAGCTTATACAGATGGACAGAGGCTGTATTCATACTGAAGGGCTGAGTACGATAGGCAGCAGCCCCTGGCCAAACAGAGCATAAATCTATACACTTATACAGCAATTTATGAGATACCCTTTGCCAAATATTGGGCTTATACATATATTAACACAAAACACAATTTATCCCACATATTACCTCTCTGTCCGTGTGACCAGGTGCCCCTGGGTGCCCATCTCTCCTGCTCCAGACTTCCGGTCCTCACCGGCAGAGTGTCCTTGTTGCTCACCCCCACAACCCCAGGACAGGACGCGTGCCTGGCTCCGAGCCAGGGCTCCACAAAACTGGCCACCTCTCCAGCAGGAGGCCTGCGCGATGGGAAACACAGGGAACAGCCAGGGACCCTCACGTGGGATTCCGGGGTCCCCCACGGACAGGCGGGAGGGGACACCCAGGCCTACGTGTGGCTGCGGAGAAGCTGTTTCAGGAGGCAGGAGGGGCTGTCACATCAGGCCTGCTCTGAGCAAGCAAGTGGCAGCAAGGGCCCCCTCTAATAAGGCCGCAAGCGCTCAGTAAATGTGTGTTGAGTCAGCTTAGGTGCGTTGGCGCAGGGTTAACCATCACGAGAGGCATGAAGGGCCCTTGAATTCCTGCTGTTAGGAAGGATAATTTAGCAGGCAAAAGACGGGGAGGTTGCATGGGCGGCTGGTAGGGAGAAGCACTCGGCTGCACAGGAGCTGGCCGTCATGGCCCTCCAATTGCAGGTCAAGTGGTGGCTTCTGGACTCCCAGGGGAGCCAGGCCCCTCCCCACAGGCAGACCCGGAGCAGTGTCCGAAGCCTGTTCCATCCCAGGGATGCGGGGTAACTTCGGGGGGGTCTCAGCTTTCTGGGACTGGAGAATTTCCCAGGAAGCCAAACTTTCCCTTTTAAAGACCAGGAGGGTCCTGGGCACAGCGTGGCAGTTGGTCCCTCTAGGTGGCGTCAGAGGGCAGAAGAGTTCCAAGCAGGGCGCCCTCCCTTCCCTTCTGCTGCAGACCCAGGAAGTAGAGGAGGCCTTGGTGTGAGAGGCAGCCCATCAGGGTGTGCTCAGTGGGAGTGTGTGCCTGTCCCCAGCTCCAGAGGGGGCAGCCTGGAGGTGGCATGGGTGGGGCCTCTTCTGGAGGGCTCGTCCGGTGGGGCTTTGGCCTCAGCTCTGGTTTGGGACACTACTTGACACGTAAGGGCCAAAGGTTAAACTGAGGTCATGCTTTGTGGTCCTAAGCTGGAGTCTGCTTTGGAGAGCGTCCAATCTTGGCATGGTCATGCACTATGGACTGAGTTGGCATGAGTGTATGCTCAGGCCTGTGTCAAATTGGTGTCAGGGTTTCCTGAATAGGAAGCTGTTTGTATCCTCATCTCAGCAAAGCCTGCCCTCTTTGTGGAGTTTTTAGCAAGCATCTGAGGGCAGCCATTTCAAGATATCTAGCTGAGGGCTCACCATAAACCTTGGTCTGACCTGGAGCTGCTTTGGGAAATGCTCTCTGTAGGTATGTATGTGGGTCATGCCCTTGGCAGTGATGTTGTCCCATGATGTCATCCCGTCTGGTGGTGTCTCCTGAAATACATGCTAGAGATTAGGGGATGGACCATAACTATCCTCTGACACAGGCGGAAGTGGTAAGTTTTTACCTGGAGCTTTCTAGACAGTGGTCTTCTCAAGGTGTGTGTCTGGCTGCTACCTAATGGCTGACTCACACTATTATCTATCAGATATTATCTATCAGTGTGAGCTTTGCAATCCTAAATTCTGGGTAAGGTGCTAATGTTCTACTTACAGGTTCCCTGGGTTTCTTCAATGAGCACAGAAGTTTTTGTCTAGTGATTTTGTGACTAAGGACAACTTTTTTGTGGGGAACTCCAGGGATAATGCAACTAGAGGGTCACTGATAATTGTTTCTCTTTATTTTCCTTGGTCACATCTGTGATGTAGCCCTCCCCGCTTGCCTCTCCTCAGCTGTATTCTCCATACATATAAAGAATTTCCTAACACCCCAGAACTCATTATTCTTAAATTCTAACATTTTCTTATACGTGCTTCTGAATTTCACTTTTTAAGAAATAAAATTTAGCCTTAGTTGAAGCTTCCTTTATATTACCCCTGGTCACCCTTCTCACTCCAAAGGTAACCACTATTCTGAAATTGGAGTTTATCTTTCCTGTACATGCCAAGGCTCTTAACTAACCTGCCCCCCCCTTTAAATGTCATCATTCGACAAGGGCACAAAATACTAGTACTTCAAGTTTGTATAGTTTCTTCAGTCATTTTCAGCCCTCGTCTGATGGGGTATAATTTGAACCTGGTTGTTTGGAGTCCAGTGTCTTTGTTCTCTGTGATCCTAATCTACTCATGACTTGTTGCCAGGCAAGAGAGAGGGATGGTAGTAAACAGAACTGGAGTCATGGCTAAATTATTAGTCTGCCACAAATAAGTGCTTCCAACCTCACTCTATGACATCTGGGTACCTCTCATGGGGCCAAAGAAAACATAGCAGGCCCCTTGCTAGGAGGGCTTTTGTTCACATCAGGTACCAGAAGGCACAGTGAACTGGGCATGGTTATTCAGAGCATACGAAAACATCTTAGGCAAAGGGTAAGGGAAGTCATAAGTAAGACACAATGATTGGAATTAGCTTTCATTTTACATATGAGAAGTTAGTTAAGGAGCTACAAGATGGCAAGGTCAGAACCTGGAGGGAAAGCACACCCAAAAGATGGCTGAGTTAAATAAGGAAAGGCTACCAAGGCGGTACTGCATATGCTTTACTGGTTGGATCCTCCAGATCCACCTTCCATTCTGCTCTGTACTCTGGGATGCGGCACCATCTGTACTAAGTGCTGAGCCCCTTCCTCTCTGGCTTCCGGGTGGGTTTGGCCAGTAGGGAGGACAGGCAAGAATTTGCAAAGAGGGAGGAGAGGGAAGTTAGGACTGCTCTTTGTAAGATGCCCTTCCCCTGAGGGGTTTCTGTAGGCTGACTGGCTGTTTCCCTCACTGAAGGTCACGGTTCCTCCTGTTTGGTAGCCTGATCCATACTGCACTTGCTGTCCAACCAAGGTAAAAGAATTCACTCCCTTTCTTTGCTGACTCAGGTAGAAGGATGTCATTAGGCTCCTACTTGTTAGCCTCAGGTTCTGCAGTATCACCTGTGGCTCCTCTAAATCCTACCCAAATGTTTTGAGTAGTTGCTTTGTTAAATGCTTCTTTCAAAATATTGTATGTGCTATTTGTTCCTGTTGGCTATTGACTAATGCAGGGTTCTTTTGTGTACTGGTGAGAAAATTCCTAATTTTTAAAAACTGTTAATGACTTGTCATTAACTTTTAGTTCAAGGAGAAGATATATACAAAGATTCTAACAGTGTTGTGGAAATACAAAAATATGCATTCAAACTTCCTTAATAAATCATATACAGGATGTAGTTCAGTGGTAGAGTTGTGCTCAGGATATGCAAGGCCTTCAGTTCAATCTCCGGTGCCAAAGAAAAGAAGTGGCGCACGCCTGTAATCTCAGCACTCTGGAGGCTGTGGCAGGAGGATCACTGTGAGTTCGAGACCAGCCAGGGCTACATAGTGAGTTCCAGGTCAGTTGCAACTACATAGTGAGACCCTGTCTCAAAAAAAGAAAGAAAAAAATATAAAAAGAATTCACATCCAGAAACATTGAGTCCTAAGACCAGGAATCTATCTTTTTTTTAATTTTTTTTTTTTAGTTTATTGGTACAATCTAGGTATACAATACAATTACATTCATTATTGGGATCCTGTACCATTACATGATAGGTCTTGATTCTTATTTTTCCCCTTGTCCCTGCCCTCCCTTCACCCCCTCCTCCCTTCCCTATTTACAAACACTTTATTTCCATTTTTTCATTTTCTCATATTTTTTCCTCTCCCTTATTATCTTTCCCCCACCCTTCCCACTTTCCCTACACCTTTAGCCCTTTACTTCCTATTTCACATTATTAATTATCTCATTAGGATCTTGTATACTATTATAGTTTTTCACACCAGAGAAACGATTCGGTATTTCAGTTAAAGAAATCTCTATATGAACATTAAAAATAGGGAATCCTAAAATAAAACTAAAAAGGGAAGTAAAAGAGAAAAGGCAATGATGTAAAATTAAAGGAATCCTTAATTCTGAAGATGAAAATGATCCTTGAACATATTTAAGTTGCTTCTTGCTCTTGTGGAATCTTTTTTAAAGGTTGAGTTTTGAAAGGTAATCTCTAGTGTGCTTTCTTATATAAGGTTTGTCTCCTCTACTAGACTCCATGAGAATAGGAACTCACCTCTTTTATTCACTGCTGTACCCTCAGGGATCAGGACAGTATCCTCAAACAGTAGATATTCAACCCTTTTTAAATTTAATGAATGATTGAAAACAATTAAAAGCACAGTTGACCATCATGAATTACTCATGAGTCATTCTCTTAATTAGAGGCAGATGTAATGAATCCAGGCACTCCTCACAAGACCTCTTTGTGGCCTACAATCATATCATTTTGTGGAGGTGGTGTGGGAGTGTTCACATATTTTCCAGGGTGTCTGCTCATTTTTTTTCTTTTCTAATGAGCTGGTTCATTGGTACATTTTAGGTATAATACAGTACAGTTACATTCATCTCTGGGATTTTGCACCTTTATATGGCATATCTCGGTTCTTATTTACTCAATTACAGGCAAAACAGGAGATAGTAAAGTCCAGCAGAGCTTCCCCCAAATTGTTTGGACTTTATTTCAGGAATGCCTTAACATACTCAGACTTGAGGAATCCATAACACATGCATTGCAGGGTGTGCCTGTAATATCAAGTGTATCTCTGAAGGGAAGAGGCAAAAGCATCACTTACCTGAACTATTATCCAACACATCACCTCATCAGCACACCCCTTGTGGGGTCTTCATCTTTGGACACTTTGGGTCAGTCAGTCAGTAAGCATGCATAATACACCTACCATGTGCCCGCCCCACCCCACAGGCTCTGACGATGATGAGTAGTGCATAGCCTACGTCTGAGATTGCTCATAGAGTTGTGAAGCCATGCTCACAATAGAATACAATAACTACACTAATGAAGGTAATGTGTGTGGGGTTGTTTTTTTTGGTATTGGGGATCGAACTTGGGTCCTTGTACTTGCCAGGCAGGCGGTGGCACCACTGAGCTAAATCTCCGACCCTAATATGTTTTGTTTTTAACTTTTTATTTGAAGATAATCTCAAATTTTCTGAAATTTGAGTGCCAGAATAAGAATAGTATAAAAGACACTTACATATTTTTTTGATTCCGGTTTACTTGTTAAATTTTTACCACATGTACTTTACCATTTATGCTCTCTGTATTTTTTCTCTTTGAAATACTTCAGAGTGTATTATGTCACAGTGCTTCCCCTCAAAATACCTCAGTGTATATTTACTAAAGAATAAGGCAATAGTCTCTTTTATTACCAAAGTCCAATTATCAGGTTCTAAACTTTACTTTTTTTTTCTTTTTTTTGGTACCAGGGATAGAATTTAGGACCTTGCGGTCAGCAAGTGAACTTCACATTATTTACAATAGATTTGATCTAATCTATTATCCTATATTCCAGTTTTATCACTAGATCTAGTAACATCCTTTGGAACATTTCCCCCCTCCAGTAAAGGATTTAATCTACAGTCAGGTACTGAATTTAGTTATATTGCTTTAGCTAGTGCCAGTTACAATTCTGAAAGAAAATCTCAGCTGTTAAAATCCCAAATACAGTACTGAAATTCCCGAAGATCAAAATCCCCAAACTCTAAAATCCTGAAAATCATAATTTTGAAAGATTAAAATCCCTATGATGGGTGTGGTGGTACACACCTGTAATCCCACTACTCTGGGAGGCCGAGGCAGAAGGAGCACAAGTTCAAGCCCAACCTGGGGAATTTAGTGATTTAGTGAGACCCTGTCAAAAATTTAAAAAAAAAAAAAAAAAGGTCAGGGTTGGAACTCAGTGCAAAGGCCCTGTGTTCAATCCCAATTTAAAAATCCCAAATGTGGAAAGCCTGAAAACTGCAATTCCCAGTGGAAAAGGAGCTATGTAAGAAGGATAGGAAATTGAAATCTGCAAAAGGGGTTAGTACATGTCTGCATGTACACAGGATAGTTGCATCATGTTAGGTAGAATGAATACTTAGAAACCCAGTAACACATTATTTTGGGTGTGTCTGTGAGGGTATTTCCAGAGATTAGCATGTGATTCTGAGGGAGTAGAAGAGGAAGACACACCCTCAATAAAACTGGTTGCCATCCAATCAGCTGGGTGTGGAGAAAAAAAAAATACAGAAGGCAAACTGGTCTCCAAGATCTGGAACAGAGTTCTTGCCTTAGACACAGAATTCCAAGCTTGTCGACCTGCTTATGTGCTACACTTCACATGTGCTGGTGACTTGTTGTGGAAGGAACTGGCAAGCAACACGCACATAGAGCCAAGCTGAATGGAAGTAAAATAAAAAAGTTTGTTTTGTCAGAAAAGGATTGATCGCATTCAAAAATGCAGTGCCTAGCTCAGTGGTCCCACCGCCTACCTCCCAAGCACGAGTACCTGAGTTCGATCCCTAGTACCAAAAAAAAAAAAAAAAAAAAAAAGATAAAAAAATGCAGTGCCAGTGATCGACCCCCTATTGGGTTGCAGCTCCCCTTTGATAGGTTTTAGAGCCATGATCTCCTTCAGGTGGTTACATTTCATTTCCTCAGTTCACATTACCCATGTACAAACTACAGTAACAAGTCAGTTCCCTTTAACCCAGATGTAACAATTCCTTGCATTTCGGGAGTTTACCTTAAGATTCCTCTCGCTATCTGTTCTAGTGCACAGGAAGCGGGTGTTGAAGGTTAGGGATGAGGCCAGATGTCCCACTCCATGGTCAATGCCTCCTGGTGTCTGTTAATTTTGAACTAAACAAAGCAGATTGCTGTTAAGAGACAGAAGAAGTAATTTTACATTTTCCCAACATTTTGTAGGTGTTTAGATTGTTTCCAAAAGTTCTCTGTATTGGACTCACTGTATGTTTTGATTGGTCTGCCAAAAGACAGGTTGTCCATCACAGTATTTTTTATGACCGTACTTATAAAGCTGGGTATGCACAATTACCAATTATAGAGATATGCACTTATGCATTTTGCATTTTTGACCTATTTCTTTATGAATACATTTTGTCTGCTTATAACTATTATAGTTGTGTGAATGTCACTAATATACCTGTGTGTTTGTGCTTGCAAAAATATGTTTGTTGTTATTTATTTTATTGCCTAAAGTGGCTTATGAAATGTCCTTCTCTCCTCATGTTTTATGGTTCTCAAATAAGTTCCCTTTAAAAATTGTAAATAATGCAGAGAAAGTAAATTTCAAACCAAAACTGATTCTAGTATTATTGATGTAAGACGGTACTATATCATACCTCTGTGAATGTAAAATATCTTGTACCTGCTTTATGATACATAGTAGTGACCATGCTTTATCAGAGCTACATTTAATGATGGTACTCTAGAATGTTCTCATTCCAGAGGATGATTAAGATGCTAATTAAAAAAATGGTGCCAGGTACCACAACAGCAACAGAATTTGCTGTAGGTTTGACCCTCAGCTCTACAAAATAAAATAAAGTAAAAATGTAAATAGATGTCTTTTAAAGAAAATGTAAAACAAAATTTGCTTTTCATCCAGGCACAGTGGCACCCACCTATAATCCCAACAGTCTGGGAGACTGAGGGAGGAGGATTGCAAGTTGGAGCCAAGTTTGGGCAATTAATGACTTAGTGAGACTTTCTCTCAAAATAAAAAATAAAAAGGGTTGGACATGTAGCCCATTGTAAAGGCCCTGGGTTCAGTCCCAAATTATGAAAAAAAATTGATTCCCAGAATAATGTTTTAGGGATTTTAGACTTCAGTAATTTTGATCTTCCTGGATTTCTGGATTTGAATGCACAGGATTATGATCCAAACTCCTCTCTAGCCTCACTTACTTGCTTATTGGTTCTAGAGATGAATCCAGAGCCTCACACTTCTTAAACACCTACTCTCCCAGTGAGCTACCACTCCCTTCCCTTGCCCCCTTTAATCTGGAGCCATTCCCTAGGCTTACTTAGGCTTTCATGACACTGAAATTTTTCAAAATTACATTTTTTCTTTGAAACGCATTTCTTCCTTTGTATTTGTCTAGTATTTTCTCATTAAATTGAGGTTATATATTTTTATAATTAAAAAAATTTTGGTGCAATCTGTATAACATAAAGTTTACCATTTCTCTCTCTCTCTCTCTTTTTTTTTTTTTTTAGCGCTGAAAATCAAACCCAGAGCCGTGCACATGCTAGGCAAATTCTACCACAGAGCTATGTTGCCATCCTTAAATCATTTTTAGGTATAAATTTCTGTAGGATTAAGTATATTCACATAGTTGCTCCCATCACCCCCATCTGTCTTCAGAGTTTCCTCATCTTCCCAAACTGAAACTCTATACCTATTTAACAATAAATTGCTCTGGGAAGACCGAGGCAGGAAGATTGCAAGGTTGAGGCCAGCCTGAGCTACATAGTGAGTTCAAGGCCAGCCTGGGTTACATAGCAAGACCTTGTCTCCAAAAAACAAAAACCAGAATGAAACAACAACATAAGAAACTTAACAATAATTCCCCTGGTAATTACCATTCTCTTTTCTTTCTCTATGAATTTGATTTTTTTTTTTTTTTGGTTTTTTGAGACAGGGTCTCACTATTTAGTTGATACTGACCTGGAACTCACTGTGTAGCCCAGGCTGGTCTCGAACTCACAGTGATCCTCCTGCCTCAGCGTCCCGAGTGCTGGGATTACAGGCGTGCACCACCATGCCTGGCTTGAATTTGATTTTTATTGGGAAGTCATATAAGGTTTATCGTACAATATTTGTCCTTTTGTGTCTGGCTTATTTCATTTATTATACTATCTTAAAGGTTCGTCCTTGTTGTAGCACTTGTCATAATTTCCTTCCTTTTTAGGGCTAAATAATATTTCATTGTATGTATATACAATTATGTTTTCCCAGCTATACTCTTCCTTGGGTGACATTATGTTCTCCTCAGGGCAGCACATCTAGAGGCATATAGTGCTCCACTTTCTGTCATTGGTAATTTTTTTTTTTTAGTCTCAATTGAAAGACTTTAATGTACATTATGCTCTTGGAAAAACATCTGCAAGGAAACAAGAGAAACCGAAGTCTTACCCAGCAGGGGTTTTCATTCAGAAACCTGCTGTGAGCCCCAGCTTTAGAGGATGACAGCACCAGGGCAAGAGTACAACAGTCTGAGGTCAGCATGGAGGGCCTGCATGCCCATGTAAAGATGGAACTCTGCCCACACAGCACAACAGGAATGCCCTCAAGATTTCCAGGAGAGTAGAAGCGTCATCACTGATGACAGACAGTTCCACAGGAGGGCTGGGAAGATTCAGGCTGCCCAGGTCATTTCCAGGGCTCAGAAGGTAACTTCAACAGGGCCTAAGAAGCCTGCTTGGAGGGCCGGGGATTTAGCTCAGTGGTTCTGCTGCCTGCCTACAAGCACAAAGACCTGAGTTCCATCCCTGGTACGGGGGTGGGGTGGGGGTGAAGCCTGAAGCCTGCTTGGGACAAGAACTCTTCTTTTTATTGTTGTAGCTCCAGGTCATCAGAAACAGTCACATGGTAGTTCTTGTGAGGAATTGGGGCACATGGGAGGGGTGCCAAGTTGCTCTGTGTCTGAGGCTTTGGAAAGCAACTGATGATGACAGCAGCAGGAGGATCTCTGAAATCAAGGGCTGCTCCAGTTTTGGGAAATTAAAAACTGGAGCCTCTGGACAGGACAAGGGGATTTAGGGGGAGAAAGCTAAAGTGGATCCAACCAACCATAGTCCTTGTCACCCACTTCCCAGGCAAGGCTTGCTACCTGTTTTCTATCAGACTCCCATTCAGCCAGGGGCAGGTAGAAACTGCAGCTCATTTTCCTTTTTTTTTTTTTGTTTTTTT
>NW_022900951.1:100307487-100313784 GCF_012274545.1 Fukomys damarensis
TTTTTTTTGGTATAGGGGTTTGAACTCGGGACCTTTCATTTCCCCTGTGAACCTACATTTAACTTCCAAAAAAATCACCCACTGATATCTCAGACTCCCAAGACAATCCAGGGTTTCTTGTTTTCTAAGCATCCTGTAGAACAAGAGATCAGTTCTCTTGGACTTTCACTTCTACTTCTTGTCAGAAATGACGATGCTGCCAAGGCAGGTCTGTCCCAGGAGATTCTGTAAAAGCTTGTCAGCTTAGCCAGGACTGGGCGAACAGAGAACCCACAAGTGTGCTTTTAGCATAGGTATAGCGTCTTTTCTGATGAAGGGATTTATTTACTGGTGAAGGAGGGAATTCCGGCTCCATCTTTGCAGAACCTGGCAAGACTGCTGCCTTGGAGAGTCCCAGGATAAGAGCAGATGAATGGAGAGGCCAGGGCTGCATTCACTGGGAAGGGGCCTCTCACAGCTCGTGTGTTTGCAGAGTTAGCCAGTTTCGATGCCTTCGGGGAGCTCCACCATCACCGGGGCACAGTCCTCAGGCTCTGAGGCAAAGTCCCACGGAAACTTCTTGGTCACATGGGCTTGGAACTTTTCAGCTTTCTTCCTCAGGGTGGGATCCACAGCAATGCTGCAGGCTGAAGAAAAAAAAAACCTGTAAGGTGCTGGTAAGGAAGTTGTCCTGGGAGACAATGTCCATAAAGAAGTCAGCGGGGATCTCACCAAGCTGGTGATACAGGATGGAGATAAGGTTGATGTACAGAGTGTGGTGCTTCACCATGGCTGCTTCTGATCGGCACAGGAGGTTCAGGAGCTGCTTCCAGTGCTCAAATGCCTCATATACATTGCCCAGCGAGAAACACACAAAGGCAAACTGGAGTTCACCGATCACATCCTGGGGGCTGCTGGGGAACTGCTTGCTGAGCACAGTCTCCAGTGCATAGCTCAAGTCCATGCTGTGCCTGGTTATCTCTGCTGGTGTAGCACCTGCTGGGAACATCTGTGTGGGTAGCTCTGAGAAGCGGATCTCTGTCCCAGCTCTGGGCTTCATCTCAGGCAGCCGAGCTAGGCCCTCCTGATAACTTTTGCACTCAGTGCCACAGAGAGGTAGATTCTGCCCCACCCGGGCCTTGGTGTGCTTCATTTGTCATACAGGCAGCACATCTGAGAAGGCACAGATCTGCCGGCTTTCAGGCTGCAGCCTCTCCATTGTGGCCTCACTGACAAAATTGGTGAGTGAGATCCATTTCTTGAGTGTGGCATATGGGTAAGGTCCCAGAAACTGGTCCAGCTCCTGGAGATTGGCCCTCATAGCTTCCACTTCAGCTTCTGGGGCTGGGGACAAGTCTACCTCTTCCAGGAGAGCATTCCAGCACAGGACTGTCAGCCCTTGCTGCTGCAAGCTAAGAAAGAAGCCCATACGAGGACCCACATCCGTAGGATTGGCTTTGTCCACTGAACTGTTGTGAAGAAAGTGGACACCTGGTGGGATCATCTTCACACCCCGGAACTTGGGTCCTACCTCCCAGGAGTTATAGTCAATGCCAAACTCGGTCCCCCTGGGCACATTCAGGATGACCATAGTGGCCCCTTCAAAGAAGAGGTGCTTGGCTAGGTCAGGGTCCATCTGCATGGCAGCCATGTGGCCAATGGTAGGTGACCCAAAAGGAGAATCCTTCTTGTCTTCTGAAAAAGCTCCTCAACCTTCACTCGGGTACCACGGAAACCGGTAATGTTATTTTGATCAGCTGCCCAAGGGGTTGTCAGATTTGTCTACTATTATAGTTACTGGGTTTCTTTCCCTCCAAAGTAATAAGCAATTTTATAAGGGAGAAATCTCAAAAACAATCCAGGTATCTATCTTGTAATAAAAATTTTCTGCTAAAAATTCCCCCTGAATTTAGTATCCTTTGATTATTTTTTCTGATCCAATCTTTTTATTTTCAGTGCTGGGAATTAAACCCAGGGCCTTAAGCATCCTAGACAAATATTCTACCTCTGAGTTACACTCCCAGCTCCTGATCCAGTCTTTACTAAGATAGTTATAAAACTGAGATTCCTACTCTAGAATTCTCAGTACGTTAATCATTGACACTTGGCATTCTACATTAACAAGAATTTTCTCTATTTCCTTATTGATTGTCAGTATATACTTATGAATTTGTGTTTTTCATTGATTTATAATTCATCACTGCAATTAATTATTTTGGTGCTTAAATATTCCCAGACTTGGCCAATGGAAGGCTCCTTCAAGCTGGCTTCTGCATACTTATGTCATGTCCTCTTTGCTTTTCATTTTTATTTTCTGTTTCTTTATTTTTGAGACAGAGTCTTGCTATGCTGCCCAGGCTGGTCTTGAACTCATGTGCTTAAGCAATCCTCCAGCCTCACCCTCTCGACTAGCTAGGATACAAGCCACACACCACAGTGCCTGGTTCTCTCTCTCTCTCTCTCTCTCTCTCTCTCTCTCTCTCTCTCTCCCTTTGTTTCTGCTGCTGTTTTTAAATCACACCTCTCACTTCTCCTGGTACTGGGGCTTGAACCCAGGGCCTTTGACTGAGCTACATTCTCAGCCCCCTTTTTAATTTTGAAACAGGATCTTATTAGTCACTAAGTTGCCTGGGCGGGGCTCACATTTCCCAGAGTGCTGGAATGACAGGCATGTGCCACCAAGCCCAACTAAATTACTTCTTGATTTTATGGCACTGAAAGATGATCCAGGTTTATCTTGCCCCTACCTTGCTCCAGGCCTGGAACTGGCTATTACTCTGAGGTTCCTTGGTCCTTTCAGTGGGGAATAGACCAAGATCTGGGCATGGGACCCCTTTGTTATTACCTAGTTGTCATTGTTTTTCTGCCTTCAGCAGACAGAGATAGGGAATATATATACACATGTATCCATACACATAAGTGTGTTTGGACTATACAGTGAATGGTTACATTTTTTTAAAATTTTTTACAGTAAAAGACACATTGCCATTAACCCCCCCGAAAATGCTCCCCCTCACTTCACACACACTTATCCCATCATCCTTGCCACTTTCTGAAGCAGTTCTGAAAGACCTCTCACTTCTTTACAGGTGTGATCAAAACTACAGTGACCGCTGCTGCTGACCGCCATCTAAAGGAAAGACAGGTTCCTCAAAACGTTACCGTGTGTCCTCGCTCACCTTATTGACTAGATGTGCCACTGTGTGACTTCTGGCTGGCCCTTTCCCTAAATCAAAATGTTCCTGAAAGGTAAACATTTTGAATGAATTCAGGACATCAAGGCAGCCATGACAGAGCCACTAAATACGCTCACAAAGAAGACTTCCAGAACTGCTTCAGAAAGTGGCAGGAATGATAGGATGTGTGTGTTCAAATCAAGGGGTGAGTATTTGGAGGAGGAATAATAGCAATGTGTCTTCTAATATATTAAATCAAAATGTTCCTGAAAGGTAAACATTTTGAATGAATTCAGGACATCAAGGCAGCCATGACAGAGCCACTAAATACGCTCACAAAGAAGACTTCCAGAACTGCTTCAGAAAGTGGCAGGAATGATAGGATGTGTGTGTTCAAATCAAGGGGTGAGTATTTGGAGGAGGAATAATAGCAATGTGTCTTCTAATATATATATATGACAACATGTACATGCACATACATGTATATACTTCAGAAATCACACCGCATACCAATGCTCTCAATTTCAATTCATCCTCACAGGATTCACTCCTGCCTTTCCCCATTTCACATTTTTAGCTCCCTCCTTTCACAGTAAGAACCTTGGCTCCCAAGTACAGTACATTTACTCATTTGCTCGATCCTATGATACATCAGAGTGGTTTCAGAATGGTTTTGCCCATACTACTACCAAAGAAAGATCTACAAGAGTGAGTTCAGGATTTGTTTGCAGTTCTGCTTGCCACATAATCCCATATCACCTAGGACTGGGGGGTTGTAAATTACTTGGATTAAATCCTCTCTCTATTTCCCAGTCTCCCTGCTTTAAGTGAGGAAATAGAATTAACTCGAAACACAATGTGATTCATTTGTTTCAGTTTTAACCTTTCCTCTCTTGATTGATTGATTGATTGTACCGGGGATCTAACTCAGAACTTTGCGCTTGTGAGGCCAGAGGCGGCACCACTGAGCTACATCCCTGGCCTTGATTTAATTCATTTTTGATTGTATAGAACATTAATATGCTCACAGAATTTGAAACAGTAGAGGCTAAGAAGGTAGCTCAGTGGTAGAGCTCTTGCCTAGCGTGTATGACACCCTGGGCTCCATCTCCAGCCCCACACAAAAATAGTCTAAACTATAGTCAGAAATGTCACTCGTTCTCACTGCTTTTCCGTACCATTTCTCCTCCCTCTTCTGTTTTTTATGTCTTGTGTTTCTTTTTCTTTTCTTTCTTTTTGTTTTGTTTTTGGAGCTGGTGATAGAACCTGGGCCCTTGTGCTTGTAAGGCAGGCGCCGGAACCACTGAGCTAAATCCCCAGCCTTGTCTTGTATTTCTTATTGTAAAAATAAGCAGATGCATTACTGTTTGCTTATTTTTCTTTCTCTTTTTAACAAGTGAGAGGTCACTAAATACACTCTTTTTCACTTTGCTTCATTTTCATAACACAATTTAATAAGGATATGTTTTTTGGGGGGCTGGGGTACCAGGGATTGAACTCGGGTCCTTGTGCTTGCAAGGCAGGCCACCAAACCGCTGAGCTAAATTCCTGGCCCGGGATATGTTTAATTTCTATGAAGGTCCAGACTAGTGTGAGGTGACTGAGGCATCTTGAACACATAATTTAAGGAGACCCTAGTAAGTTCTGCTTGGAGGAGTTTGACCTGTGAGTAGGATTACACTTAGCAGAGAAAGGGGATAAAGTTATTTGGGACAAAAGAGACAGGGTGTGCAAAGTCAAGGAAGCATGAAAGAGCATTGTGAGAAACACAATGTAACTTGAAGTGGAGGATGTTTGCTAGTGAGGGAAATAAGGCTGATAAAGTAGGCCAAGGACCAGGTTATAAATTGCCATAGGTGCTAAGAGTTTAGATTTGATCCTGGGCAGTAAGAAGCCCTTGATAGTTTTTTATATAATTGATTACATTATTCACTTTGTATCAAGTCTCACCATCAAGTCCACTTCCACAATGGCTCCTCTTAAAGGCTTTCTTTTTTCTTTTTTTTTTTTTGTTTTGTTTTTTGAGACAGGGTCTCACTATGTAGTTGATACTGACCTGGAACTCACTATGTAGCCCAGGCTGGTCTCGAACTCACAGCGATCCTCCTGCCTCAGCCTCCCAAGTGCTGGGATTACAGGCGTGCACCACCATGCCTGGCTCAGGATGTCTTTCTAGTAATTGACTGGGGGCGGGGGGTGAGTAGTACTCGGTAAGTAGGGAATATGACAGCAGTAAATTGAAAGGGAAAGATAAGAAGTTCAGTTTTGAACATATTGAGTCAGAGTTAAAAAAAATCCAACTAAAATTTTTCATTTAAAAGTTATAAGACAATGTCTTAATGAAATTTGGACAGTACCCCTCTTCTGATTTCCTTTTGCCTTCACAATCAAGATGGAAACAGTAATTTGGGGTGGAATACTTGTTTCATGTCGAATACAGAGGCACACACTTGTAATCCCAGGTACTGGGGAACTGAGGCAAGAGGGCTGCAAGGCCTCCTTGCAAGGTTGGGTAACTTATTGAGACCCTGTCTCCAAATTTTTGAAAAGGGAAGGGAGGCTGAGGATGTATCTCAGTGTGAAGGTCCTGGGTTCAATCCCCAGTAAACGCCCCCCCCCCCGCACACCCCGCCAAAAAAGAAAAGCAAAGTAATTTGTTTCGCTAGTAGGTCTGGGAGGCCCCGGGAGGCGATTTCAATGTCCTCATGAGCCTGTCAGCTGTGGTTAATAGGGAGCATCCACTATATTCTTCCCGGCTCACCTGGGGCAAACGCCCTCATGTCCTTTGCTCAACAAAATACCCGACAGTCTTGCTCTCGCCACCGTTTCCACCGTCCACGGTCCAAGTACAATTTTTTAAGAGTTAAAAATGTGACTCATACAAAATATAGTGAACACCCATGCAAATTTTGCTGAAGTTGTTAAAGAAGGAAACACCAGGCTAAGCGACTTCAGAGGAGAATTTCAGAGACCGTGCATTTGTTATCGCGCTGTACCCCATAAATGTGGAGAATTCCAATAACAATTTGCTTCCGAGGAGCCAAGTTGGTGGAAGTGGCCCCTCCGCGACCTCCCCTGCCCGGCCCGACCAGCTGCAGGACGCCTCCTAGGAGCAGGTACCCGGCCGCCCCGCGCCACAGGG
>NW_022900951.1:100314029-100314307 GCF_012274545.1 Fukomys damarensis
TCCTCCGACCCCTCGCGGAGTCAGCGTGGCCGATCAAGATGAAGGCACACATGTCTCTAAACTAATTCATGAAAAAGAAAGAGAGAAAGTGCATATAGATAGTGAAATACAGAGTTCTAGAATAAGATTACTAAATAGATACAATATAGGCAAGTGCAGCGGCTACTTTGAGGGCTGTCTTTTTTTACTGGCCAGAAAACGTTTTCATCAAGCAAAAGTCTGTGAATAAACATGCAACTTCATAGAGACCTGTTCTTTTTTTTTTTTTTTTTTTTTTT
>NW_022900951.1:100315155-100315689 GCF_012274545.1 Fukomys damarensis
AGTGTTGTTTTCATCTGCATCTCTCGAATGACCAGTGATGTGGAACATTTTTTCATATATTTTCTTGCTGCTTTCACTTCTTTGTATGAGAAATGTCTGTTCATTTCGGATGCCCATTTTTGGATTGGGTCTTTATATTTGGGGGGACTGATTGTTTTGAGTTCTTTATATATCCTTGATAATAGTCCTTTGTCTGAGGTACAGCTGGTAAAAATTTTTTCCCACATTGTAGATTGTCTCTTAGTTCTGCTAATGGTTATAGAGACCTGTTCTTAATCAACAGTAAATAGTCAAATAAGACATAGATTCCCCAGAGAAATAATCTTCGGATGGGCTCGTTAGATAATGTCCAGCTGTGATATGGAAAGGGCATCCTCTTGCCTTACAATATGTACATGTCTTGAATATTTTTTCCTGCCTCCTCATAAGAACAGCTGTGTGACATCATACTAAATATGTAAGGTCATATCTACGAGGGTTTGATTACAGAAACTAATAAAGTATTCTCTAAATAATGAAAAAAGAATAAGGTAA
>NW_022900951.1:100316054-100322695 GCF_012274545.1 Fukomys damarensis
GGGAAAAATGATAATCAAGACCTATTATGTAAAGGTACAGAATCCCAATGATGAATGTAACTGTATTTGTATACCTAGATTGTACCAATAACCGCAATAAAAAGGAAAAAAAAAAAAAAGAACAGCTGTGTGAATCTAGGTAGGTGCCTGAAACTGCTGAGATTGCACATTTTGAGGTGTCATGGAGTTTTCTCTCACTCACACTATCACATTTCAGCTGGGAACCAGACCCATCAGCTTTTGCCATTAGCCCTCTCTAAATGGGGCTCTAATATGTGTCTCCAAGGCTGGAACAGGAAAATCCATACCCATGAAAAATGAGATATCCTTGTCTTTATATCATCTCTCCCAGGTGCCCATGCAAGCCTCCTTTACACAGGTGCCACGTGCAACTTGATACTAATGCACATAAATATCTGTGAGGCCCTCTAAGTCATGAGACATGCCCAGACACAGTTCAGGTCCAACCAACCCTGGGAACATTTAACACAAACCAAGAGACTCCTGTCGTTCCAGAAGCTAGTGGAGGATCACAGAGACGGTTTGGGAATGGTGCAGGGCCAGTGCCAAGTCCAGAGGCAGCACCCAGTATTCAATCGTCCTCCTAAAAACCAAACTGACACCTTGAATGATCACTCAGTGGTTTGGGTAATATTGTTTATTCCCACGAAGTCTACACTTGAGAGTATCTGATCCCCCTGAGCAGCAAACCAGAGAGTTTGAGGCAAGAACTGGTAGGTAGTGTTCTGTACCATCCTCTTTGTTCAGGGTTTAGTAGTCCTAGCAAAGCCTGGCCACATTGCCTCACTTTAAAAAAAAATCCCAGAGCCTTGTAAGAAGCAATCAATGTCTCTTGCAACTTTACTTTAGGTTTGCATTTGCTTATTTCTTCAGAATCTAAATCTATGACTTACCTGAGGGGGTGAAAAGCCCAGATTCAATGGAAATGGCACTATCTCTTCTCTAGTTCTAGGAGAGCTCCTTGCTCTGCTTGTATGAGGCAGGGCCCAGGCAGGAAACAGATGACACACACAAGGGATTTTTTCCCTGAGGTAAAATGAAAAAGATGTAGATGGGACTAATGAAAATAGTAGGGATGATAAAGTCTTTTCTTTTTTCTTCAGTACTGAGCATTGTACCTACAACTTTTACACTGAGCTGTATCCCCTGGTCTTTTTTTTTTTATTGTATTTTGTGAAAGAGTCTCATTAAGGTTTGTTCTGGCTGGGTTTGAACTTTGGATCTTCCTTGCACAGCTTCCCAGGGTTCTGGGCTTGCATGTGTTTGCCACCATGCCTGGCTAGTAAAATCTTTAGATATGAAACAGACGCAAGTCATTACTACCCCTCATTGGGAAGAGCCCAGGAGAGGAAAGTATTTCTAATACTGCTCCGTGAAATGGAGCTATGAAAGAGGGGAGCCTAATGTCCATGGGTGGCCCCTGAGGAATCCTGCCCCTTCTAAACCATGGCAGGCAGGAAGGAAACAGAACAAATAGCCTGGCCCCTTCCTTTTCCCACCCTTTCCTTGGGTCATTGTCTGCTAGCTACCACTGGCCAAACCTAACCAGAAACCATTTTGCAAGAGAGCTCATGTGATACAGACCATGAGAGGGATAGCTTTTGTGGGCACAGGGTAAGGGAGAGAAAGGTGGAGAATGGATTTCGGAGGCAATGGGATTTATGAAATATCCCCAGCACTTTCCATTTAATAAGCAGAGCTCTTGGTTTGCTGTCAGGCCTTATCTGTCAGGACATGTAGAGTGGGCTATTAAGTGTTCTCCAATGCTGCTGGCAAGAAGCAAAGAGGAATCTTATGGTCCAGTTTTTTCAAGATATTGTGAGGTGGTGGGTTAGGGGAGGTATTTACTCAGGGCAGCAAGGTGACAACACAGACAATAGCAGAATACCAGTGGTATCTGGGGTTGGAAGGGAGGGAGGAAAGGAGAGAGGGAGCGGGATGGAAAGGGAGAGGGAGGAAGAGAAGAGAGCAAGAAACAAAGGAGCGTGGTGAAAGAAAGGGGAAGAAACGAAGAAGGAGAAGGAGGCAAGGAGAGAGGGAGAAAAACATAGCAAGCATCAATTTGGTGAAAAGGGACAAAGTTATACCATGGGACAGGAACTCTGAGGAAAGTGACAGAAAGGTAGTACATTGATAGATCAAAAGCATGAGCTTTGGAAGCAGGCAAAGCTTGGGCCTCTCGTGTCTAAATTCCTTGTGTCTAAATGTCACGTTATAGTTTTTCGCAGACCATGCTGGTGTGATTTATCTTACAATCCTCCTGCTTCCAAAAATTGACAGATAGATATCAAGGAGGCACAGCTCCCTACTTTATGGTCCCAGTCATTAAGTGGGGTTGAATTGCTAAGGCAGACCCTGAGGGCCTAACATGACAGTGATTGCGAATACACAGGTAATGATGGGGAAAAATACAATATTGCAGGAAAGTTTAGATATGCATCACTGGCAAAGGTTGTCACCCACCAAGGGCTCTAGAGAGCCCTGGTGCAAGGTCCCATTGCAAGGTCCCCAAGAGCCATAACAGGAGGTACTTTTTCAGATCAAGAACTACAGAAGTTTAACTACAGATCCCTGGTGGATGGGGAAGGGGGAAGGTGTGGTAACTTAACCAGGTACACATCACTAATTTCACTCTTGTTAAAAATACATGCTCTAGCATCCAGAATATCAAAAGAAATTTTACAATTCCGTGATAAAAGAGACAAATGTAAAATGTAAAAATGGCTAGAGCATCTGAAAAATAATTTCTCCAAAAAAGATATACAAATGGCCAATAAGGACCCAAAATGCAAGACTGTAGAATAATGAGGAAATACAAACCAAAATCACAATGAGATACCACTTTGAACTCACTAGGATGGCTATCATTAAAAGTGGGAGTGCAGACTAGTCCAACCACTATGGAAATCAATATGGAGATACCTCAAAGAGCTTGGACTGGAGGTTCCATTTGACCCAGCCATCCCTCTGCTGGGTATCTTTCCAAGAGAACTAAAAGAATCATATCACAGAGAAGTATGTGCACCTATGTTTATAGCGGCACAGTTTGTAATAGCTAAATCTTGGAAACAGCCTATTTGCCCATCCGTTGGAAACTGGATAAAGAAGTTGTGGTTTTTCTATAAAATGGAATATTACTCAGCCATAAAGAACGAGAAAATAGATTCATTCATAGGAAAATGGATACATATTGAAGATATACTCCTAAGTGAAATAAATAAGTCGCACACGTGTAAATACAAACTAGTTTCCCTGGTGTGAATAATCTGCAACAATGCATAAGATTCTAATAAGATTACATTAGACATTTAGAAATGGGAAGAAAGGAGCTAAAGGTGCAGGGAAGGTGTGATGGGTAGGGGAAGAACAAAAAGGGAAAAGAAAAAATGTGAGAGAATGAAAAGATGAAAATAAAGTGTTTGTAGATGGGGAGGGGAGGAGGGGGTGAGGGGAGGGCAGAGGTAAGGGGAAAAAATGAGAATCAAGACTTCCCATGTAGAGGTACATGATCCCAACAATGAATGTAACTGTACTGTATCCCTAAAATGTACCAATAAACTCAATAAAATTAAAAAAAAAAAAAACAGAATCAGAGCTCCCTACCCAGCCGCCATTGCTCAAGTGCCGGGAAGTAGCCTGGGCCCTGATCCACCACAGGAAGGAGAGCCAGGCCTGCTCCTGACCCAGCAGCCATTGCTCAAGCGCCGGGAAGAAGCCTGGGCCCCGATCCACCGCAGGAAGGAGAACCAGGCCTGCTCCCAACCCAGCTGCCATTGCTCAAGCACTGGGAGGTAGGCTGGGCCCCGATCCACCTCGGGAAGGAGAGCCACGCCTGCTCCCTACCCAGCAGCCATTGCTCAAGCGCCAGGAAGAAGCCTGGGCCCCGATCCACCACAGGAAGGAGAGCCAGGCCTGCTCCTGACCCAGCAGCCATCGCTCAAGCGCCGGGAGGCAGCCTGGGCCCTGATCCATCGCGGAAAGGAGAACCACGCCAGCTCCTGACTCAGCAGCCATTGCTCAAGCGCCGGGAGGCAGCCTGGGCCCTGATCCACCATGGGAAGGAGAGCCACGCCTGCTCCCGACCCAGCCATCGCTCAAGCACCAGGAAGGTAGCCGCGCAAGCACACCTGTACCCCCATAAGCCCCTCCCCCGCACTCTCAGACCTCCGGACTGTGCCAGTCTTTGGACCCACTCTGCAGAGGCAGAGGTGGTCATCAAGGGTATTTTTCTGAGTTCCCAACTTTGAACATATTTAAAGAAAGGGAGTGGGAAACCTGTAATAGAACGTTGTGGAGTTCAACCATTCAAAAAGTTGGGGACCTCAATCTGGGCCTTGCAGCCCGAGGTCAGTCAGCGTCATGGGGTTCAGCCATCAGCTAACTGAGACCAGGGGTCTTGCATCTTCACTCTGTCTGAGCCATTAAATGGTAAATACACTATATTGAAATTTTGTTCACTGCAGACATGTTCTGGACTGCTTCTTGATTTCAATTTAATTCAAATGATTTAAGGGTGATAGACTAGTGACTACCACAGGTGGTCAGTGTCCAAGTTGTGCTTGATCTTAATGTGTTGCTGATTGTATCGGTTGGGGTAAAACATTGCCGTTGATTTGATGAGCTGTTTTCTCTGATGTTATGAAGATGAGAATGTCTGTGGGTCATTAGAGACACAGAAGCTAGGGTGCAACTATATCAGGAAGATTTGGGTGATAATCCAGAGATTAAACCAGGAACACTCCGACAACAAAAATAAAAATGAGAATACACTTAAGCAAGACACAAGGACAGACTTCCAGTTTACCAATGGCAAACAGTAGGGCAAATGAGGATGAAAAGGCCGATAGTGAACCACCAGGACACCCTGAACTCAAAGCACAGGAAGTAACAAAACAGATCAATCAGGCTCTAGAAAAATTCAAAACAGAAATAATTTCCCAGATAACCATAGAGATAGTGAGCAAAATGGAAGTCGTGATTCGAGACTCTAGAGCAGAAACTGACAAAAAAATAGATGAGCTCAGGACCATGATAGAAGCCATGAAGGCCCAGCATAAGAAAGAAATGGAAAAAATAAACGCCCAACATAGGAAAGAAATGGAATCCATAAAACAGATTCAAACAGATATCCAGGAGATTAAACACTCTATTGAAAGTGTACGCAACAGAATAAAAGAATGCGAAGATAGGCTCTCAGATATAGAAGATAAGATTGCAGTCAGTGACCATGAAAAGAGAGGTCTCTTAAAAACAGTAAGAGATCATGAGAAATCGATCCAACAACTCCTAGATGATGCAAAGAAGAATAACATAAGACTGATAGGAATACATGAAGTAGCAGGAGAAAATACAAATGACTTAAAAAAGCTGTTTGCAGAATTAATGACAGAAAACTTCCCAAACAGAGGGGAAGAATTTGACATTCAGATAACTGAGGCATATAGGACCCCAACTAGCTACAATAAAAAAAAATCTACACCTAGACATATAATAATCAAGATCCCAGAAACCCAACAGAAGAACAAAATACTACAAGCAGTAAGAGAAAAGAAACAAATCACATACAAAGGAAAGCCCATCAGAATCACAGCAGACTTTTCAACACAAACCCTTGGGGCAAGGAGAGCCTGGAATGAGATATTTCAAGTACTAAAAGAGAACAACCTCCAACCTAGACTGATGTATCCAGCAAAACTCTCTTTCAAAATGGAGGGGGAAATAAGACACTTCCACGACAAAGAACACCTGAGAAACTACATGAATACCAAACCAGCACTACAAGCAATTCTAAACAAGATCCTAGAAAAAGACAATGAAGGCAACAACACCATGAGGCCCAACAGAGCAAATCAAATAGGCAAGGCAAGAAATTAAAAGGAGAAGGTGAAAAAGTAAAAAGAATCAACAAAAGGCCAATAACATGTCAATAATAAGTAAGTACATATCAGTTATAACCATCAATGTCAATGGCCTCAACTCACCAATCAAGAGAAACAGACTGGCAAAATGGAATAAGAAGCAAAATCCAACAATATGTTCTATACAAGAAACACACCTAGTGCAAAAAGAAGCCCATAGACTGAAAGTGAAGCGATAGAAAACAATTCTCCATGTGACAGGAGCCCAGAAAAAAACAGGGGTAGCAATTTTATTTGCAAAGTAAATTTCAAACCAAAACTGAATCTAGTATTATTGATGTAGGACGGTACTGTTATCATACCTCTATGAATGTAAAATATTTAGTACCTGCTTTATGATACATAGTAGGGACCATGATTTATCAGAGCTACATTTAATAATATTACTCTAGAATGTTCTCTTTCGAGATGATGATTAAGAGGATAATAGAAAAAATGGTGCCAGCTACCACATCAACAACAGAACTTTGCTCTTTTCTGGATATTATTCTTTTCTTTGTTTTTTTTTTTAATGAAATGTGCTGAATGTCTATAATTTTGTTCAAATAACTGTAGAACCTGGAAAAGCTGTTGCTGCTATCGATGCATAACATACTATTATTAGTCTTTTTATATAAATATATATTTGTATATATATATATAAATTGAATTTGGGGAAACTTTAACGGTGCTGCCAACTTTGGAAAAAGTCATCTCAATTTA
>NW_022900951.1:100323087-100323913 GCF_012274545.1 Fukomys damarensis
CGAATAGTTTCTTTGGTGTGAAAAACTATAATAGTACACAGGATCCTAATGAGACAATCAATAATGTGAAATAGGAAGTAAAGGACTAAAGGTGTAGGGAAAGTGGGAAGGGTGGGGGAAAGGTAATAAAGGAGAGGAAAATAATATGAGAAACTGAAAAAATGGAAATAAAGTGTTTGTAAATGGGGAGGGGAGGAGGGGCTGAAGGGAGGGCAGGGACAAGGGGAAAAAATGAGAATCAAGACCTATTATGTAAAGGTACAGAATCCCAATGATGAATGTAACTCTATTGTATACCTAGATTGTACCAATAAACTCAATAAAAAGAAAAAAAAAAAGAAACAGAAACAGCAAAAGCCAGGTATAGTGGCACATGCCTGTAAGCTCAGTGCTCTAGGTGGCTGAGGCAGGAGGATCCCAAGTCTGAGCCCAGCCTGGGCAACTTAGCAAGACCCTGTCTCAAAACTAAAAAGGAGTGTTGGGTATTTAGCTCAGTGTAAAGGCCTTGGGGTTCAATCCCCAGTATTGGGGGGAAAAAGGAGTGAAGAAGAAAAGAAACTCTTAGGAATAGCTGGTGGGAATGCAAAATGATACAGCTATTTTGGAAAACAAGTTGTCCTTTCCTGAAAACACCAAACATAGAGCTCCCATATGATTCAGCAATTCTTTTCTTTTGTATATACCCAAGGGAAGTGAAAACACAGCCAGGTATGATGGTGCACCCCTGTAATCCAGGCATTTGGGAGGCTGAGGTCAGAGGATTGCCATGAGTTCAAGGCCCGCCTGAACTACATAGCCAGACCCTGTGTCAAAATAAATAAATAAA
>NW_022900951.1:100323946-100347913 GCF_012274545.1 Fukomys damarensis
AGAGAGAGAGAGAGAGAGAGAGAGAGAGAGAGAGAGAATTGAAATATATGCAAGTGTTCATAGCAGCATTAATAATGATGGCCAAAATTCCAGAACAACCCAGATACCTGTCAACTGAGGAATGGAAAAACAAAACGTGGCATATCCATAAATGGAATACCATTTATCCATGAAAAGGAACAGAGTACTGGTATTTATTACAATGTGGATGAAACTTGAAAGCATTCTGCTAAGTGAACGAAGCAAAGCTGCATATTATATCTTCTTGATTCTGCAAAATGAACAGACTAGTAAAATTCACAGAGACGAAGAAATTAGTAGTTGCCAGGGAATCGGGGTGAGAATTAAGAGGCATGGTGGTTTTTGTGGGAATGAAAATATTCTGGAATTAAATAGTGGTGAAAGTTGTACAACATTCTGAATATACTAAGAACAATTGAGCTGTGTCCTTAAAATAATGAATTTAATGTTACACAAATTCAAAATTTAATTTTTAAATATTTATTTTTATATTTTTATTAGCACATGCACGCTTACGTTTATCATGAGGAGTTGGTACGTGTACATAGTACAACTTAATTCTTCCTTTTCACCTTTTACCGCTCCCTTCTCTCCATGCTCCTTCCAACTCTTGGTCCTTTTTTCATTTGCATAAGCTCTACTTTCATTTTTTCTCCATTTTTTTTTCTTCTGTCCCTTTTACTTCTTCTCTTTCTCCCTCCCTCCATCTCTTGCTTCCTTTCCCATATGAAAAAGATCCATATTTCAAAATAGATAAATAAAATAATGATGGCATTGTTCTACAAATTGTTCTGAAACTCTTAGACCCACGGGTTGCAAAACTACACTATGATTACACCCTGCTTGTACGAAGTCCTGTCCCAGTCAAGAACCAAGACAAAAAAACCCAAACAAACAAAAAACCAAAAACCTCAGGGTAATTTTATGATTGTTGAATACCTTAACATACCCCGCCTGCACAAAAGGCAAGTCCTGTGGAGAGTTAATACATACATTAACTCTCAGATCAAAGCCCAAACCAGAGCTGAGGCCAAAGCCCCACCGGACGAGCCCTCCAGAAGAGGCCCCACCCATGCCACCTCCAGGCTGCCCCCTCTGGAGCTGGGGACAGGCACACACTCCCACTGAGCACACCCTGATGGGCTGCCTCTCACACCAAGGCCTCCTCTACTTCCTGGGTCTGCAGCAGAAGGGAAGGGAGGGCGCCCTGCTTGGAACTCTTCTGCCCTCTGACGCCACCTAGAGGGACCAACTGCCACGCTGTGCCCAGGACCCTCCTGGTCTTTAAAAGGGAAAGTTTGGCTTCCTGGGAAATTCTCCAGTCCCAGAAAGCTGAGACCCCCCCGAAGTTACCCCGCATCCCTGGGATGGAACAGGCTTCGGACACTGCTCCGGGTCTGCCTGTGGGGAGGGGCCTGGCTCCCCTGGGAGTCCAGAAGCCACCACTTGACCTGCAATTGGAGGGCCATGACGGCCAGCTCCTGTGCAGCCGAGTGCTTCTCCCTACCAGCCGCCCATGCAACCTCCCCGTCTTTTGCCTGCTAAATTATCCTTCCTAACAGCAGGAATTCAAGGGCCCTTCATGCCTCTCGTGATGGTTAACCCTGCGCCAACGCACCTAAGCTGACTCAACACACATTTACTGAGCGCTTGCGGCCTTATTAGAGGGGGCCCTTGCTGCCACTTGCTTGCTCAGAGCAGGCCTGATGTGACAGCCCCTCCTGCCTCCTGAAACAGCTTCTCCGCAGCCACACGTAGGCCTGGGTGTCCCCTCCCGCCTGTCCGTGGGGGACCCCGGAATCCCACGTGAGGGTCCCTGGCTGTTCCCTGTGTTTCCCATCGCGCAGGCCTCCTGCTGGAGAGGTGGCCAGTTTTGTGGAGCCCTGGCTCGGAGCCAGGCACGCGTCCTGTCCTGGGGTTGTGGGGGTGAGCAACAAGGACACTCTGCCGGTGAGGACCGGAAGTCTGGAGCAGGAGGGATGGGCACCCAGGGGCACCTGGTCACACGGACAGAGAGCAAACCCAGGAGCCATGAGCAGGATCGGCCCAGGCTTCCTGCGGAAGAGACACTAACAGAAACTCACAGGCCACCTGCAAGTTGTGAGGTTGTGGGCATTAGGGACAGTCTCTGAGAGCCCAGAGCACAGCATCCAAAGGGAACAGGACAGCATGACGCATGTCCAGAAAGGAGGAGAGGCAGGAGAGGAGTTTGGGAACCTGAGAAAGGCAGGAGGTACCCATGTGTCCCATCCCCAACAAGTCCCTAATGAGAGCTAGTAAAACAACCTTTGGATTTGACAACTGGCAATCTCATGAAAGGGGTTTCATAGCTGAGGCACAATGACAGAAGCCATCTGACAAGGTAGAGGTATGCATGGGAAGTGAATAGGTAGAGACAAGGACTTAAGACTGCTCTTCCATGGAACAGGGATTTAGCTCATTGGTTCTGCCGCCTGCCTTGCAAGCGAAAGGTCCTGAGTTCGATCCCTGGTGCCAAAAACAAAACAAACAAAAACACAAAGACTGCTCTTCTAAAAGACTGACTCTAACATAAATAAATTAGGGGAGGACACAGTAAAAAAGAATGAATGAAGAATGGCGAGACAGAAAAGATGTGCTAGTCTGGGAACTTGGTTCAGGCACACTTGCTGCATGGTGGGAGAAGCCAAGGTCATGCATTGAACCAAATCTCAATTGCTGTTCTGGGGCAGCTAAGAACATGGAAGCCCTGTTCTGAGGGGGGGGGGGAAGCTGGCTGTCTCAGAGGCTACTTGAGGGGCAGCACACTTACAGATCCTGGTCCAAGTAAGTGTTGTCCTGTACCTTGTTGGATAGGAAGAAGTATGAGGAAGGTGCTATCCTGTAGAGAGATGTTTATTCTGACGTTGGGACTATTATCACGTTACGCTGTGCTGAGTGAGCAGTGGCGTGGGTTATGGCTGAGCGCTGTCTCATGGTTTGCTGAGCCCCAGTCAATGCTGAGTGTGAATGGGGAGGCCCTTCTCATGGTGTCCTGAGCAATGGTTCAGGTATGACTCCTGTTCTGATGGTTCTGATGGCACACATCATGGCAGTGTATGGACTGCACCCTGTGTCTTCTGAGGTAACATAATCTACACCTAGTCGTCCCCTATCTAGGTTCTGTATTCTGCACCGTGGTGAACTGTCTTTTGCCTAGAACAGAACCTAGACTGTTCCTCAAGGGGCCAATCAGTGATCTGAGCACCCCACCATCCAGTGACTTGCTGGGCAGAGACGTGTTTGTGAGCTCTGCTTTTGGTGACTACTGTCTGTTGGCTGCTTGAGTGATGCTGGTCCTGGTTTGGTGTGGGACACTGGTAGGCAAAGGAAAGAATGGCCTTCCCTGGGAGATGCTGCCTATTCGAGTGCACAGTGATAATGTGCATACTGACTTTTGGTTTTTCTTTGAGACAGGGTCTCCATATGTGGTTCAGGCTGGCCTTGAACTCATTACGTAGCCCAGGCTGGCCTTGAGCTCACAGTGATCCTCCTGCCTCGGCCTCCTGAGTGCTGGGATTACAGGCGTGCAACCATCATGACCTGGCCTGGATACTGACTTTTCTCTGAGAAGGTGTGGGCACCAGTATTTGAGAGGAAATGGAGTTATGTGCCCTATATTCTGTGGTAGCTGAGACCTGGGGTTCTCCTTGTGGGCTGAATGATGGTATAGTTTAATTGCTCGTGTATGCCAGGGCTCTGTCCTGGTGTGCCCCATCTTTCTTAACCACAGTATGATCAGAGTAGCAAATGCTTTTGGGTCAGGGGAATGGGGAAAAATAAGAACCTAGATACATCATGTAAAGGTACAAGATCCTAATGATGAATGTAACTGTATTATATACCGAAAATATACCAAAAATTGCAATGGGAAAAATGCTGTTGGGTTTCTGTGTGTGTTGATGAGTGGTGTGAGTGTAGCCTGTGGTCTGGATTGGTGCTGTCACACAGAGGGCCATATAGTGGTGTGTGCTCCCATCTAAAATGGGGCTCTTGGCTATGTAGTAGGGATAGAGCTATGTATAAGGACTCAGTTCTTCCCTGAGGCTCACTACTTTTGGGAAAACACATGTGGACCCTGTTTGGGGCTATGAATCTCACCTAGTATTCTAAGTGGTAGAATAGAGTTTCATGATCTAGTTCAGATATATATTTTTTCCTTTTTTGCATAGGTGTAGGTCCTTATCCAAGTGAGAGCTATTTCCTGATGGGCTAAGAGTATAGTTACTAGTCTTGTCCAACAAGGACTTTCTGCTGTGGTGTACAATGACAGTATGTATACTTCCTTTTGTGTGTAAGGTCTTTTCCTCTTGGTTTGCTAAGAAGTGTTCTCTAATGTAGACCTCAGTTTGCATAGGGATGGCCTGCTACTGTGTGAAAGCTGGAAGGAATCTGGGTCATTGCTCTGGATATGGAACTCCTTCTGGCTTAGGTGGGATAAGTGGGTTCGCTGGTCTCTTTTGTTCTCTCTGCTCAATCTTGAGATCTGCAGGCAGTACAGATAGGCCTTTGTCATTGTACTAACCTCCCACTGAGTCGCTGAAGCAAGCCCGTGCACAGACTACTAAAGGGTGATATGGCTCTTGTTCTTTTCTGAGTTCAAGTCTGTCGCCTGGTGCACTAACATTTGTGTGAATATGGATGCTGGCCTGGTAGTGGGCTCTTTCATGGAAAGATTGAAGATATATGGGTGGAGGCCGGTCCTAAGGTAAGAGCTATGTCGTGAATTGCTGAAGAATCTCAACAAAGTGAAAAGATGGACAGCTATGATTTGAAAAGGGCTGTTTGGGTGTGTCAGGGGTTGGAGTGGTTTTGGGCTCTCACAAGACACAGCTATGTCTGCATGTGTTCAGAGGTGAGTTATGTGCATACTGTGCTGGTGTGCATGGGCTTTCACTTGCACTTGCTAAGTAGGGGTAGGGAGGCCACACGAGCTGTATGGACGACAGAAGGAACACAGAGCTATGTTGGCCCCCAAGAAGTTGAGTGGGGTTTTCTACATTGGCCTTGATCTGAGTTTGGGTGAGCATAATCCTTGTGCTCTATTTTTGTTGTTGTTGTTGTTTTGTTGTTTTGTTACACTAGGTATCAAAACCCTGGCCTTGAACATGCTAAGCAAGCACTTACCACCAAGCTACACCCTGGTCCCAGCCTTGTGGGTTTGTTTGTTTGTTTGTTTGTCTGTCAAAAGACAAACTTTAGTGAGCCTCTCAGCCCTAGTTTTCTTACTCCTGCAGACCTGGTTGCCCTGAACTCACCCAGAGCTGCAGGCAGCAATGAGAACCACTTTTCACTGGCAGAGGCATCTCTGCAGAAGGTGAAGGGTTTGCAGGTGTGCTGGTGGTTACCATCTCTGAAGAGATGCTCCACAGGATTCACAGCCACATGCTGTACATGTGGCCTGCGGTACCTCTTTGCTTTATGCTTGTAGTAGGCACAGCCAGACTTCAAGATTGTTTTGCCAATTCTGCCACTTATAGCTCCACGTCAACAACTGCCCTGTTGGTTTAGGGGTGTAGGAAAATGATCCTGGAGTACTTCCAGGAGGCCCAGGCCAGCTTGCAGCAGTCCCCAGCTTTCTCCTTCAGGCAGTGGGTAACTTCACCCATGGAGAACTTCACCATTCATGGTGCCCATGGGGAGAACACTGCCACTGCTGCCCGTCGCCTTCCCACTGCAGTACATGAACTAACCTGGGCAGCAATGAACA
The DNA here is from genome assembly GCF_012274545.1 of Fukomys damarensis. Taxonomy (NCBI): domain Eukaryota; kingdom Metazoa; phylum Chordata; class Mammalia; order Rodentia; family Bathyergidae; genus Fukomys; species Fukomys damarensis. The sequence continues at coordinate 100,329,696 of NW_022900951.1, forward strand.
GCTCCCTCAGCTTCTTCAATGGGTGGGGATCCCAGAAGATCACTCCAGTGAGGAGCTTGTAGTAGCTGGGATGTGAATGATGCCCCTCATGACGCCCTCAATGTAGCCATATTGCTCAGCGAAGTCCACTGCGTGCCAACAAGCAACACCCTTGTGATGTTTCACATGTGAGCACAACAACAAGCCCATACCTTTCACTGCCCACACATCTATTGGTTCCCAGCGGCAGATCTTCTGCTCCTTAGCGTGGCAGAAAGAGAGGCTGGTGGTTTTTAAAGCAGTGATGTAGCTGCAGTAACGGGTCTCATTCTAATCTACTGAATGGTTCGGGTCCCTTTCTGTTTAGGGGCTGTATCTCCCATCAGCAGTACAACTGAGCTGTTTTCCTCAGCACCATCTTTTTCCGCCGGAACAGCACAACCCAGTCCTTCATGGAGCAGGCCCACCCTGACGCAACTATTGTTTCCACACACCATACTCTGCCCATCTCAGTCACACAGAAAGCTTCAACTTGCAGACAGAATCCTCTCCAACATTCATTCTGCCAGAGGCTATGAAATCTGGATAGCAAACAAGTACAGAACGATCCCTTTCTTGGCTATGAGTAACTCTTTACCTTACTTCTAGCTTCTCTACCAGTCATTCCCCTGTTGTCCCCAGATGTAGTCTCAGAAGCTGAGTTCACTTATTGTCCTGGTTACACCAGTTCTCAAGATGGTGCATCTCCCCTGGGTACTGAGTTGGACAGAGCCTCCCAAAATCCATGTCTACCCGAACTTATGAATGTGATCATATTTGGAAACAGGATCTTTGCAGGTAATTAGGATAAGACTGTACTGGGTTAGAGTTGGCCCTAAAGCTCATACGATTTGTGTCTTTATGAGAAGAGGGAAATTGGGACACACAAAAAGAAGAATGTATAATTGATATTGTGAAATAAGAAGAAAAGGTCTAAAGGAGTAGGGGAAGTGGAAGGGGTAGGGGAAAGGAAAGGAGGGAAGAGAAAAAATATGAGAAAAGGAAAAACGTGGAAACAAAGTCTTTGTAAATGGGGAGGGGAAGAGGGGGTGAAGGGAGGGCAGGGACAAGGGGAAAAATTGAGAACCAAGATCACCTGTCATGTAAAGGTACAAGATCCCAATGATGAATGTAACTGTACTGTATACCCAAAAGGTACCAAATAAAGTTAATGGGAAAAAAAGGAGAATGCCCCGTGAAGGCAGACAGAGATTGGAATGATACATCTATAAGCCAAAGAAGGCCAAGGTTTACTGGTAACTGGGAGGAGTTAAGAAGAGGCAAAAAAGATTCTTGCCCAGAGGCTTTGAAAGGAACATGGTCCTGCTGACACCTGGCTTTCAGATTCCTACCTCAAGAACTGTGAGAGAATATGGCATATATGGCGTCAAGCCATCCCGTTTAGAGCAGATTGTTATGGCAACTCCAGCAAACTCATACACCTTGCTTCTATTTTCTTTCTTTCTGGTTAGACCTTGCCTAGATGCCAAGGAGTTGTTTTCATTTCTCTAATGTGCTCCTCTTTGGACAAGTGCAGATGATTTAACCGAAAAGATTTCATCAAACACCTGCCTCTGCCAAGCAACTGTGACTGTTGGAACAGTAGTGGAGCCTGTTGTTAGCCACATGATACCTACTTAAAATTGGACTGAGATTTTTTTGGTACTAGAGCCAGGGCCTTAGTGCTGAGCTACATCCCCAGCCTTTCTTTTTTTTTTAAGACATAGTCTTGCCAAATGGTCATTCTGGGCTCAAACTTCGGATCTTCCTGTTTCAGTCCCCCACGGTGCTGGAACTGATACTTTGTTAGCATAATAAGAAATGCTTAAATTTCCCACTCATTTAAAGGAAACTTTTCTATTTTGCAGTGCTGGGGATCAAACCCAGGGCCTCCAACATGTTAGGCAAGTGCTCTACTATTGAGTTATACCCCCAGTGTCATAAATGTCTTTTATTCTGAGAAAGAACTTTTAAAATTCCTGAGAGCACCAGAGATTTAGCTCAGTGTTTCCACCACCTGCCTCGCAAACGCAAAGTCCTGAGTTTGATCCCGGTACCCCCGCAAAAAAAAATTCCTGAGGGACAGGGGTATAGCTCAGTGAGAGAGCACTTGCCTAGCACCCTCCAAAATTAATTAATTTAGCTAAATTAAATTTCTAGGAAAATATTTTGCATCCATCCCACTCTCTGTTTTTTCACCTTATTAATTTTGATAGTCATTTGAATCCACTTTGAATAAATAAATCCACTTCATATGTTACAGATTTAGAGTGTTCTTACTGAGAGCTAAATTTATAGCAAATGCATATTTGGGTTCTAGATACTATTTTTGATGGAGGGAGACCAAACAGTGCCTTATTCTGTCTCTGCTTTCCTTCTTGTTTATAGTCATATGCTCTTATACAAAGCACTTTCCCTCTTTTTCGCTTTATCCCCTTAGCAAACACTCCAACACCATGCCTCCTTCTATCCTAAATCCCCTTACTCACTTCTCCTTTGCCAGTCCCCTATCTTGTTCTGTTGTACCCTTCCCTCTCCCTACCTACTAAGTATTATGAAAGAAAACTAAATTCTACTGCCCAGATTCAGTACAAAGTCAGGCTTTCCAGCCTTTATAATGGATCACGATGGATGGCCCTTAACATCCAAATCAGGAAAGAAATAACCTTTGGGAGGAGGCACCTCCTAACTAGTGAACGGTTTGCAAGAAGGACCCACACCTCACATCGCACCCAGTACTTAAAGTTACACACGTGTAACTTTGACAGATTGGGACCCCAATCTACTCTTTGAGCTTTTACAGCTCATTAGACTCTCCTTCCTCATATCCCAGATCCTGGCTGTTCACTCATACCTTGCTGAGTGCTGCCCAATCCCACAGCACCTACTCTACCCACACCACTTTTTGGGGTTTTGAGCCTTGCTGTCCTTTGTCAGTTGCCTTGACTACAGCCATTCCTAGCTAGGATTTTGGCTATCAAACTCTGACTTGTTTAGCCACCTGCTGTGCTAAATGCTTCACACCCACTTTCTCATTTAATGTTCACAGCCACCCCATGAGATACAAATTAGCTCCCTCACCTCAGCCAATGGCCATACCTACCATTACACAGGAAAAAATGAGACCATCCAATACAAGCTGCCCCAATTTTCCTATTATCCACCTGAAATCTCTCTGGACTTTCAACTGCTTCATTTCCTTTGCTGCAACTATGACATGTTAATGGGTGGAAACAAAAGTAAAGGAGTATCTGGGAGTTAGACATTGTTAGTCTATGGTCTTACGGAACACAGATCTTAATGGATACATGAAGATAAAAGTAATGTCTAATGGGCTGGGGGAGTAGTTTTAGCCTAGCTTGTGCGAGGTCCTGATTTCTATCTCCATCACTGCAAAGAAAAAAGATACCAGAAACTCAAGAGCCTTCCAGAAAAGTCAGGAAGCCGTCATACAAAGGGATACTGAGTTCAGAGACAGAGGATCTATTAAGCTTTTGCTTTTTATTTCTTTGGGGTTTTTTTAAGTACATGTTGACAACACAATGATTGCCGTTATTTTATACATAAAATATCTTAATTCTGTTTTCATCCCCTTCCCCTCCCATCCCTCCCTGCAACCTCCAACTCTTGTTCCCGTTTCCATTTGCAAAAGCTCTATTTCTCTTGTTTTGCTCTTTATTTATATTTTTGGTTTCTCATATAAAAGAAACCATTCAATATTTAAACTTGTGTTTGATTAAGTTCACTTAACATTATGGTCTCAAGGTGCATCCATTTACCTCAAAATGCTTCAAGTTTATCCTTCTTTATGACAGAGTAGTACTCCTTTGTGTATAAATATCACACTGTCTTCCTCCATACATTTGTTGATGGGTATATAGGCTGTTTCCAAGATTTAGCTATTTTATACATTGTAGTGTTATAGACATGGGTATGCATGGTTCACTGTAATACGATGATTTGAACCCTTTTGAGAAGATACCTAGAAGGGGAAGCGCTGGATTGCGTGAAATTCCTCTTTTTAGTTTTGTGGGGTTTGTTGTTGTTGTTTGTTTTTTTGATTTGTTCATTTGTTTGTTTTTGGTACCAGGGATCGAACCTGGGTCCTTGCGCTTGCAAGGCAGGCGGTGCCTTTTCAGTTTTTTGAGAAATCACCATAGTGATTTCAAAATCTCCACTATGATTGCCGCAGTGGCGGTACTAGTTTACATTCCCACCAACAATGTAGAACAGTTCCTTTTTCCCTCATAGGCTCACCAACATATATTGGTTGATTTCTTCATGATGACCACTCTTTCTGGAGTGAGATGGAATCTCAGTGTTGTTTTAATTTGCATTTCTCTAATAGCCAGTGAGGCTGAACATTTCTATCATGTATTTATTAGCCATCTGTACTTCTTCTGAGAGGTGAATATTAATTTTAGTTGCTCATTTTTAAATTAGGCCATTTATTTTGGAAGAAGTCTCATTATTTTGTTCTTTATATATTCTAGGTTTTGGGGTTAAAAGCATAGCTTTTTGTAGGAAAGCTTACTGATTTCTAGAAACACTCTTTTTTCTCACATAGCATCAGCCAATATGTAAAACACTTCCACTCTTTAGCCTTTTAAAGATACTCTCCATCTTCATCCCTGTCCTTTCTAACTGGCAAGGTTAATCACTTAAAGATGGCTTTGATTTTCTATCTGCCACTGTCATTTTTACCCTGACATGCCAGACCCCGCCCTGATATGTCCAAAGAATGACTTCAAAAGTCCCATCCGTGGGCCCTGGGGAATTCTCATTCAAAGATAAACTCCCCTGGGCCAAGGATTTAGCTCAGTGGCACCACGCCTGCCCTGCAAGTGCAAGGTCCTGAGTTCAATCCCTGGAACCCCTCCCCGCCAAAATAGAAGAGTATGTACAAAGATAAACTCCATTTTCTTTCTCTCTCACCAACTGTGTTGCTACCTGTCTCTCAGCGGCTTTCCTCTCTACTAAGTTGGCCCCCTCTGGGAATGGCTACAGTGTCTTTATCACTAAGCATCCATCCTGGGAATGGGATATCCAGGTGGGATATTCTAAAATGGCCACAGCCTTGGTGGTTTCTCAATATAAAATAACTGCATTGCACATTGAAAGGTAGGGACTCAGCCATGTGCACAGAATCCACAGTCATCGCAATTGAGTAGACTTTCAATAATTTCAATTTTCTCAACAGAAGAGTTGCTCTCCCAGTTTCTTTGATGCAGAGTTATCTGGGAAAAAGTGTTTAAATGAGATTTGCAGAGACTGTCTAGGCTTCTTTGGTTGGCAACAATGCACTCAAATCAACTCTATAAAGGGATGGCAGGAAAATGCCCTTTGAATTAAAGCTCCATGATGTTGATAAATAAAAAATTATTTCAACAGATATTTCCTGAGAACCAATTATGTACCGGAGAGCTGAGAACAAAAAAAAAAGAAAAGAAAAGAAAAATTCTTCACCCTATTGTCTAAATTAGTACCTAACTATTCAACATAAATCATTTACAGGTCAAGTTGAAATAATTACACCCACGTCACAGGGTTGTTGCGAGTTTTAAATGAGATAAAACATGTAAAGCAAATAGCTCTGTAAATTTCCAGTAAATGGTAAAAGGCGTGGGGCCATTGTGAACGTTTGCGCACCTCCCCGGTCTGACCACCAGGTGGCAGGCTCCCCTCAGCTAAACCCTCCTAGGCCAGACGTGGCCTGGTTGTCTATCCTCTCCAACACCAGAAAAGGGGGACAAAGGACCCCCAGTGACTCTTTGCCCCTCACCCCCTCCCGATCGGAGTTAACTTATGTGCAGAGATTTGGTCGGGGCGATTTTACGTGAGAATTTGCCTGCCTGTCGCATAAGCCCAATTGAAGCGTTCTTCCCTAGGTATCGCATTTGGGAAATGACCTAGATGTGTTCAAGAAGCAGAAAAGGGACATTCAAGGCAAAGAGGAGCAAAGCAAGCTGACTCAGGAAAAGGCCGTGGAGAGCATGAAACAGGAAGAGGAAAGAAGAGACCGAAAGGGAAAGATAAAACTTTTTTTACTGTCACCTCTCGCACCCAAAGCTTGGCCAAAGCCCCTTTCATTTAAGCCACCAGCGACCTGAACCCCCCACCTCCCAGGCTCCTGCTACAGGTCAAATCCCTTTTTTAATCCTTGTAATCCCACTGGTTTTCTAGCTGACTTTCTCTCAGCTATATTTCAGAGAAGAGCTTAAGAGTGGCGAAGAATGCATCATTCTTTTTTAGCCAATGTAATCTCTCCTTTGTATTTGAGCTGCCATGTTTTCCAGACTTTCCTGTTAGAAACTATATTTCCATTTTTTTTGAAAGACACCTTTTTCTGCCTTACAATCGCCTCTTTGACTTTGCCAGTTAAGCAGGCTGCATATTTTATTTCCTAAGTGTCTAGAGTTTTCATCGTTGGCATACATATTTTCAAGCTTCCAATAAGGTATTTTAAAAATAGTCCACAGGCTTCCTGGCTGTTATTGACTCTTTGAATGTTGGTCTTAATTTTTCCTAATATCTTGTAACATGTGGCATGCCCAAACAGGAACAGGCCTTGTTCAGACACCATCCTGAAGCAGAACTGTTGATTTATTCTGCTCTCTGAGAAGAAATCTGACTCTGACTATTGCAGTAGTTAGGCCCAACCAAAAATTAAGAGATCTTTTCATTAACACAGAAAAGGTCTTTATCCAAGGGTTTTTTGTGTGCTGGAGATGGAACCCAGGAACTTAGGCATGCACTTTACTACTGGGCTACACCCTCAGCCTCAGAATTTCTAAAGAAGCTGGTCATGGTGGCACACACCTGTAATCCCAGCACTCAGGAAGCTGAGGCAGGAGGATCACCATAAATTCCAGGTTAGCCTGGGCTACAAAGTGAGCATTACCTTCTTACCATAATATTCATCAATCATATTCCTTTGTATTTACCCAAATGAACTAAAAGTTTATGTTCACACAAAAATCTTAACATATAGATTATATTTATATATTATATAGATGATATTTATATTTATGCATATATTATATTTATAGCCGATTTTTTTAATTGACAAAACTTGGAAGATACTAAAATGTCTTTTGGTAGGCAATGCATAAAGTAGTGTGATACAATGAAATACCATTAGCCGATTTTTAATTGACAAAACTTGGAAGATACTAAAATGTCTTTTGGTAGGCAATGCATAAAGTAGTGTGATACAATGAAATACCATTCAGCACCAGCACAAAATGATCTATTAAACCATGGAAAGACTTGGAGGAACTTTAAGTCTGTCCTTACCAGGAAGTTCTGTAAAAAAACCACCGTTTTTCCAAAGTCCTGGTACAATTCTGTATTCATACGAGCAACAAAAGAGACTCCTGTTGCTCTACATCCTTGCCAGCACTGGTATTGCCAATGTTCTGGATTTTGACCATTTTAGTAGATTCGTGGTTGCATTTTATTGTTGTCTTCATTTGTACTTCCCTGATTCTATATGATGTGAAGTGTTTCGTATGCTTATTTGCCATCCATATATCTTCTTTAGTAAGGTGTTTGTTTACATCTTTGGCCATTTGGAATTAGGCTATTAGTCTTGTTATTGGTGATTTTAAACAGTTCTTTGTGTATTTGGATAAGTCCTTTATCAGGTAAATTTTTTTGCAAATATTTTATCTCAGTCTATGACTTGTCTTCTCATTCTTTTTGGCATTGTTTTTCTCAGACAAGAAATTTTTAGGCCCTGAGATTTAGCTCAGTGGTGCCAGGCCTGCCTCGCAAGGGCAAGGTCCCAAGTTTGATCCCTGGTACCCGCCACCAAAAAAAAAAGTTTTAATTTTAATAAGGTCCAACTTGTTGACCGTTTCTTTCACAGACCATGGCTTTGTGTCTAAAAGATCACCAGCATAACCATGGCCATATAGATTTTCTCTCATTTTATTTTCTAGAACTTTTATAGTTTTGTGTATGTCTAGACTTTTTTGGTCTGTGGGTGTCCAGATGATCTAGTGCCATTTGTTGAAAAAATTATCTCCGCTCTATTGCATTGCCTTTGCTCTTTTATTCTAAGCTATTTTGATACACTGAGTTTTGTGTTTATTCTTTCACCAATGCAACACTGTCTTGACGACTATAGCTCTATGGTGAGTCTAGAGGCCAAGTAGTGCCAGTCCTCTAATTTTGCTCAATACTGTGTTGACTCCTGTATTTTGCCTCTTCATATAAACTTTAGAATCAGTTTCTTTTGTTTTTGTTGTGCTGTGGAATTGAACTCAGGGCTGGGATTTTGATCCAGATTGCACTGAATCTATAGTTTAAACTGGGAAGAGCCGATATCTCGACAGTATTGATTCTACCCATGCAATATCTCCACTCATATATTTTCTTTCTTTCTTTCTCTTCCTTCCTTCCTTCCTTTCATTGTGATACTGGGGAACGAACTGGAACTACATTCCTAGCCCTTTTTTTATTTTTTATTTTAAGATAGGGTTTTGCTAAGTCACTTAAGTGCCTATGTTTGGGTCAAACTTGTGGAAACAAAGCTTTTATAAACAAGAAGGGGAAGAGGGGTACAAAGGAGGGGAGGGGAATAGGGAAAATATGAAGCAAGATACATCATGTACAGGTTCAAAGTCCATATGATGAATGTGACCATTATGTATATCTAAATTATACCAAGAGACTTAATGATAAAAAATAAAAATAAAATTCATACGGAAAGGCAAAAAAATATCATTCAATATGTGAATGGGTAAAGAAACGGTTACACCCTAGCAAAAGAATACTATTTTGAAATAAAAAGAAATGTGCTATCAACTGGTACAATAGGGATGAAACCTAAATGCATATTTCTAAGTGAAAAGAATCTATTCTGTGTAAATCCATTTATGTAATAGTCTTGAAAACCAAAAGAGACAGAAAAATTACCAATGATCTCAGGAGGGAGGATTAAAGAGGTGAAGCACAAGGGTTTTATGACGGTGAAAATATTCAGTATGATAATATAATGGTGGGTACATGACACTTGAAATGTGCTGAAACTCAGAATCGTTTTTCGTGTGTGTATGTGGTACTGAGGGTGACACCCAGGGCCTTACAAATGCTAAGCAAATGTGTCTATTAAGCTACATTCCTCAGCTCAAAACTTAAAGAATCTTACAGCACAAAAAATGAACCTTAATATATGCAAGCTATGAAAAATATTTGGGAGATCCAGGAAATCCCTGGATGGAATGAAGTTTGTAACAAAAGAATCTAAGTGTAATAAAAGTGTATGCTATAATGCCACTGGAGAGGATGGGAGAGAGATGCTAATGTAAGTACATTTGGAAATGAGTGTATCTGTAGGACAAAATGAAAAATGAACTGTGCACAAGCATTGTGTTCTAGTTACCGAAGTTGTTTCCCATGGGTATATGGCTTAGTGATTCTGAAAATAGGACTAAACAGTAAGAAAATGAACAATAGATGATAGGTATGTTAATCAGCTCTCCATTTCTATGACAAGATATCTGAGAAAATCAACTTGAGAGGCGTAAAGATTTATTTTGGCTCATAGTTTCAGAGGTTTCAGTCCATGGTTGCTGGGCTCCATTGTTTCTGAGCCTTTGGAGAGGTGGAGCACATGGTGGAGCAAAGCCACTCACTTAAGGACTTCCAACAAGCAAAGACAAAGTGAGAGGAAGGGAGCAGGAACAAAATATATCTTTCAAGGCCATTCATCCAATCGCACACTTATTCCAACTAGGCCTTACTTCCCAAAGTTTCCACTACTTGCCTAGAGCTCACTAAATTATGAATGATGGAGTAAAACCATTGATGAGCCAAGTGTTGTAGCCCACATCTGCAATGCATCAGTCAGAAGGCTGAGGCAGGAGACTCACAGTGAGTTTGAGGCCAGCTTGCCTACATAGTGAGTTCAAGGCCAGCCTGAACTACATAGCGAGACCCTGCTTTAAAAATAAATAAATAAGAATAAAAAATAAAGCCATGGACAAGAGCCCTGATGATTCAATCAGCTTCCAGAGGCCCACCTCCAAACATCACTGCCTTGGGGCTCAAGTTTTCAACACATGAGCTTGAGCTTTTGGGAGATATTTAATATCCAAACTATAACAGTGGGAGTCATGTTTCTCACTTGGCTTGGGAGACCATAGATACACAAGAAGATTCTACAGTGATTCATCTGACCGTGGACTAAAGTTGAAGACATCAGTATGAAATCATCTTTAGCTTAATATAAATGTTAATGTTTACAAGTAAAATATTTCTGACTATGTATTTATACATTGATAAATATGCACACATATATCTCCTTACACTCAGCTGGGAATCGGAAAACAATGGCACCCCAGTAGCAACACGCACACTTAGCACCCAGATCTTGATTTTAATCCTGTTCTCTAATAAAAGGAACCATGGCTCCTGGGAGGCATGAATAATTCTGGAAACAGGGCAGGAGACATACAAGGTGAGCCTCAACCATTGTGCAATGCCAGAAAATAAGGAGAGGCTAAAAAAGAAAGAAAGCACGCAACGATGGAGATATATACAAAGGAAAACAGGAGTTAGCTGCAATAACTCTTTTTAGAGAAAGCTGGGCAATTTGAACAACAAAATAAAGTAGTATATACTCATTAGTCTGTGCTGATGGAAATAAATGAAAAAAATGAGGGAGAAGGCATAAATACCTCTTGTAGAAGAATTCCAAATACTTTCTGTACTTTTCTTTTTCTTTTCCTATACCAGGGATTGAACTCAGGACCTTGCACTTGCCAGGCAGGCAACAGCTCCACTAAGGTAAATCCCCAGCCCTGGACCTACTCTTTAGTATGGGCTGAGCATAGTTTATATCCTTCCAAAGACTCATATGGGAAGATTCAAAAGGAGTGACTTTACAATAGAGAAACCTGGAAAACACTATCTCTGCCACCGGATCAAAGTTAACATCACTAGCAATGTTAGGCCGAGAGCGTTACTCTCCATAGAGTGTGATGAGAATGGCGCTTCCTTCTGCAATCTTCCTCACCAAAATTGATGATCCTTGTCACTACCGCCCTTTGCAATTTTCCTCTAAACCTAAAATGAATCTAAAATTAACTGGTTATTTTTTTAATGTTCCAAGAACCAGTGGTGAAATTTCCTGCAACATGACTTGCCTAGAACCTTCGAAATTTAATGTCATGCAAAAGTTCATGGAACATTAGGTTCGATACTCAACGAAATGAGAACTAAAAGCACTGTGCAACACTTGAGTGGATTCCAGATGGAGGCTTTTTAAAAACAAAATTTGTGTGTGTGTATTTTCCTATGGAGCCAGGAATGGAACCTAGCGTCTCCTACACACCAGACAAGTGCTCTATCACTGAGTTACACCCCCATCTCCTGTTCTTTCGTTGTTCTGGTGATTTTCTTTCTGGAGCACAGAAGCTCAAACTCAGGGCCCCAGGCATGCTAGGCCAGTGCTCTGCCACTGAGCTTCCACCCTCAGATGAATGCAGAGTACATATTATATCCACAATGTTCAAACAGTTCTAAGGATATATTACAATTATTGGAGAAATTTGAACTGGACTGCAATTAGGTGATAATAATGTAATAAACCGTATTAAAACATCTTGAGTGTGATCGTTGTAGTGTGGTAATGGAGAAGAATGTTGTACCTTTGGGAAATATGTTCTGAAGTATTAAAGACTAAGTACGATTTATTGTCAAATGATTCAGGAAAAAATAATGTATACTTACACATAGATAAAGCAAAAGAGCTAACTTGCTAACAATTGGTAAATGGTACTGTATGTGAGTACTCATTGTGCTCTTCTTGGAACATAATATTTGGAATGTTATGAAGTAAAAAACAAATAGGGAAAGATGAAGGGGGTGAAGGGAGGGCAGGGCTATGGGAAAAATACAAGAACCAAGACCTGTCATGTAAAGGTACAAGATCCCAATGATGAATGTAACTGTATTGTTTGTATTGTACTAATAAACTTAGTGGGGAAAAAAACCCTCAGCTCAAGGAAAACCCTGTTGCAATGAACATTCATGCACATACATCTTTGAGCACATGGAAATCTAAATTACATATATAGACTTACAGCTTGAGCCATAAATATGAGCATGTTTAGCTTTACTACAATTTGCTAAGTTACTCTGTGGAGTGCTTTGCTACTTTGTGCTTCTAATACATTTCCCCAGAACTTCAGCACTTGGGACTGTTGGTTCTCATTTCTGCCACCCTGATGTGAGGCGCTATCTCATTTTTGCTTTCTCCCCATATTTTAGGAACTTTCTTCCCCCCCCCCGTCCTCCTCTTCTGTTGTTGTTTGTTTGTTTTTGGATGTTTCAAACAGGCTTTCACCATGTAGTTCAGGCCAGTCTTGAACTCACTATGTAGCCCAATCTAGCCTTGAACTCAGAGCGATCCTCCTGCTTCAGCCTCCTGAGTGCTGGGATTACATGGTGTGCCACCATGTCTGCTTCTTTCCCAATATTTTAGTAGGAAGTGAGATGGGTAGAAGAAAGGAAATAAGGGAAAGGAATAAATATGAAAAAAGGAAAAAAATGGAAACAAAGTCTTATAAACAGGGAGGGGTGGAGGCGTTTAAGGGAGGACAGGGGAATGGGGAAAAAAGATAAGAACCAAGATATATCATGTAAAGGTACATGATCCCAATGATAAATGTAACTGTACTGTATACCTAAAAAAAGTACCAATAAACTTGATGAATTTTTAAAAGTAAGTCAAGGTGAGGAATTAAATATATTGATAATTTTCTTCATTTAAAAAATTTTAATATTAGCTGGGCGTGGTGGCTCACCCCTATAATTCCAGCACTCAGGAGGCTGAGGCAGGAGGAACGCTGTGAGTTCGAGACCAGCCTGGGCTACACAGTGAGTTCCAGGTCAGTCTCAACTACATAGTGAGACCCTGTCTCAAAAAACCAAAAAAAAATTTTTTCTAATATTATGGTGCTCTTTAGTCAACACACAAGCTGCGCTATATTCATTTGAATAATATGTTAAACTGGGGGCTCTTGTATTTCCTCATACTCCCATCATTAGTCTTAAAAATATTTCTGATGAATGCTTAATGTATTACCTCCATGAATATAACTGGTAAAGTTCTCTTTTTCAGTCATTCCATTTGAAAATGTAGATGTCTATGTAATAAATCTAAAATTTAAAAATGTATCACTAACTAGAATCAGACATTTGCTTACAAATTTATAAGGTCAATTTTATATACAGTTGTGTTAGCTACTTTTCTCTCATTGCTGAGACAAAATAGCAAAGTTAAAGGGGAAAGGGTTTATTTAGCTCACAGTTCGTAGAGGTTTCAGGCCATAATCAGCTGGACTCCAAGGCAGGGTGCCGTGGCAGAGGGGCAACTGTTCATGGTGGTGGAAGACAGCAAAAGCAACAAGGGAAGGGGGAGGACACTCAACAGCATCTTTCTGCCCCTTTTATCTTGTGCAGATTACTTAGGAAGAGCAGCACTCACACCCTCAGTCCTAGTGCCCTTGAGCCTGGCATTGTACCATGAATCAAGTCCATGAAAAGCCCCACCCATGACTGCATGAGGCTTTGAGGGGACATCATGGAACAGGCTATAACAAGAATGGAACGCCCAAATCATAGATATATTCTCTGAGTTCCAACACATGTATATATACCTGTAAAATCCAAACCTCCATCAAAATATAGAACATTTCTCTTGTTCCTCGAAGTTTCCCTAATTCCTGACCCCAAGCCAATCCTTGAACAACCACTGGATATTGGAGGGGGGTGGATAGTTTGTTTTATTTTTGTGTACTGGGAATTTAGCCAGGGCCTTTACAATGAGCTATATCCCCAGCCCTTTTTTATTTTTTTATTTTGAGATAAGGCCTTACTGAGTCACTAAATTGCACAGCCTGGGTTCAAACTTGTGATTCTCTTGCCTCAGCTGCTCAGAGTGCTGGGATTACAGGTGTGTGTCACCATTCCAATTTGCTTTGAGTTTTTAAAGTTTTTGGTTTTGTTTTTTGTTTGTTTGTTTTTTTTTCTTCATGATAAGGAGCTCAAGAGCATGAGGCGGCTTTGAGGGACTTGATGTCTATGTCCTCAGTTCTGTATCTACTCATTCCTACAAGTGAAACACCTCAGAATACCTGTGTGGTTAGCTCATTGTGGATCTCCTTTCCCAACTTTCCTTTCACAAGTTTCCTGTATCTCTTTTCCCCAACTCAAATCTCAGTATTGTCCATTGCCCCAAGTACAAAACCTGTGGTGAGCCAAACATAGGGAAAAATTAAGACATTGCTTCAAAAAAGTGGGTGCATTAAAGCCAAACATAGTGGCACACATCTGCAATCTTGGCACTCTGTGAGGGTGAGGCAGGAGAATCACAACTTCGAGCCCAGCTTGGGAAACCTAGTAACTTAGTGAGACCCTATTTGAAAACAAAAAACAAGAAAACGGATAGCATGGAGCTCAGTGTGAAGGCTCTGGGTTCAATCTCCACTACAATAGGTAGGTAGATAGGTAGATGGTTTAGATTGCATATAGAATTACAAATCAGAAAAAAACTAATTTTAGCAAAAAATAAGCACAGTTGTTAACATGGCATACTTAACTGCTTCCAGAAAGGGAGCAAGAACCAAGTAAATAATATATATTGAAGTATGAGACATGTACTGTCTGAAACTTACATTGCTGCACATCAAATTCTAAAATGGTTTAATGGATGGACAGAAAATGCTAATTGAATCTAGGTGGAAATTATTGACATGTGTGTACAGTTCTATCAACTTCTCTGTTTAAATTTTTTCATAATAACCTATTGGAGAGCAAATACACTGGTGCTGAGGAAGCTCCCTCTAATCAAAGTCTTGTGCCTTTCTCTGTGCCTAAGAGATAGGTTCCTGGGATAAAAGCAGAGAACTTTAACAGAAATACTGAAGATGGCAGTGTTTTATTTCATCCAAGCAACAAATTCATGGCAAGACTGTACCTTAACTATCTTAAAATTCAGAAATGAGATAGTTGCTACTAGGACTACATTGACATGTTTTATTTGAATTGAAAAACAAAGTCAGACTTTTAAGAACAATGTAAGACTCATTTGCAGGTTATTTTTCAAGAGTGGGGCTTCTTTGCCAAAAAGATGATATGGTGAACATGTCCCATAAAGTGAATGAGCTTAAATTAGCTTCTCCAAGGATTTGATAAAATGTATATAAAACATAAAATGAAGTATTTTAATTTTAAAATACTATATTGATGAAATTCATTGACATGAACAATAATTTTCCAACAATTTATGAATATATCGTGTTAAATAACAGCCTCTAAATAAAAAGTAAGCAAGTATAATTATTGGCCACTTAATAAATAAGCTTATTGGTATAGTTCAGAGAACCTGAGAAAGTGAATGACTCTAATGAAGGAGTAAAAAACGTTTTGCAAATTGTTTGGTTTCCATCAATTTGCTTTCAACAAATATGAAGGAAAACCTAACCAAACAATCAGACAATAGATCATACAAAGTATTGTTCCGACAGATCACTATATAGTTATTGGCAAACAACTTAGAAAGAGTTCAAATAACTAAATGACACTGCTTTTACAATACTTTTTGTATTCTCATCTTCTCATGTATTTGAACAAGTTTCTTGATGCTTATATCTATTAAAATAAAAACAGAATAGAATTGATGCTGAATTGTCTCATTCTAGCAATAAGTAATATTCATCCATCCATCCACCTGTTAAATAAAAATCCAGCTCATGCAAGGATGTATTTTTAAGAAAAGTTGCCTTTTACCAATTTCAAGGTTCTGTTATAGTTTAGATCTGGGTGTCACAAAGGCGTCATGCACTCAGAGGTGGGGCTTATGGGAAGTAACTGAATCATGGGGGTGAGATAGCTGACTTGCCTTTAGGAGGTGGGGGTCTGTTTGTTCAGAAGAAGGGAGCAGCTTTCCTTTTCCCAGGCCCTTCGGCCATGCTGCCTCTGCCCTGGAGCCATCCAACTACAGAGTATAACTATGAGCCAAAATAAACCTTTTTAAAGTTGCAGATGTCTGGTATTTTGTCCCAGCGATGAGGAAAGTGACTAAGACATTACCCAAATGCAAACAATACTTATTTTGAACAATTTATACCAATAATAATGGTATTAATAACAATCCAAAAGAACTGTTTGATGGCCCAAAACATATTTATAGGTTTTTTTCAAAATTTTATTTTATATTCACATTTTTGCTGTGAAGAAATATAAGTGGTTAATAAGATTCTCTTAGCTCAAGTTGCTGTGACAAAATGCCATAAAATAGTAATGTAAACAACAGAAATTTATTTTCTCATAGTTTTAAAGGTAAGAAGACCAAGATCAAGATGCTGCAGTAGTCAATTTCTCCATTGGGTACTCTTCCTGATTTCTAGACAACTTTCTTACCCTGTCTCCTTGTGGACTCATAAAGAGATTAAGGGCAACTACAAGGCGGAAGCAAACTCTTAAGAGGTCTAATGTCATTTCGTGGGCCCTACCTTCATGACTTCACCCAAATTAATTATCTCAAGAAGGCTGCATGGCCAAATATCGTATTGGGGGTTAGGGCTTCGACATATAACTTTCAGAGGGACACAGTTCAGTACTTAGGAGAATTTACAAGCATACAATTACATTATATTAGGCTGGGCACAGTGGTACATTCCTGTAATCCTACCAACTAGAGAAACTAAAGGAGGAGGCTCAAGGCCAGTAAGGACCCCACTCCAAAACCTTGTCTCAAACAACAACAACAACAACAGCAACAGCTATGCATGATGACACAGCTTATATTTTCCTAACTCTGGTAAGCTGAGGCAGGAGGATTGACAGCTCAAGCTCAACATGAGCAACTTAGCAATTTAGCGAGACACTGTTTTACAATGAAATAAAATAATTAATAGCTAGAGACAGATACAGGAGCTGCCCCTGGTGAGCCGAAGCCATGAGGAGAGCCAGAAATTGCCAGAGAAGCAGTTCAGTGTAGCTAAGTAGGTAGAGCACCTCTGTTACTGCTTCCTATCTTCACAGCACCATCATTCCTCACAACAACTAAATCTAGCCTGAACCAGCAATCAAGGGTGCCTAGTACATTGGGAGAAGGGCAGAGAACATATCTGAGTACACATGTGCTAGCAACTGGAACATCTACAAAGCAAAGCATGCTTATCTCTATTCAAATTGTCCAACTAAGGAGAGATTCTTTTCAGCATCATCTGTCAGGAAGTAACAACTAGATGAAAGTGGACTGGTGAGAAGCAGAGCCTTGTGGAGCTGAGCTGCTACCCCCCCACACAAACACACCCGGGGTCTCTGAGCAGCAAGCCGACTGCTGAGGAGCTGAGCTGCCCAAGGAACTGCAGCACCCCTCCAGCACCACCCCCCACACCCTCACACCATCACCTCTGGCCTCCTGGGTGCACCAGTACCTGGATCCACAAGGCAGAGGCACAGGGGATCATAAAGGCCATTGCCCTGAGCTCCAGAATATAGAGCAGAAGTGAAGAACAGAAAGAGGGCCTCTCTCAGGCTCCTTGATGAAAACTGAAGCCTACTAGAAAAGTGAGGAGAATCTCTGCAATAAAGGCACATCAGACTACCATGGTTGGTAAGTTTGAGGGGTCACCACCTCCCATCAGAACCTGGACTGCCCTCAGGGGAAGGGCAGCTGGAACCTGCAGTAGAACTTCGAAGAGTTCAACCCTGCAGGAGGTCAGGGAGCTCAATTTGGGCCTTGTAGCCAGAAATCAGCCTGAATCTGAGGGGTCTGCAGCTGGCTTGCTGAGACTAATTGACTTAGATCTGCACACTTCTGCCCATGTTGTCTATTGTGACAGCCGAGACATACCCTGCAGGAGGCCTTTCATTTTTTATTTTTTATTTTTAAAATTGTTTTTCTCTTATTTTTAATTTTTAATTTACATTTTATTTATTTTCCTACTCTTTTCAAATTTTTCTTTGTCTCTCACTCACTCTCTCACTCTCCCACATTGTTCTTCATCTGCCGTTTTGTTCTTGATCCTGCCCTAATTCGGATTTTCAGATTTCTTCTTTCTTTTTCCTTCTTTGATTCTCACTAGTTTCAAGGGAAAGTGAATACAGTATCTACACACAGTTTCTAGCTTCCCTATTGCTATTAGATTGTTCTATTCTTTTTTTTTTTTTTTTTTTTT
>NW_022900951.1:100347951-100370822 GCF_012274545.1 Fukomys damarensis
ACAAGGTCTCTATGTAGTTGAGACCTACCTGGAACTCACTATGTAGCCCAGGCTGGTCTTGAATTCCCAGCGATCCTTCTGCCTCAGCCTCCTGAGTGCTGAGATTACAGGGGTGCACCACTATGCCCAATAGTTCTATTCCTGTCTTTGTTCTTGCACCCTGTCTTTTCCTCTTAACAGTTTCCTAGAGTTTGAAAGATCTTCCTGTGTCCTCTGGTCTCACTTCTACTGGAACTCACTATGTAGCCCAGGCTGGTCTTGAATTCCCAGCGATCCTTCTGCCTCAGCCTCCTGAGTGCTGAGATTACAGGGGTGCACCACTATGCCCAATAGTTCTATTCCTGTCTTTGTTCTTGCACCCTGTCTTTTCCTCTTAACAGTTTCCTAGAGTTTGAAAGATCTTCCTGTGTCCTCTGGTCTCACTTCTAAATTTTCCCTATCCATCTACCTATCTATCCATCTCACTAACTCATCTAAGTTCCCATCCTGAATGGTAAAGTTGCTATATTGAATAGGTTATTCAATATAAACACATTTGGGGCTGGTCCTCCATTTTTATTTAATTCACACATTTAAACCAGGGCCCCGCCCCAACCCCTTAGGTGTAAGCACATATGTGCAAGCTTCATCCATAGTCCCACCATACCATCAACCACAGCCAAGGGCCAACCTGGATAAGAACTACACAGATGCATAAGCAACAGCCAGAGGCTTGCCCTGATACCATTGATAAGTGCCTGAAGACCCTAGCCAGAAGCCTATGCAGACAACAGGAACTGGGGTACACTGCCCAGAGCTGAAGGCCACCCCAGACAACAGCTACATAGGGACCCCAGCCAGAGGTACACCTAGATACCATCCCAAGAGTGCACAGGCCGTGGCCAGAATCCCACCCAGACAACAGGTCATCTCAGGGATACAGAAGGCCACCATTCCAAACCCAGGAATTGGTGTAGTGGGGAGCAGCAGAGTAAAGGCTGCTCAGTATCCTGCTGAGAATTGAAGACCACTGGGTGAACAAAAAGTTACCTAAACAAAGGCACAGCAGGCTGCATCTGTTGAAATGTGAAGACACGGAAATAAGTCTCAAAACGAGACTTCCAGATCACCTAAGGCAACCCCAAAGGGTAATGAGATGGAATAATCTGATACTCAACCACCTGGACTCCCTGAACTGGCAACTGAAAGAGGACCTGGAAAAAATGAAATCAAAAATACTTTCTCAGAAAACAGCAGAGACTGTGCCCATAGTACAAGACATGATTAATAAATCTAGAGTAGACACAGATTAAAGAAAATAGAGGAGCTGAGAAACATGATGGAATCCCAGCATAGGAAACAAATGGAATCCATAAAACAGATGCAAACAGATTTCCAAGACATTTAAAGTTTACACAGCAGAACGAGCTAATGTAAGGACAGAATTTCAGATATAGAAAATAGGATTGCAATTAGTCACCAGGAAAAGAAAAATCTCTTAAAAATAGTAAAAGACTATGAGAAATCAATCCAGCAGCTGCTAGATGATTCAAAGAAGAATAATATGAGATTGGAGTCAATGAAGAAACAGAAGAGAGTGCAGACCACATTAAAAAAAAAACCTGTTCAATAAGCAATGGCAGAAAACTTCTCAAATGGGGGAAAATAATTTCACATACAGATAAGTGAGGCATATAGGACTGCAGCTAGCTGTGATAAAAAAAAATCTACACATAGGCATATAATAGTTAAGATTCCACAAACCCAACAGAAGAACAAAATTCTACAAGCAGTTAGAGAAAAGAAACAAGTCACAAACAAAAGAAAGCCCATTAGAATCGCAGTAAATTTCCCAACACAAATCCTCAAGGTAAGAAGAGCATGGAGTGCTGTATTTCAAGCCCTAAAGGAAAACAACCTCCAACCCAGATTGATTGTACGCTGTAAAACTATCTTTCAAATTTGATGGAGAGATAAGATACTTTCATGACAAAGAGCACCTTAGGAACTTCATGAATACTAAACCAGCACTCCAAAAAATTATAGTCAAATGATGCCAGCCTGACTACTGGAATCTATGGAACACAGTGAAAGTAGTCCTATAAGGAAAGTTCATAGCAGTGAATTCCCACATTAGAAAAACAAAGCAAACTCAAATAGATAACCTAATGATGCAACTCAAGGTCTAGAAAAATAAGAAAAATTGATACCCAATGTTGGTACAAGGAAGGAAATTACAAACATCAGAGAAGAAGTTAATGAAACTGAGACTAAAAACATTAACACAAAGAATTGATGAATTTAAGCATTGGTTCTTTGAAATATTAAATAATTGACAAAACCTTAGTCAATCATGCCAAATAAGGAAAGGAACCAAATCCTTTCAATTGCAATTGAAAAGCATGAGCAGGGTGTGGTGGTGCATGTGTGTAACCCTAGCACTCAGGAGGCTGAGGCAGGAGGATCACTGTGAGTTTGAGGCCAGTTTGGACTACTTCAAGTGACTTAAGGACCAGCCTGGATTGCCTAACAAGACCTTTTCTAAAAAAAACAAAACAAAACAAAAGATATATATGAACTAGCAAAGCTGAACCAAAAAGATATAAATATCATGAAGAATCCAATATCAGTCAAGAAAATTGAAGAAATAATTCTTTAAAAACTATCAACTAAGAAAATCCCAGCTGCCTGAGGGGCCACTGTCAAATTCTAGAAGAACTTTACAGAAGATCTAATGCCAATACTCCTCAAACTCTTAATGAAATCCAAAGGGAAACAATACTCTAAAATTCATTACTGGAAGCAAGTATTACTGCAATTCCAAAACCAGAAAACTATCCCCCCAAAAACCAAACTACATGCCAATCTCTTTAATGCACATAGATGCAAAAATCCTCAATAAGGGCCAGAGATGTAGCTCAGTGGTGCTGCACCTACCTGGCAAGCACAAGGTCCTGAGTTCTATCCCTAATACAAAAAAAAAAAAAAAATCCTCAAAGCTGCACCTACCTGGCAAGCACAAGGTCCTGAGTTCTATCCCTAATACAAAAAAAAAAAAAAATCCTCAATAAGACTTTAGCAAACAGAATGAATGCAGAAAGTCATCAAAGAGATTATGCATCACAGCCACATAGGATTCATTCCAGGAATGCAGTGATGGTTCAACCTATGCAAATCAATCAATGCAGTACACCACAAACAGAGAGGCAAGGACAAAAATCACATGATCTTCTCAATAGATGCAAAAAAAGCATTTGACAAATCTAATATCCATTTGTGATTAAAAACCCTGAAGAAAATAGGAATAGAAGGTCTTTATCTCAATTTGATAAAAAGCCATCTATGACAAAACAATGGTCAATATCATACTAAATGAAGAGAAGATGAAGGCTTTCACTCTAAAATCAGGAATTAGACAAAAAAAAAGAACACCGTCACCACTTCTGCCCAATATAGTTCTCAAAACATTAGCTAGAGCAATTAGACAAAAGAAGGGCTGAGGATTTAGCTCAGTGGTGCTATGCCTGCTTGAGAAGTACAAGGTCCTGAATTTGATTCCCAGTGTGGCGGGGGGAGAAAGAAATAAAAGGCATATGGATAGGAAAGGAAGAAGTTAGCTGGGTGTGGTGGCACACACCTGTAATCCCAACACTCAGCAGACTGAGGAAGGAGGATTGCCTAGAGTTTGAGGACAGCCTGGGCTGTAAAGTGAGTTCCAGGTCAGCCTGAACTACATAGTGAGACCTGTCTCACAAAACAAAATGAAGCCGGGAGTGGTGGTGCACACCTGTAATCCCAGCACTCGGGAGGCTGAGGCAGGAGGATCACTGTGAGTTCGAGACCAGCCTGGGCTACATAGTGAGTTCCAGGTCAGTCTCAACTACATAGTGAGACCCTGTCTCAAAAAAACAAAACAAAACAAAACAAAAACAAGAAAAGAAATAAAAAAGATGAATTATCATTATTTGTAGATGACATGATCCTCTACATAGAAGACCTAAAAACTCCACCAAAAGACTCCTAGAATTAATAACCAAATTCATTAGCATAGCAAGATACAAAGTCAACACTCCAAATCTATATAGCATCCCTGTATACCAATAACAAACTCATTAAGATATTAGGAAAAAATATTTCTGTCTCTGTATTTTCTTTCATTTCCTGGCTAAAGACAATTCTCTAAGTTGTTCTCAAAAATCAATAGCATTCCT
Source organism: Fukomys damarensis (assembly GCF_012274545.1). NCBI lineage: Eukaryota > Metazoa > Chordata > Mammalia > Rodentia > Bathyergidae > Fukomys > Fukomys damarensis. Next base: position 100,352,142 of record NW_022900951.1, read on the forward strand.
GTTCACAAATAACAAACTCACTGAGAGAGAAACTTGGGAAACCATACCTTTCACAGTAGCATCCAAAAAATGAAATACTTAGGAATCAACCTAACAAAAGAAGTGAAAGAACTATACATCGACAGATACAGTACTCTGAAAAATGAGATTGAGGAGGATATCAGAAAATAGAAAGACATCCTCTGTTCTTGGGTAGGCAGAACCAGTATGGTGAAAATGGCCATACTTCCAAAATTGTAATACAGATTTAATTCAATTCCAATCAAAGTACAAATAGCATATGTCACAGAATTAGAGTAAGTATTCCAAATTCACTTGGAACCAGAAGAGACAGACCTAGAATAGCCAAAGCAATTGTGAGCAACAAGGGCAAGGCAGGGGACATGATAATCTCTGGCTTGAAATTATACTACAAAGCTATTGTGGCAAAAACAGCATGGTACTGGCAAAAAAAAAAACAGTAGACCTGAGGATCAATGGAACAGACTAGACAATACAGAAGTAACTCCAAACACACTCAGCCACCTTATCTTTGACAAAGGAGCCAAACACCTTCACTGGAAGAAAGCTTCTTTAATCAGTGGTGCTGGAAATACTGGCTTTCCCCATGCTGAAGATTAAACCTAGACCTACATCTTTCACCATACACTAAACTAAAACTGAAATGAATCAAAGATCTAAACATTAAAACAGAAACACTTAATCTTCTGGAAGACAGAATAGGTAAAACTCTTGAAGACAGGTGTAACCAAAGACTTTATGAACGAAGCCCCAATCAAACAGGAACTATCACAAAGAATCAACAGCTTGGATCTCATCTATCAAAAAGCTTTTGCAAGGTCCGGGGATTTAGCTCAGCGGTTTGGTGGCCTGCCTTGCAAGCGCAAGGACCCGAGTTCAATCCCCGGTACCAAAAAAAAAAAAAAAGCTTTTGCACAGGCCAGGGATTTAGCTCAGTGTTTCTGCTGCCTGCCTCGCAAGCACAAGGACCCAAGTTCGATCCCCAGTACCAAAAACAAAACAAAACAAAAACAAACAAACAAACCAGACACTTTTCAGATGAAGAAATAGAAACAGCAAATAAATATATGAAAAAATGTTCAACATCACTGGTCATTCATGAGATGCAAATGAAAACAGCACTGAGATTCCACATCACTCCAGAAAGAATGGCTGCTATCAAGAAATCAACACACAACAAATGCCGTCGGGGCTGTGAGGAAAAAGGAACCCTTCTTCATTGTTGGTAGGAGTGCAGACTGGTGGAAACACTGAGGAAATCCGTGTGGAGAACCCTCAAAAAACTAAAACTAGAGGTCTCATTTGACCTGGATGTCCCCCTTCTTGATGTCTTCCTGAAAGGAATAAAAGCATCATGACACGTCAATTTATGTGCACCCATGTTTATAATGATACAGTTCATAATAGCTAAATCTTGGAAACAGCGAAATGTCCATCAACAGATGAATGGGTAAAGAAGATGTGTGGTTTTTTTTTATATATATACAATGGAGTATTACTCTTATCATAAAGAAAGATAAGCTTGAGACATTTCTAGGTAAATGGATGCAACTTTAGATCATACTCTAGTAAAATAAATAGAACACATGTGTTCAAATATCTCATGATTTCTCTGGTGTGAGAAACCAAAATTGCAAATAAGAACCAAAACATATAATAGATATTGGGAAACAGGAAGAAACTGTTCAAATGGAAAGAGGAATTATGGAGGTGGGAGGGGAGTGGAAGGAAGGGGAAAAGAAAAAATAAAATAAAAGGAAAATGGAAATAAAGCTTTTGTAAATAAGGAGTGGAAGAGGGCTTGAAGAGAGAAGAGGTAAAGTGGAGAAAAAGATGAATGAAGATATATCATGTGTAAGTATACGATGAATGTAATCATTATGTATATCTAGAATGCACCATTAAAATTAATTTGTGTTCTTCGTTTTATTTTTGGTACAAGGGATCAAACTCAAGACCTTGTGCTTGTGAGGCAGGCACATTGCCACTGAGCTAAAGCCCCAGCTCCAATAAAATTATTTTTAAAAAAAGAAAAATGTTCCCTTGAGCCAACAGATAGCAGTGATTCTGTTAGTGATAGTGAAATTCATCCCACACAATAGCCCTCCGCTCTCGTCTCCCTCAAAGCAGCCACGAAACTTTTCAAAGTCAAGTGCATATTAGTTTGTTTATTTTTCTTAATATTTTGTATTCTTTATTATTTTCTTTTATATTAGAGTATTATAATCATTTTAAATGAAGATTTTTGAGTTGTGGAACAAATAATCTGAGTTTTCATTATTTCTTATGAGAAAATTCATTTTCATATATAAGTGCTTTGCAGTATAAGCATGTTTCTGGATGAATTACGGTTGCAAACCAAGGTTATATTGTATATGAAATATTTTTAAAACAATGGACTATGTAATTTGGGGACCTTCTCCATACTTCCTATTTATCTCTTTTTTTATTTTGCTCTTTATTAGTGTGTGTATATCATATAACATATATTATATAATTATTAATGATATTATATATATAGTTTCTCATGTAAGAGAAACCTTACATTTTTTATATAAGAAAGTCAATATATAAATAAACTGCAAGCTGGGTGTGGTGGCGCACGCCTGTAATCCCAGGACGCTGAGGCAGGAGGATCGCTGTGAGTTTGAGACTAGCCTGGGCTACATAGTGAATTCCAGATCAGTCTCAACTACATAATGAGACCTTGTCTCAAAAAAAACAATAAATAAATAAACTGAAAAATAAAAGACAGACAATAGGAAAAGTGAGAGAGATAAAGTGGTTGTAGATGGGGAGGGGAGGAGGGGGTAAAGGGAGGGCAGGGACAAGGGGAAAAAATGAGAACCAAGACCTGTCATGTAGAGGTACAAGACCCCAATGATGAATGTAACTGTACTGTATCCCTAAAATGTACCAATAAACTCAATTAAAGTTGAAAGAGAGAGAGAGAGAAAGAGAGAGAGAGAGAGAGAGAGAGAGAGAGAGAGAGAAATATTATTTTAATCCAGCATGGACAATGTATCTAAAAGTGTACCTTGATTTGGTAATCGTCTTAGGTGTTTTGTGTTTTTGACCTGTTAGGCTGTTAACCTGAATATATAAACTTTATAAAGACTAATAAGACCAATAAATGAATCTGATTTCGACAAAACAAGGAGAGTGGAAGGAAAGGGAAAATAAGAATTAAGATGTATTATGCATATGTATCAATTCCCCTTAATGGATGTAATCATGTACCACAGACATGAAGTAATAAAAATTTTAAAATTTGTATGAACTTTCTGGCTGTTAATGAAGAGCTTATTCCTTTAATTGTGAAATGGACTATGGTTAACGGAACATTAAAGTATTTAGATGTCATTTATAATGATAGACTCAGTTTTATTCTGTGTTAGGTTCTTTTTTGGTACCAGGGATCAAACTCGGGTCCTTGTGCTTGCAAGGCAGGCGGCAGAACCACTGAGCTAAATCCCCAGCCCCCAGTCAGGTTCTTGTTGTTACTACCCAATACCTGAGAAAAACAACTTAAATGGGGAAGCATTTATTTGGCTCATTATTATAGAGGTTTTAGTTCATGGTAAGCTGGCTCTATTGCTGTGGCCCCAAAGTGAAGAAAACATCATTGAGGAAGATTATGGTGGAGCAGAGCTGCTCACTTCCTGCCAAGCTGCGAAGTATAGAGAAAGGAAAGAGCCAGAGAAGAAGGGGCTAGGGTCCAGTTTTGGACCCCAAGGTTACACTCCCATGACCCACTCTCCCTTCAGTTAGGCCCCCCGCCTCCTAAATTTCCATTACCTCTTAAGAATGCTACTGAACTATGATCTCACCAATGGATTAATCCATTGATGAAGTTAGAGCCCCCATATTTCCGTCAACTTCCAGGAGCCTCATCTCTGAACACATGAGAATTTTGAAGGATATTTTGGATCTAAACCATAATATATGCCAACATTTATAATAGATTGCAAATTACATATTTTGTTTTGTTTTCCCCTGTACTGGAGGTTGAAACCAGGGCACCATGCATGCTAGCCAAAAGCAATGCTTTGTGATTACTTTAACTTATAATGAAAACAATATTATGTCAAATTAACCATGTACAAGAAGATTCATGACTTTTCAAAATTATTTGAGATATGAGAGCAAAAAGCATGAAAACACTAGTCTAAAAGAATTTTTTTGCACTATAATAAAAATATATTCTCTTATATTTTCTTTAAGAATTTAAAGCCAGGGATATAGCTCAGTGGTAGAACGCTTGGCTTCCTCAGCATATGTGCAGCACTGGGTTTGGGTTTGATCCCCAATACTGCAAAACAAATATGCAAAAGTTTTGTCCTATACATTTACATCTGTAACAAACCTGGAATTGATTTTGAAATAGAGCAAAAAGTCTTTTTCTGAGTGAAAATTAGATAGTATTTCTTTTTAAAATAAATCTATTTTATTAAATGAGGGAAATACATTGTTCCAAATTTTGCTTCTCTTCTTTATCTATGTTTGTGGTACTTGATTGAACCCAAGGCCTTTGCACTGAACTACATTCATAGATTAATTTTTAATTTAGAGATAGCATCTAAGAAACTGAATTGCTCAGATTGGGCTTGAACTTGCAATCCCCTTTTATTTTCTTTCTTTCTTTCTTTTCTTTTTTATTTATTTATTTTTTGTGTGTGTGACAGGGTCTCACTGTGTAGTTCAGGCTGGCCTTGAACTCACTACAGTTCCCAGGCTGGCCTCGAACTCACAGTGATCCACCTGCCTCAGCCTCCTGAGTGCTGAGATTACAGGCATACACCATCATGCCTGGATCCTTATATTTTCCACTGAACTATATCTCTACAATCTTTTTATTTTTTATTTCGACGTAGGGTCTCACAAAGTCACCAAGTTGTCCAGGCTGAGCTAGAGCTTGTGATATTTCTCCCTCACCTTCTCAGAGTGCTGGGATTACAGGCATGTACCACCATGCCCAAGTTCAAAGTGATTTTAATTTTTTAAACATTTATTTACTTACTTATTCATTTTTAAATTTATTTATTTATTTATTTTGTTTTGAGACAAGATCTCGCTATATAGTCCAGGCTGGCCTTGAACTTACATTTAGTCAAGACTGACCCAGCACTTGAGATCTTCCTGTCTCACCCCCTGAGTGCAACCACCTGTCTGCTATTTGTATATTTTTAAGAATTAGGGCCACAGATGTAGCTAAGTGACACTACACTGCACCTGCCTAGTAAGTGCAAGGTCGGGAGTTCAATTCCTGGTACCAGAAACAAAATAAGTATGAGTTTTCACTGTGTTACTTGGGTTGGACTTGACTTCCTGGGCTCAAATGATTCTCTTGCCTTAGTTCTCCAAGACCTAAAGCTATAGACATATGACACCATGCCCAGCTAAATTTTTTATGTGTAACTATAACCATTTATTTACACACACATTTAATTATGTGTATTTTGAAACATAATTTGTAAGATAGGAAACAATACAGTGAGAATGAAAAAGATATGTAATATCTCAGGGTGCAATTTAAATTTAGTGCACAGTTCCCTTTTAGTAGCATGGATTTATGGCATATATTGAATACTTCAGTCATTCAGAATGCCTAGATTTTTTTATTACATCTGGTTTGTGTGTTTGCTTGTTTGTTTTTTGAGATGGGATCTCACTATGGAGCCAAGGCTGCCCTCAAATTTATGGCATTGTCCTGCTTCAGCCTCCCTAGTGCTGGGATTACAGCTGTGCTCCACCACACCCAGCTTGTTACATCTGACTTGATTGTCATTACTTGCACAGTCTGTAGATTGTCTCTTTACTCTGTTGATTGTATCTTTTGCCGTGCAGAAACTTTCAAGTTTATCATAATACAATTTGCCCATTTTTGATTTTGCTTATTGTGCTTTTAGAGTCTTGTCCAAAAAATAATCCTTGCCAGTTTCATTATCTTAAGCATTTCCCTTATGTTTTTTGTTCTACTACTTTCATAGTTATCCATATGAATTTGAGCATTATTTTTGTAGTTCTGTCATGAATAACATTTTATTTTGAGACAAGGTCTTATTATGTATCCCAGACTAGCCTTGAGTTCACTGTGTATCCCAGGCTGGCCTCAAACTCCTGGTCCTCCTGTTTCAGCCTCCTGAGTGGTACGTGCAGATACCACCACACCCAGCTGTGTTATTGGCATTTTGATAGGAATTTCATTGAATCTGTAGATCGCTTGGCTAGTGTGGGTAATTTAACAATATTGACTTTTCTGATCTGTGAACATGGGTCATCTTCCCTTTTCCCTGTGTTGTCTTCAATGTCTTTAATCAATGTTTTATAATTCTTATTGTACAAATCTTTCGCCTCTTTGGTTAAATTTATTCCTAGGTATATTATTTTTGTAGCTTTTGCAAATGAGGTTACTTTCTTGATTTCTATTTCAATTATTTGTTATTCATATGTCGTCCTGTTGCTGATTTTGTTTTTGTTTTTTGCTTTTTTGAGACAGGGTCTCACTATGTAGTTGAGACTGACCTGGAACTCACTATGTAGCCCAGGCTGGTCTCGAACTCACAGCGATCCTCCTGCCTCAGACTCCCGAGTGCTGGGATTACAGGCGTGAGCCCCTACGCCCGGACTTGTTGCTGATTTTGTATCTTGATTTTATATCCTGCAACTTTGGTGAATTCTTTTTTTTTTCCCAGTACTGGGGATTGAACCAGAGGTGCTCTATCATAGAGTAACATTCCCAGCATTCTCATTCTCCTCCCACGTTCCCTCCTTCCTTTCCTCTCCCCTTCCTCCGTCCTTCCCTTTTTCCCTTCTTTCTTTCTTTGCTCTCCCTCCCGTCCCGTTTCTTTCATAGTACTGGAGACTGAAGTCTTTGCAATAAGCTACATTTCCAACCCTTTTTATTTTTTATTTTGGGACAAGTTCTCACTAACTCACTGAGTTGCCCAGGCTGGGCTCAAACTTGTAATCCTCCTGCCTCTGCCTTCCATAGCGTGGTTATTACAGAGCACTGTTATTACAGATGGGTGCCCAACTTCAGCCCTTTCTTAAAAAATTTTTGAAACAAGATCTTGCTAAGGTGCACAGGCTGGCCTTCACCTTATAAACTTGCCTCAGTTTCCCAAGTAACTGAGATTACAGATGGGTGCCACTGTACCCAGTATGGTCTTTATTATTTTGAGGTACATTCCTTTTGTACCTAATTGGCTCAGTCTTTATTACAAAGGGATGTTGAACTTTATCAAATGCTGGGCTGGGGATTTAGATCAGTGGTTCTGCCACCTGTCTCGCAAGCACATGGGCCTGAGTTCAATTCCCAGTACCAAAAAAAATTATCAAATGCCTTTCTGCATCTATTAAGATAATTATTTTTTGTCCTTCATTCCATTGATGCAATGTAGTTCATTTATTTGCTTACATATGATGAACCATCCTGCATCTCTCGGACAAATCTCACATTCAGAGGTGGGGCTTGGTCTGAAGCATCAGGTCACTGGGGGTGTGATTTGGAAAGGTGTCTTCTGGTTCCTAGCGCTGACATTCTCTCTCTCCCTCTCTCTCTCTCTCTCTCTCTCTCTCTCTCTCTCTGTGTGTGTGTGTGTGTGTGTGTGTGTCCTGGCCACCACATGGTGAACAGCCTTTCTCTGCCATGCCCTTCTGTCATGATGTTTCTGCCAACCGTAGACAGAATCCATGGAAACTGTGAGCCAACCTTCTCCTTCTTTAAGTTGCAAGTGCAGAGTATTTTGACCCAGAGATGGGCAAGTGACTAATACACTAATACAATCTGACTGGTGTCTTTATAAGAACAGGACAGTAGGACATAAAAAGAGACACCAGGGATGAACATACACAAAGACCATGTGAGGATACAACAAGAAGGAGGCCATTTACAAACCAAGCAGGGAGGACTTAGAAGAAACTGAACTTTCCCACACCTTGATCATAGACATCTAGCCCACAGAACTGAGACAAAATGAATTTCTATTTTTAAATCACACTGTCTGCTACAGTAGTTTGTCATGTTAGCCCAAGTAGACCAAGACAGAAGAATTGTATCATGGCCCTGGTGATTTCTCTAGAGCCTCAGCTCTCTGTCAAACTCTTTCTAGCCCTGCATCATCACCCACTCATATGCACCCATACCTCTATCACTCACTAGTTTTTTTTTTTTTTTGAGACAGGGTCTCACTATGTAGTTGAGACTGACCTGGAACTCACTATGTAGCCCAGGCTGGTCTCGAACTCACAGCGATCCTCCTGCCTCAGCCTCCCGAGTGCTGGGATTACAGGCGTGTGCCACCATGCCCGGCTTCACTCACTAGTTTTGAGACATCAGGCAACCTAACCTCTCAGTTTCCAGTGTTCTTATCTGCAAAATAGGCATTATAAATGACTTCCCTCACAAGGTTTTGAGAGAATTGAATGTCATCATCTATTGTTACATTTGTTTTCATGATTCTTGTTAAAGAACTGACTTTATTCAGGAGTATCCCAAAAGGTATAGGGAGCCCTATATAATGGGATTTTGCAGTAGTGAAAAGAGATTGGATTCAACTCCAAACACAGCAATGAAAAGTTGGAATATATAGCCAGGAAATAGGGAAGGGGGGGGTCAATGGATGAAAAATTACTAAGCACAAATATCAAAACTAGGGAAAGTCTTGCTAGGTAGCCTCAATAATATTCTTCTTTTATTTTTGTTTTCAATATTGAAGATCAAATCCAGGGTCTTCACATTGAGCTACATCCTCAGCTTTTAAAAATTTTTTTATTTTGAGACAGGGTCTCACTAAGTCTCTAAATTTCCTCTTCCTGCCTCAGTCTCCCAAATGTTGAGATGACAGGCATGCACCACCATGCTTGGCCACAAAATTCTTGCTGGAGGGAGGCCAGAGTGATGAGTAGGGGATGAGGAATTTATTCAGATATCAGATAATGAAGGTCGGTGCTTTTACTGAACAAACTCACAATTCTTCCTAAAAACTGTGTTATATTGTCCTTGCACAGTGCCAAAATTTGAGCCTAATCATAAAGAAGACTCGGTAGATGCTGATTTGCATCTGGTCAAGTTGTTTTTGTCACTGTGGAGCACAATTAGCATAGTGTGAACATCTTAAACATTCAATAAAATGTTAGTAGCAGCTATACTCCAGCTGTAAGGCAGTAACTGCTATTCCTGGTATGGACATTATTTTGTTCAACATTTTTAATTTTTTTTTTTTTGTATGGGGGATTGAACTCGGGTCCTTGCACTTGCAAGGCAGGCCACTGAACCGCTGAGCTAAATCCCTAGCCCAACTTTTTTAAATTTTTGAGACAGAGGGCTGGGGATTTAGCTCAGTGGTTTGATGGCCTGCCTTGCAAGCGCAAGGACCTGAGTTCAATCCCTGGTACCAAAAACAAAAAAACAAACAAACAAAAAATTTTTGAGACAGAGTCTTACTATGTAGTTCAGTCTGGCTTTGAGTGCACTATATAACATAGGCTGGCCTTGAACTCATGGCAATCTTCCTGCCTCAGCCCCTTGGGTTCTGAGATTACAGGTATGCACCACGATGCCCAGGTTTGTTCCACTGCTATGCATTACCACATGCTAGTTGTCAGCTTTGGATGCTTCATCTAGCAAACTCCTGGTTGTATTTCAAGACTGAAGGTTTTTGTTGTTGGTTTTGTTTTGTTTTTTGAGATAGAGTCCAAATTCCTGTAGTTCCCGCTATACTCGGGAGGCTGAGGCAGGACGTTTACAAGTGTGAGGCTAGTTTGGGCTACAGAGACTCTCCCATCTCCAAAAAATACCAAGACTTTGCATGCTGGTAGGGCATCTCAGTGATATAGTACATGCCTAGCATGCATGAGACACCACACACACACACACACACACACACACACACACACATCCCCAAGTCTTGATGAAGGCATCTCTGATGTAGGTTCTGGACTGCTCCTCTGGACTTCCATAGCACCCTGTGTTTGTCTCCAGCAAGTAAGAATTCACTGCAGGGATTTAGGTGGAGGACTGACCCAGTTTGCCTTGAGTACCTGCCAGGCACCCTTCTAGGTTCAGAATCAGAACAAAATAAAAAGACAATGTAGGTCATAGGGTTACTGAAGGGATTATGAGAGATAAGCACTTCAGACTGCACGCTAACCCTTATTATCTGTATTCAGGACACTCAAATCCATTCAGGTGTTTGGCCTCTATGGCCTTCCTCTCTGAAAAGAAATCCCATTCCATAACAGCCTCTTTCCCAGATTACAACTCCCATGACTTCCACCTCCTCCTTATTCCAGACATAGTGACAGCTCCCTGACCTTGACACTGTTATTGGGTCGTTTGCTTTTTGTACACTGAGTAGGTTGCATATAAACATAGGAATAGAATAATATATAGAAAGCCCAGATAGAATTTGCAACTAGCTTCACATGAGGATGTGCTCTTATCTTCACCCCAAACAAATAGCAAATCTATTCTGCATGACCTGGTCCCTGGAAGATAAAGGCAGAGACAGGGAGGGCTAGCTGGAGATGCTAGTTTTGTCAGCACAAGATAAGAGCAGGCATTTTGTGACCACACAAAAAGAGGAAATTACAGTCGCAGTCTCTCTGGCAGCAAGGAGGTGGTGAGAAGTTACTGATCCAGACACCTGAGCAAAAATCAGGAGACTGAGTGGCAGATGCTGTTGATAGAAAGCTTCTGGTAGGAATAGTCTTGACAAAGGCTGTTCTCCCACTGATGAGTCTAGAGCTATCCCCTGCAGTATGAACCCCTTTCTGCCAGAAGGTACATCAAACTCATCCAGGGCTCTGAGGACAAAACCTGGAGGTCAGGGCTCACCTCACACCCTTCACACAAAGCACTCTGCACTTTATCTACTGTTATTTATTTGGGCTTCTAACTGCATTTGCAAAAAAGGCTATGATGCTAAACATTTACTGTTACTTTGAGCAGATAACTACACATCTTACATTCCATAGAACCCAGCTGCTACTGAGGTGAAGCGTCCATCCTCAAAATGATGCTCTACTTATCTATATCTCATGTCCTTTAACCTCTGAGAAATGCCTTTTCTTCTGTCAAGTCTAAAGACTCTGTTCATACTCAATTTCATCACTTTCTCAATTCTTCTGAATCTTTTGCCATTCATTTTCCTTTCTCTTGTAGGGAAGCATATCAAATCTATGTTTGCAACATTTGGCATTAGTAGAACATTGGCATATTCAAATGGTCCAATCTAATGTCTTTTATTATTTTTCTTCTCTAATATTTCTTTCTCTTTAGCCCAAAATAATTACAATAAAATAGCCTTATATAAGTAAGAGTAAAGTGTCCATAAATTATGCTTTCCTAAGGTTACAATCTATATGTGTCCCTGAGTATAAAATGTAGATATTGCTAGTGTAATGGTACATTCCATAATCTCAGTACTTGGGAGGGTGAGGCAGGAGGAATTCAAGTTTGACTCCAGCCTCTGTTACATAGTGAGTTTGAGGCCAGCTTGAGCTACATAGCAAGATCTTGTGTAAAAAGAAATAAATAAAGTGCCATGGTAGCAGACCAGGTAAGAGGCAGAGCTGTGTGGGTGCCTGCAACTCCCCTCCACAGAACTGTGCCGTCAGCACCTCTGGCCTCCTGGATTCACACCACCGAGGCACAGGGGGTCATAAACACCATTGTCCTGAGCTCCAGCCTTGATTTTTATTTAATTCACATGCTTAAAAGTGATCAGTAACTACCACAAATTGTCATTTTCTAAAGTGTGCTTGATGCTTTGTTGTGTTGAATGTATCACTTGGGCTAAGGTGTTGTGATTGATCTAATCAGTTGTCCCGCCTGGTATAATGAAATGAGATTGCCTCAGAGTCATTAGAGACTCAACCCTAAAGACAAGCTATATCTGGAAAATTGAAGTATCAACCCAGGAATTAAACCAAGGACAGAACAAACAACAAAAATACAAATGTGAAGATATTTAAGCAAGGCACAAATACAGACTTCCAGCTCACCAAAGGCAAATTCTGAAAGAAATGAGGTGGGAAATTCTGATAATCAACCACCTGGACACCCCGAACTGATAGCACAGGAAGTAACAAAACAAATGAATGAGGCTCTAGAAAAATTTAAAACAGAAATAACTTCCAAGATAACTACAGAGATAGTGAGCAGAATGAAAGACGTGATTAGAGACACTGGAACAAAAACAGATTAAAAAAATTCATGAGTTCAGGACCATGATAGAAGACATGAATGCCCAGCATAGGAAAGAAATGGAATCCATGAAAGAGATCCAAACAGATATCCAGTAGATTAGAAACTCTATTGAAAGTTTATATAACAGACTGAACCAATCTGAAGACAGAATATCAGATATAGAAGACAGAATGGCAGTCAGTGACCATGAAAAGATCTCTCAAAGATAGTAAGGAATCATGAGAATATCAGATATAGAAGACAGAATGGCAGTCAGTGACCATGAAAAGAGAGATCTCTTAAAAATAGTAAGGAACCATGAGAAGTGAATACAACAGTTCCTAGATGATGCAAAGAAGAATAATATAAGACTGGTAGGAGTCCATGAAAAAGAAGGAGAAAGCACAAATGACATAAAAAATGGTCACAGAATTAATGACAGAAAACTTCCCAAACAGAGCAAAAGAATTTGACATACAGATAAGTGAGGCATATAGGACTCCAACTAGCCATGATCAAAAAAATCTGCACATAGAAATATAATAATCAAGATCCTGGAAACCCAACAGAAGAACAAAATACTACAAGCAGTTAGAGAAAATAAACAAATCACATGCAAAGGAAAGCCTATCAGAATCATAGCAGACTTTTCAACAAAAACCCTCAGGTCAAGTAGAACCTGTAGCAAGGTATTTCAAGCCCTAAAAGAAAATAACCTCTAACCTAGACTGATGTATCCTGCAAAACTATCTTTCAAAACTGATGGGGACATAAGATACTACCATGACCAAGAATACCTAAGAAACTTCATGAATACCAAACCAGCACTCCAAACAATTCTAAACAATATCCTAGAAAAGGACAATGAAAGTCACAACACCATGAGGCCTAAAAGAACAAATCCAGCAGGCAAGGCAAGCAATTAAAGGGACAGGGGGAAAAATTAAAAAGTTAAACTGTCATTCTTTACTGATAATATGATAGTCTACATAGAAGACCCAAAAAACTCCACCAAAAGATTTCTAGCCTTAATTGACAAATTCAGTAGAGTAGTTGGATACAAGGTCAAAACTGAAAACTCAATCACCTTCTTGTACACAAATAATAGTCTCACTGAGAGAGAAATTAGGGAAACAATCTCTTTCACAATAGCATCAAAAAAAATGAAATATCTAGGAATCAATCTAATGAAAGAAGCAAAAGAGATAAGCAGGGCAGAGATCTAAGGGATATAAGAAAATGGAAAGACATCCCTTGTTTGTATGTAGGAAGAACCAATATAGTGATAATGGACATACTTCCAAAACTGCTATACAGATTCAATGCAATCCTGATTGAAATCCCAACAGTAAGCCGGGCATGGTGGCTCACGCCTGTAATCCCAGCACTTGGGAAGTTGAGGCAGGAGGATCTCTGTGAGTTCGAGACCAGCCTGGGCTACATAGTGAGTTCCAGGTCAGTCTCAACTACATAGTGAGACCCTGTCTCAAAATAAAACAAAACAAAAACAAGAAAAGAAAGTAAACTGCATAAAATGTGAGAGAAAACCCAAAAAGTCATTTGGAACCAGAAGAGTCCTAGAATAGCAAAAGCCATTCTAGGTAACAGAGACGTGACAGGGGGCATCACAATCCCCAACTTGAAATTATACTACAAAGCCATTGTGATAAAAACAATATGGTACTAGCAAAAGAACAGACCCAAGGATCAGTGGAATAGATGAGAAGGTGCAGAAACAACTGGACATACTCACCTGCCTCATCCTTGGCAAAGGAGCCAACCATCCTCACTGGAGGGAAGCTCACTTTAATAAATGGTGTGGTAAAAGCTGGATTTCAACTTGGAAAAGATTAAAACTACACCCTTATTTTTCACCATGAACTAAACTAAAGTCCAAGGGGGTTAAAGATCTAAATATTAAATAAAAATTAAACTTGCTGAAAGATAAGGTAGGTAGAACTCTCAAAGACATTGGCATAGGAAAAGACTTTATGAACAAGTCCTCAGTAGTACGGGAACTACAACAACAAATCAACAACTGGGATCTCATTTTTTAAAAAAGCTTCTGTACCGCGAGAGAAACAACCAACAGAGCTAAGCTACAACCTAAAATATGGGAAAAAATTTACCAGTGTTCCTCAGACAAAGGTCTACTATCTAGAATACACAAAGAACTCAAAAAACACCAAGCCCCCCAAATATAAAAATCCAATTAAAAAATGGGCATCTGAAATGAATAGACATTTCTCAGACAAAGAAATAAAAGCAGCAAATATATATATACATATATATATATATATGTATATGAAAAAATGTTCAACACCACTGGTCATTCGAGAGATGCAGATGAAAACAACACTGAGATTCCACCTCACCCCAGAAAGTATGGCTCTTATCAAGAAATCAACCAATAACAAATGTTGGCATGGTTGTGGGGAGAAAGGAACCCTTCTCCATTGTTGGTGGGAGTGCAGACTGGTGCAACCACTGTGGAAATCAATATGGAGATACCTTAAACAACTAGGAATAGAAGTCCCATTTGACCCAGCCATAGCTCTGCTGGGTATCTTCCCAGAATAATTAAAAGAACCATACCACAGCAATATATGCACACCCATGTTTATAGAGGCACAGTTTGTAACAGCTAAAACTTGGAAACAGCCTAATTGCCCATCAACTGACGACTGGATAAAAAAGAAGTGCGTTTTTTTAAAAAAATAAAATGGAGTACTACTCAGCCATAAAAGATTGAGAAACTAGAGACACTTTTAGGTAAATGGATGCATATTGAGGTCATACTCATAAGTGAAACAAATAGGACACACATGTGTAGATACCAAATAGTTTCTCTGGTGTGAAAATTTTAAAGTATAAATAAGGTTCAAATTGTATAATCGTTAGTGTGAAATAGGAAGAAAAGGACTAAAGGAGTAGGGGTAGTGGATTGAGTCAGGGAAAGGAATAAATATGAGAACAGGAAAAATTGAAATAAAGTCTTTGTAAATAGAGAAGGAGGGAACGGGAAAGGGAGGCTAGGGGAATGAGGAAAAAATAAGAATCAAGATATGTCATGTAGAGGTACAAGATTCTGATGATGAATGTAACTATATTGTATACCT
This sequence comes from Fukomys damarensis, assembly GCF_012274545.1. Classification (NCBI taxonomy): domain Eukaryota; kingdom Metazoa; phylum Chordata; class Mammalia; order Rodentia; family Bathyergidae; genus Fukomys; species Fukomys damarensis. Next base: position 100,367,475 of record NW_022900951.1, read on the forward strand.
AAAATGTACAGATAGAAAAATTCAAACAAATTATATATATCTATATATATATATCTATATATATATATATAGCAAAAAGTAAATAAATTAAATACAATCTAGACACTATTCCCCAGGTACACTCATATCTGGAAATTGACAATGCACCTGCCAAGTATTAATCCAGTGTGTGGCATGTTCATGAAATGTTTATTGATTCATTCAGCAAGTATCTCCTGAGCACAGATATGATGTCCAACACTGTTTCAAGCACTTGGAATACATCAGGGAACAAAACAAACACTTTTGTAATCTTGGAGCTGATATTCTAGTAGAGATGGGAGGGAAAATGTACAGTAAAGAAACATAAGAAGTAGCAAAATGATATAGTACTTTAGAAAGTGGTAGATAACCATAGCAAAGGACAGATACAGAGCAGTGAAAGGAAAACAGGGAGTAGTAGGGAGAGGTGTTGTAATTTTATTTTGATCTATGTACTTATTTGCAGTGCTGAGGATTGAACCCAGGGCCTCACACATGCTAGACAAGCACTCTATCACTAGCTACATCTCCAGCCCTAGGAGTTGTAATCTTACACTTGATCTTAGCCAAAAGGCCAAGAAGTGATTATAATCTTAGCTATGATAGGCACCATAAGCCTTAGGGGAAACTGACAATTAAGCAATGACTTGAAGAAGATGAAAGACAAGCCATGAAATATCAGGGAGCTTTGTTTCTAGGTGAGTGAACAACAACTGCACAGCCCCTGAGGCAGGGAAGCTACAGGACCAGTGCAGAGAGTGGTAGAAGATGAGGGTACAAAGGTATCAGGGAAGGAAAATGCACAGAAACTGTGTAATAGTTATCTATTATAAACTGCCCTCAAATTGGGCTATTGAAAACAATGCACACAAATTTAAAATGACAGGTGCATTTACGGTAGCATGGCCATAGACAATACACACAATTTTAAGAGTGGCTTGGGTGGATAATTCTGGCTCTGGGTCTTAAGACACAGCAGTTATCCAAGACCTGGACCTGAAGAATTCCTTCCAAGGTGGCTTACTCATGTGGATGGCATGTTGGTGCTGGCTGTTAAGGGAGCAGAGATGAGGAAGGAGGAGGACTCAGTTTCTCTGTGTGTGGACCTCTTCCCATTGCATTTGAGTATCCTCATGACATGATGCCTGGCTTCCCCTGAGGAGCCAATCCAAAAGAAAGAAAGGAAATAAATTTTATTTAAAAAGCAAGGCAGAAATTACAATGCCTTTTATGACCCTAGCCTCGTAGGTCACATAGCACTCTTTCTACCACATACATGGCTCCCACCCCCTTCTGTCTCCACATAGCATTTCATTTCATTGCTCTGACTGTTCTCAAACTCCTGGACTCCAGGAGTGATCCTCCTTCCTCAGCTCCTGGGACTCCAGTTATACGTCACCATTCCTGGCTCACTTCCACTATATTCTCTCTGTTACACAGGTTAGCACTGGTTCAATGCAGAAGAGATGCAAGGGTGTAACTACCAAAGATGAAGATCATTGGGGGCCAGCATTATAATCTTTGTAGGTCATTACAAATTTGCAGCTTTTGAACTCAGAATTTAAGCTTATTGGTAGAGGGCTTGTCAAGCACGTGCAAACTCTGGGTTCAATCCCCAGTACAACACGAAAGAACCTCAAATCTGTAGCTTTTGAGTGAAATGGGGAACCCAGGAGGGATCTGCGCAGAGGAGGAGAAGTATGACTGCTGTGAATAGACTGGAGTCCTTCTGGAGGACATAGAGCTGGGAGACAAGTGAACAGGCAATTATAGTCCAAGAGAAAGATGGACTTGATAGAGTAACAGCGGAGTCCATGAGAACTAGTGATATTCTGGATATATTGTGAAGATGGCAATGATAATTTTTTTTTTTGTACCGGGGATTGAACTTGGGTCCTTGCGCTTGCGAGGCAGGCACCGGAACCACTAAACTAAATCCCTGGCCCTGCAGTGATAGTATTTGCCCATAGATTGAATGTGGGATACAAGAGAGAACAGTCTTGGAGGAATTACAAAAATGACTGATATAGATCTTGCTGTAAATGAGCTTACAACATGAGAGAGAAGAATCATGTACACAAGTAGTCACGCTACTTAGCAGAAAATACTGTGCTCTGTAACAAAGGCCAAATTTCAGTGCCAAGTAAGATGAAAAAGTTCTGAAGATGGATGGTGGCGATGGTTACACAACGTGAATGCGCTCAATGCCACTGAAGTGAACACCCACCTTGAGAGGCAGGCAGTGACAACACTGAGCTAAATCCCTGGCCCAAAAAATGATCATTTTTATGTGTATTTTGCCACAACAAAGAACAGTGTTATAAAAAAATTCAAGAGTTGGATTGGGGTGTGGCTCTGTGATACCTCACTTGCATAAACAAATATTATCCTGGAGGTAGTATGCAACTCGGTTTTTAACTCAGATAGTCCTAGTAAGTTAGTTAAGAAGTAAGTTGGTGGTGCACGCCTGTGACCCTAGCACTTGGGAGGAAAAGGCAGAGGGCTCACTGAGTTCGAGGCCAGCCTGGGCAATATAATGAGTTTAAGACCATCCTGGACTACATAGTCTCAAAAAACTTAAAAAAGAAAAGAAAAGAAAATTCTTTGCTCTCTTCTCTCGAAATTCCCTTTTCGTGTAGGGCAGCATCCCTTAACAGAGGGGATGATAGCAATGATCTTGCCTTGAAATGAAATATTTAGCCAAGTTCCTGAAACAAAGATTTCCATCGATCTGATAATCCTACAGTATATCTGAAATAAACATGGGGTATAGTGAACATCTGATGTACCAAAACTTGTTTCCTTTGTATCTGATTGATTAATTTTCCTTCTTCCAATCCCAATCCCCGCCCCACCTTTCCCTTTCTTGTCATTCCTTTTATCTTTCCTGCTTAACAACAGATCCAATTAAAATGTCAGTTCCCTTATTTATCAGCTGAGTGATATTGGTTCCTCTATCCAGGCCTCAGTTTCTTCTGTAAAATGGGTTTACTAAGAGTGTGCCTACCTTACAGGGTTGTCAAAACTACAACAAAGATCATGTGTTATACCTAGCACAGAGCCTGATCTACAGAAAAGACTCAGCATTTGCCTAAGCAAATATTATCGTGGAGGTAGTATGTAACTCGGTTTTATGTTCGGTCCCTTCTCTTTCTCAACCTTTAACTTCCCTTCCCTTACTCCTCAGCCGGACTCCAGCAGGTAAAAGTCGTGGGAAAAAAAACCCTCGAGGCTCAAAGAGGAAACGCTTGGGCTAGGGGCGGGGACTGCGAGATGCCCAGTGCGCATGTGCGCCCGCACCTACAGGTTCTGGTTTCCAGCTGGGGG
>NW_022900951.1:100371721-100376910 GCF_012274545.1 Fukomys damarensis
CCCTCCCGTGTCCCCTCCCTTTGGCCGAGCAGTTGGAGAGGGCGTGAGGGCTGCACCCGCGGGGGCGGGGGCTACCTGACCTGTGCTCTTTGCCCAGCTTCTGGGGACAGCCAGAGGAAAGCGTGGGTGGGCGAGCGGGTGGCTTCCGGCCCTCAGGTCTGCCTCCCTGAACCGGTGTCACCCTAAGGTAAAGCCAGTCAAAACTTTTGTTTTGTATGATCAAAGGGACCCCTAGGCTTCAGCGCTTCGTCTGATGCCTTCCGAGTGTGTGGAGCAGGGTGGAGTGTCTCTGGCGAGGGCACGTGAAACCGAAAGAATCTGGGCTAAAGACCTTCCGGAAGAGGAAATTAGTAATTCCAACCTTTTCTGCTCTAGTCGCCCCCGCCCTGCGCACATATCCTGTAAAACAAAATGTCAATTTGACTTTCAGTTTCATTATTTTAATTTATAATTAAGTTAAATTTTATTTGGAGGATGGGGATTGGTTACTGCTGTAACTGAGCAGTAGCCCCTCCACCTTCCCAAACCCCAAAAATGTCAATCAAAGCTTTGTAAAAACCTATCGGATTTTAGTAATCTACTACTTTACCTTCAAATATTATGTCACTAGTGCCTTACAGCTATACCTAAGTTATTTACTCTTTTAGGACTGGGGGTTGCGATGATGTTTCCTCGGTTTTTTTTTTTTTTCCTTTAATGTTTGTCACAGCCGATGCAAGAGAACACTGTTACCGACGGCCATCTTTGAATTATAACATTTTAGAGTTGGGAAGCATCTTAGCCCAACCCTTTTGTTTTACAAAGCAAAAACTAAGGCCCAGGATTATTTGGCTTGCCTAAGGCTACCGAGTACAGTAGCACGGAGGTTGCCTGGCTCTTTGGCCACCACTGCTGCGCTGTTGCTTCTCATAGCCTCCAAGCATGAAAATTAAATTTTCCATTCAACATTTGTGAAAAGTGTGCTACTTTGTGTCAACGTCTGTTCCATTTTCCGGGTGTTTAACGTGCATGTGAAGCCAGTGCTTGAGATTTTGCCCCTACCGTTTCATTAATAATGAGATGGAAACACTTTAGATTAAAATCTATATGCTCAAACACATAAGCATGTACTCTTGTATTTGCTCAGATGATTTCTTGAAAGATACATAGGAAAAAATGTTAGCAGTAGTTACAGGGAAGAGGGATGGGAGACTTTTTACTTTGCACTTCACAAGTGACCTAATAATGTATGTTTGAATTTCTTACTATAAGTACTAGTTTTATAATTAAAAACAAGCTTTTTTAGTTCACACATGTGTGTACAACATAAGTAAACGCCAGTGGTATATACATAACATTTATATACATATATTTGTTTTTGTTTTTGTTTTTTTGAGCAGGGTCTCACTATGTAGTTGATACTGCCCTGGAACTCACTATGTAGCCCAGGCTGGTCTAAAACTCACAGTGATTCTCCTGCCTCAGCCTCTGGAGTGCTCAGATTATAGGCATTCGCTGCCACGCCCAGCCACTTATATACATATTTACTGTAATTGGTCTATACCATAAAATCTAGTTGGTTTTTGTCAGCTTGGCTGACAGAGCAGGTTTGATTATTGTATGCTTATGTTTCTCTTTTGGTTTTCTCTTGCTCCTTGTTATAAGGTGGCAAAAATGTTAGTAGACTTTACATATTTTTAGAAAATATGCTGAGCTTCTTGATTATCAAATGATGTAGCAAACTAGAACATTCAGAATATCAAATTTGGAAAAATGCAAGAAATCTGAATGACAGAATCTTTGGGGGTAAGAATTACTTCTTAAAGGGCTAGGTATGTAGCTCAGTGTACCTTATATGCAGAAAGCCCTGGGTTTGATCCTCATAAAAGGAAATGAAACCCTGGAAAGATCTCGAGTGATTAGGAGTTCAATTTTCTTGTTTTTACAAATAGATTAATTAAACCGAGCGTGGTGGTGCACACCTGTAATCCCAGCACTCAGGAGGCTGAGGCAGGAGGATCACTGTGAGTTCGAGACTAGTCTGGGCTACATAGTGAATTCCAGGGCAATCTCAACTACATAGCGAGACCCTGTCTCAAAAAAATAGATTAATTAAAATTAAAGATGAAAAATGTATTTGGACATAGTGGTAGATGCTTGTAATCCCAGCATTCTGGGAGGCTGAGGCAATAGGATGGAAAGTTCTAGCATAGGCTGGGCAAATTAGGGACTTTGCCAAACCCTATCTCAAAAAAAAAAAAAAAAGCTGGGGTTGTAGCTCAGTGGTGCAGTGGCTGTGGGTTCAACCCCCATATCCCACCCAAAAAATTGTCCAAAGTTATATATCTGTTATTACAATTTGGATTAGGGTCCAGGTTCTAGTTTAGTGCCTTTTCTGTTATACTTGTAACTGTTGCTTTCCAAGTAGTTAATCATTTTAGCAGGGTAACAAAATAATGCCAACTTAAGGTAAGTAAGGCCTGCCTGTTTTGTAAAGACAAGAATTTCTGTAATTTATGTAACAGTTAAAGAGTGCTTGAAATATATTTTAACATAAATGTAATCTTCCACTTATACTTTGTTGTAAACATTCATTTGTTTAGTGAATCCTCTATTAAATAGCTGGAAACCCCAATATAAAATAAGATCTCACTGCTTCCGTTAGTCTGTTTTTTTATTTGTTTTGCTTCGTTTTTGTAGCACAAGGTCTTGAGTTGGATCCCCGATACCCCCCCAAAAAGACGGGGGGGGCTAGCTATATAGCCCAGGTTAGCCCCTAACTTGTGATCCTTCTGCCTCTGCCTCCCAGATGCTGGGATTACATGCCTATGCCGCCATACCAAGCTTCTTTTGTTTAATTCTAGTAACAGTGTATGTGGGGGGCTATGGTTTGTCAAATAGAAGTTTATTGAGAACCTACTATGTGCCAGGCATTGTGCTTTGTGGTAGGATTCCAAAGATGATCTAGGTAAAATAATGTCTTTGTTATTTTGAGTGTGGGAAATTATCATGATCCGTCAATTCTTAAATGTTATCTCTGTTGGATAATCTAATAATAGTATTATGAAAATTCAGTCTGTTCATACTGTTTAAGGTCATTGTGGGAGTAGCTTTGAGGCGATAGAAACAGTTGTGATAAAATAAAAATAAATTAATAACTTGAATTTTAAAAATACTGCATGGTTGCTTGGCTCTATAGTTCAGGGGCTAGAGCACTGGTTTTATAAAAATACCACATGGTGTGGTAGAAAGTGCTCTGAATTGGATGTATGGGACATGGATGTTTGTCTTGACTCTGTATCCAGTTAGCTGTGGGATTGTGCCTTTCCATGCCTCCTTATTTCTTTTTCTTTTTTGCAATGTGTTTGATGTTTATTCTGTTTAATTCAAAACACAAAAACAGTATTTTGAATATTTTAAGATATGCATATTATAGAAAATTCATGAAATTTGGAATAGGATTAAGAATTAGGATCATTAGGTTGTCTTAATTATTTTCCATTCAGCGTAGGGAATATTTCCTATGTCATAGAGTCTTTCAAAATATAGCTTTTATTTGTCCTACATATTTTTCTGTACCCCAGTTTCTTCATCTCTAAAATAATAGGTTTGGGCAAGCTGATTCAAAAGATTCAAAATCTGTTATTTTTAATTGATTTTTTTTTTGAGACAGGGTGTCTCACTCTATAGTCTAGGCTAGCCTTGCGCTTAATTATGTAGCTCAGGCTGGCCTCAAACTCCTGAGTGCTGGGATTATAGGCACACACCACTACGCCCAGCCTTAGATTTTATTATTTACTTATTTATTTTTTATATTTTATTTTTAAAAGTGCTTTCACATAAGCCAGATCTGGCAGCTCATACCAGTATTCCTAGCTATTCAGGAGGCTGAGGCAGGGGAATCAAGAATTTGAAGCCAACCTAGGCAACATAGGCTTCATCACTATAAAAGATTACTAAGTCTGTAAATACCTCTTTTTTTGAGACAAGGTTTTCGTATGTAGTTCAGACTTGTTTAAAAGTCTCTATGTAGCCCAGGTGATTCTCCTGCCTCAGCCTGTAAGTGCTGGTATTACAGTTGTGCACCAGTGTTCCTTGCTAGTACAGTAAATATCTGAAAGGCAAAAGAAATGTACAAAGAGGGAGGGTGCTGGGCATGGTGGCTATTGCCTATAATCCCAGCACTCCAGAGGCTACAACCAGAGGATTGCCAAGAGTTTGAAGCCGTTTTAGGCTACCTAGTCAGTTCAAGGCTTGCCTGAACTACAAAGTGAGACCATGTCTAAAAAAAGGGGGGGAGGGGAGGGGCAAGAGATCAAGAAGTGATATGTATGTGTTCCAATTCCCAACAATGAATATGTTTATTATATATTGCAAACTTATATACCGATAAAAAAGAAAAAAATAAGTAGAAAAGTGGAGTTACAAACCTTAATAATTTGTGGTTTGTACTTTTATTCATTTTTAAATTTCATGTGCTAAATATTAAATTGTAGGATCAAAGATCAGTGTATTGATGGTGGCCAGCATATACTGTAAGTAGTACATGGTTAAAATTCACCAAATGCCTCTGGGTTGTACAGAGAAATTTATTGGATCAAAAGGAAAAGTTAAAATTTTTAAGACCTTCCAGATGATCCAAAAGAAAGGTCTTTCTATATTCTGAGAAATTAAAGCAGTTGTTGATTATTGAATTTAAAATGAGAATTTGAGGCCAAGTGTATTATAATCTGTTGTGATGTAGTAGTGAATAATGGGTTGTCTTTTGTGTGATTAAAGCATATTTCTGTCTATCTTTCAGGTCTTGACATATATTATTTTTAAATTAGCATATGGTTGTATCTTTATATATGATGCACTTTATGATTTGGTATATAATCTTTGTTAAGTATACATATGGTCCACCGTATCATGATCTGCTCTTGTAATATATTTTCGAGGATATGTGTTATGAAAAGGGAGGTTTACCTCTACAGACTGGGAATTGTTTGAATTTAGGTGGTCAGAGGTCAAACTTAGTGAGTCAGGGCTGATAGCATATTCTTCCTTTCTTTTTTCTTTTTTATGGTACTGGACTTCACACTGAGCTACATTCTCAGCCCTTTTTTTACTTATTTGTGGTACAAGGGATAGAATCCAGAGGCATTGTAATATGGAGGAGCTACGGAGGAGCTACATTCCCAGACCCTCTCTCTCTCTCTCTCTCTCTC
>NW_022900951.1:100377082-100437829 GCF_012274545.1 Fukomys damarensis
TCTCCCCACCAGCTGGGATCATGGGCTTACAAAACTGGGCCTAGCCAAGGCTAATTTGTTTTGAGTTTTGTTTTTTGTTTTTTGTTTTTTTTTTTTTAGGAAAGAGTCTCACCTGTGTAGCTCAGGCTGGTCATGAACCCAGAATCTTACTGCCTCAACATCCTGCCTGCTGAGGCTTTTTTTTTTTTTGAAACTGAGCAAAGCTGATGCTACTGTGCATTCATTATCTATAAATACTTGTATTCGATTTGAATTTGTGTACTCATTTCTGGAATAATTTCGTTGATGTCAAGCCACAAACCTTTCACTATATATTGCTATATGATTTACCTTTTAAAGCTCTAAGTAGATTTTTCAAGCCTGAAAAGGGCAGAAAGCCTAACATATTCTGCTACCTCACTGTACTACCCCTTCTGCCAGTAACCCTTAGTAATTTCTGTAGAGCTCTGTCTGTCATAATCACTGGGCTTGATTTTTTTAACTGTCATTTACTGACCTCATGACCTTTGATGAGTAACAAACAGCTGTGGTTGCCTAGTATTTTAAATGAAGACTTTGATAGGCTGTGTAGTTTAAATTAGACACCACATATGAAAATATTCTAAATTATAAAGTATATTACAAATTTTAGTTATTATCAAAGGTAAGGTAACATGGTGAAAGAAAAGAGGATGGGTTGTAGAATCACAAAAACCCATGCTTAAAATTTTAAAAATTTTAGTGTCATTTCAGCATATTTAGTAGATTAGTAAGAATATTTACATGGGGTTAAATAGCTATAATATGGGACTAAGAAAATGAAAATTAATTTGTAAATAATGTTTGTACTCATGGACATTATGCTATACTATTCTAATTTGGTTTGTAATTCCTGCAATACAGTTTATTTTATTTTGTTTTCATTAATTAATTAATTTATTTTGGTACCAGGGATCGAGCACCGGTCCTTATGATCATTAGGCAGGCAGCAGAACCACTGAGCTAAATCCCCATCCCTTATTTTTATTTTTTGAGACAGGGCCTTGCTATGTATGTACTCAAGGCTGGCTTCAAACTCCCAATCCTCCTGCCTCGGCCTCCTAGGTGCTAGGAATACAGCTATGTGCCACCATGCCTGTTCTTTTTGTGTGTGTAGTACTGGGGATTTGAGCCCAGGACTTTTACACTGAGCTATATCCCTAACTGTTTTGAATTCTTTTTAAAATTGTAGGAGTTTCAATAAGATGCAAAGTTACTCAGGCTGGGCTGGAACTTGGAATCCTCCTGCCGCGGCCTCCCAGAGTGCTGGGATTACAGGCATGCACCATCACACCTGGCTATTCACTTTTAAAATTGAGAACTAGACGGTCAAATCTACTAAATATTTGAATATAGATAGCATAGACAGCACAGTGGCTTTCAGATAGAACTAAATATTTTTACTAAGGAAAAAGAAAAGGTGTATGCTCTTATCAGGAACTTGTTTCACCACTTGATTGTTATCCCAGCATAATCATGGAAAAGAATACTTCATTCTAGGGCAGTGGTGGCGAACTATGGCATGTGTGCCACAGCAGGCTGTTTGAAAGCTCTCTTACTTTGTTTTCATTTAATATATGACTTGGTGTTTGACACTTTGCTATAAGTGGGTTTTAGGTTACAGTTTGAGCACTCCATCTCTAAAAGGTTTGCCTGTTCTAGGGTTTGCTGGTGTAGCTCAGTATAGAGTGTTTGCCTAGCATATATGAGGTTCTGGGTTTAACCCCCAGCCTGGAAAAAACAAGCAGAAGAGGAGGAGTACTTCATTCTGAGAAAGCTCTAGGGTAGATATTACGCCTACCAAATCATCCATTAAAAGAACCTTAGCATGGCATTTGTGGAGCCATCTAAATGTAAGTACTGAATCCTAATCACTATGTCAGAGTGAATCACCTGGTTAAATATGAGAGCAGAGTGAGTTCCAGTTTTATGCCTCTAATCAGCTCTATGGTCTTAGTCAAATCTTTAGCTTCTTTATGCCATAATTTTTTATCTGTACAAGGGAAAAGGGTGATTTCTACTCTCCTGTTCAACACGGACATAGTTATTTTGAAGAATTTTTGCTTGTAGCTACAAAATGTTCTCACTTTTCAGTATACTGAATTCTGAGCTACCTGTTCCTTTTATAACAATTATGTTAGATAAATTTTTGGCCAAAGATTGGGGAGACTACTTTCTTCTTACCAGGCCCCAGAACTCCAGAAATATTATCAGTAAAGCCCTTTTATTTTCAACTCAAAAATAAGTAGCAGTGATGTGTTAACTATTTCCTAGCCCTCTCTGATGCGGAGTTACTGCCATCCAATTTGTGGACCCCAAGGCATTTTGCTTCTGACCGGATAGCTTAGAGGTGACTTGATTACTGCTTTTTTTTCTCTGGGGCTTCACCCATATCCTCTCTCTTTTTAAACTTGATGGTCAATAACATTGACATTAATTTGCAATTTCTCTTCCCTTCACATTTTGATTATAAAATACAGTGAATAGTTTGTTTTAATTTTATCACAGGAAAAGCCACATTGCTGTAATTCCCCTCAACACACTCTCCTCCTTGCTTTGAACAAACATATCCCATCTTTCTTGACAAGTTCTGAAGCCATTTTGGAAGTCTTTAGTTGTGCTGTTATGGCTCCTGTGGTGTCTTGCATTGATTCAGAACATTTACTTTTTATGGTCATTTGACTGGAGAAGAGCCAGAAGTTACATGGTGCCAGATCCAGTGAATAAGTTGGATGAAGATGCTGTCTTTTTTTTTTTTTTCTTTACTGGAATTCAAACTCAGGGCCTTCGCACTGAGCTATAGCCCTAGCCACTTTCTCTTAGTTTTGATAGTTAGACAGGATTTTCTTGCAAAGTTGTCCAGGTGGGACTCATACTTGTGATCCTCTTGTTTCAGCCTCCCAAGTGGTAGGCTTTAGGCATGCATCACCGTGCCTGGTTAGGATATGGTAATGTTTCTACAAGCCTGTCCTTCCATTGGATGCACTAGACAGTAGTATTTACTGTATTTTCTATCAAACCTTGTAAAGATATACGTGAGGACTTCCAGAACTGCTTCAGAAAGTGACCAGTGTGTTTGAAGTCAGTGTGACCAATGGGAATATGTCTTTTTGTTTTGTTTTGGTTTGGTTTTTGTTTTTTGTTTTTTTGACACAAGGTCTTACTATGTAATTCAAGCTGGCCTTGAACTCACTGTGGAGCCCAGGCTGGCCTCAACATTGTAGTGATCCTCATGCCTCAGCCTCTGAGTGTTAGGATTATAGGCATGAACCACCATGCCCAACCTGGCAATGTATCTTTTACGGTAATAATTTTCTTTAAAAAAATTAATCATTCACTATAAATGTTGATCATGCCTCATGTATAGAGAGGAAAATTGCTTAGAGGCAGTTATTTAAGTAGCAAACTGGCAGGCCCTCTCATAATAGGCAAAAGAATGAAACAAAGAACAGCTGGGCATGGTGGTGCATTGGGAAGTTGAGGCAGGGAGATCGAAATTTCGAGGCCAGCCTAGGCAATTTTGTAAGACTTTGTTTTAAAATAAATTAAAAAGGCTGAGAGTGCAGCTCAGTAGTAGAGCACTTGCCTAGCATATGTAAAGCCCCAGCAAAACCCACCAAAGAACAGATCCTTTCCTTTCCTGGTTGTAAGTTAGGAAAATTATCTTTTGTCAGAGGCTGAAAAGTTTTAGTACCAGACCCTAATATTCAGAATTTACTAGGCTAATAAATTCACAGATAAATAGGGAGCCTTATGATACAGCATATTGTTAAATAATACCTCCGGTGTGGTAGGTAGGATTATATAAGCATCTTCTGACTATTAATGAAGAGTTTAACTGCTTATTTCTTTTTATTAGAATCTAATATATTTGGGCTGGGGATTTAGCTCAGTGGTTCGGAGTTTGATCCCCAGTACCAAAAAAAAAAAAAAAAAAAAAAGAGAAAAGAAAAAGAATTAATATATTTGCTGGATAAAATTTTATTACACTTGATCTTAGCCAAAAGGCCAAGAAGCGATTAAAATTTTAAAGATTAAGAAAAGCACAAAGAAAAAAAAACAGTAATCCCATTGCCCAGAGATAACCACAGTAGAATTTTTATGTGTCATTTAGCCTAAGTCTTTATGTATTTATCTGTTTATTGTTTTTTTTTTCCAGTACTGGGAATTTCACTGGAGTCCTCACACATGCTAGTAAGTGCTCTACCTTCAGCTACCAGCTCTGTATTTTTTGTTATTGGAATTATGCCCCTCACCCCTTTTTTTGTCAGTGCTGGGAATCCCAAGACCTTGTGCATGCTAAGCAAGTGTACCACTCACTGTGTTATAATTCCAGCCTTGTAACCAGCATTTTTCACTTAATACAACATCATGAACATTTGCTTGTGTCCTTTAGTATTCTGCAGCCTATATTTTTAGGGGGAGAGGAGTTGTTGGAAGTTGAAACCAGAGTCTCGTATATAATTAGTAAACACGGTACTACTGAACTACATCCCAAGCTGTACAACTGTCATTTTTAATAGTATATCTCATGTTACCATAGCACTGTCTTTTGTTGTTGAATATTAAGGTTTCTTTTTGCTACTAGTACTTTATTGAATATCATTATACAGTATATGCATTGTGTCTCTATATGTTTTTTTCCCAATTTTTTTTTTTTTTTGAGACAGGGTCTCACTATGTAGTTGAGACTGCCCTGGAACTTACTGTGTAGCCCAGGCTGGTCTCGAACTCACAGCGATCCTCCTGGCTCAGCCTCCCAAGTGCTGGGATTACAGGCATGCGCCACCACACCCTGCTCAATGTCTCTATATGTTTTTTTCCCAATTTTTTTTTTTTTTGAGACAGGGTCTCACTATGTAGTTGAGACTGCCCTGGAACTTACTGTGTAGCCCAGGCTGGTCTCGAACTCACAGCGATCCTCCTGGCTCAGCCTCCCAAGTGCTGGGATTACAGGCATGCGCCACCACACCCTGCTCAATGTCTCTATATGTTTTGCTGCTAGGTCCTCATGAATGCTAAACACACTACTACTAAGCTAAACCCCCAACGTGTATACTTTTTTAAACATCCCTGACCGTTTTATTAGAAAATATGCATAGTACTAAAATGAGTGGTTCAAGAGATGATTGTATTTTTGAGACTTTTAGAACATATTGCCAGCGCGCTTGGCAATGTGGCTCAGTTGTAGAGTGCTTTCTTAGAATGTACAAGGCCCTGGGTTCCATCCTCAGCACCAAAAAGATATATCTTCTCTAGAGCTTAATCTGGCAGTATGTTTTTTTGTCCCCAGCCTAGGAAAACTGATTTTTATTCCCACCAGGGAAAGTGCCTGTTGTTCCATACCTTTTCCACCCTTCTGTTTTTATTGTTAGTTATGTCTTTGTCAAATAGGATTAAATGGTATCTTTTGGGGGGGGGTTGCCCGGGATTGAACTAACACCCTTGTGCTTGCGAGGCAGGCGGTGGGACCACTGAGCCAAATCCCCGGCCCTAAATGGTATCTTTAATATGTTCATTTCTTTGACTGCTTCTATATATGCTTGCTGGCCACTAGTATTTCCCATTCATGAAATTGCCTATTTTCTATCAAGGTGTTAATCTTTTTCTTACAAATTTATAAGTGTATTCATGCTTCTTATGACTCACTGGTCAAAATCAAGACAAAAAGCAATGGTGATATAGAATACACTTCTATTTGAGTCAGTTTAATATTTGTACTAATGGCAAATAATATGTATACAGGTTCAGATAAGGACATTGACTAATATTGTTCATAATAGTAAAAAATCATGAGTCTTCTAAATAGCGCTAAAAGTGCATAACTATATATAAATGTGTTAATGTTTGTAATTCTATTTATCCCTCTATTTATTTATGGTACTGAGATCAAACTTGGCACCTTGTTCTTGCGTGGCACAACTGAGATAAATCCCTGGCCCAATATTTGTAATTTATTAAATGCTCAAATGTACTTGTATATTTATAGAATATCTCTGGAAGAATACCAGAAACTGGTAAGGCTGCTTTTAGCCAGGGTACTGGGGGTTTGAGTTGCAGGCATAGAATGCATGCAACTTTGTATTTCTTGAATTATTTGATCATATGTATATTACCTTTCTTTAAAATATACACCTGAAATTAATGTTCAGCAGTTTGGAATTGATATGGTTGTGATATGCATACAGTCAGGGGCTAGTCATCCATTTAAAATAATAATCTAGATAAATACTGATGTGGAAAGATGTTTATCATATATTATTACATGGAAAAAGCAAGGTATAAATTACTGTGGAAAGGGCTGGTATGTGGCTCAGTGCTAGGGCTCTCTTCAAGGCCTTTGGTTTGAGCCTCAGCACCATAAAATAAAATTTCTATGGACAAACCAGGTGTAATACCGGTAACCTCAGCTACTCAAGAGACTGAGGCAGCAGTTTGAGGCCAGCCTGTGGCAATCCTGTTTTAAAATAAAATTGAAAAAGGGCTGGAGTTGTAGTTCAGTGGTAGAATACTTGCGTAGCATGCTTAAGGCTTGAGTTCAATCCCTAGCACCTCTCAAAAAATTGTGAACAATAAATCCCCTTTAAAAATATGTATAAAATACATGTGAATGAGCCCACTGAAAAGGTTCTGAAAGGATTACTGAGAATGAAAGCCCAGGTAATAAGCCCCCCCCAAAGAACAACAGTTTTTTATGTTAAAGTTTGGGTTCTTATATATCTTGAGATTTCTTTTTTTCTGCCTGCCTTGATTTTAGCAGAGGTCTTGGCCTGGACTCAGAATAAACATAAGTGAGATTAATTTGTGTCGTAGTTGTACCATTTTCACTGTAGATGGCAAAATGCCTGATTGATTAAGGGTCACTGTAAGTTGTCTAAATTCTGAACACTTTTCAGTTAAATCGAATAATGTATAATAGTAATCAGTGAATTCTTGAGACTGAACTTGTATCTTATTCATGTAAAATACTTTTGGGGGAACATATATTTGTTGAAGAAATGAGGGAATACCTTAGTGTGCGTCCATCTTGAGGGAATCGTGCCTATGGAATTAATAATTGTAAATAAATTGTCAAAGATTGGGGGAAATCTGCATAAATTTAAATAGCGTATTAGTATGACTTTCTAAAAGTATAGACCATGTAATTAATATTCCATCTATTGATTGTCAGTATGTTCTTTCAGATGTTCTCAAATAGATTAATGATCAAACTATACATAGGAATATTTTATGTTATTGAGCTTATGAGCTAAATGCTTATTAAGCCATTCAGCTATTTGAATGGTTCTAGTGCTTTAAGAACTTTTCTGTTTTATACATGTATATTTACTTTTATTTCATATAAATATACGTATTTTTTTATTTACTTTTGTCTGTTTGTTGTTTACTAGTGCTAAGGATTATGCCCAGGGCCTCTCACATGATTGGCAGAGTCTCTACTGCTGAGCTGTAAACTCTCCAGCATATTTTAAATATTTTTAATTTTTGAGTTTTTTGAGGCAGGGCCTTGCTATATCATCTAGGCTGTCCTGGGACACCCAGATGTAGCCCAGAGTGGCCTCAGATTCATGATCCTCCTGCTCCAGCCTTTCAAGTGCTAGGATTATAGGCATGATGTTTCCATATATGTAATAAATGATTACTATTGCCAAATGAATGTATCCCTCATCTCACAATTACCTTTTTTATGGTAACAGTGGAAAAGAGTTTTTCATATGATTGTTAACCTAAAAAATGTTTTTATTGACCATTTAATTAAAAGTTAAAAAGGAAATATCGTTCATGTTTTACAGAACATGAGTAGTATAAATGAATAATATGATTAAAAAGTTGGGTTTCAATGTAAGTGTATCATTGTATAAAAGCTGAATTTTAAAAGATAAATATGCCCTTTATTTTAAAAATTCAGCTTCCGTACTATGATTATTTCTATAGATACATTTTCTAGATAAAGAAACAAAGTATACTTTACAAATCATGATGTTATTTTTAAACAGTGAACTGTCTATGACTAATACTTTAAGATCATTAAAAGAGGGATTGACCTCCCTTGAGTCATGGAATTAATGTTTATTCGATGAGTATCTGTACTCTGGATCTTCTGTAGGGAAAAAGGGGGAACTAATGAGAAAAACTTGTAATATTTCTGCAAGTAATAAGCAGAAGAGACTGTAAAGATAAATTTTTAAGTTTTGTTTTAATTAGCACATACAACATTACCATGTTACTGTAAACTCTTAAAATTCATGAAAAAATTTATAAATACTATAACTTTGTGACAAGGTTTCACTAGGTTACCCAGGCTGGCCTCAAATTCTGGGACTTAAATGATTCCCCTGCCTCAGCTTTCTCAGGTACTTGGGACCATAGGTGCACACCACTGTGCCTAGAATAGTATATTTGAAATGTGACTTAAATGTGGCTTTTTTTATTACTAAATAATTACAATGTCTGGTGTGCACAGTCACATTTACCTAGGAACACTGGCATATTAGCAATTTTTAGTATTCACAGTGTTCTCGAGAGCCCAGGGAAGGTGGTAGGTGGGATGTGGGATAGAAACAGTGGCCTACTAGAAGTGGTTAGACATTCATTGTTTTGTCTAACAGTTGTTGAGTTCTATTGTATGCTATACATTGCTGTAGGCATTGGGAATACAAATGTAGTAAGATATAGCTCTTGACATAAGGAACTTTTTTTTGTTGTTGTACTGGGATCGAACTTGGGACCTTGTGCTTATGGAGGCAGGTGGAGAGCAGCACCACTGAGGTAAATCCCCTGCCCAAGACTTTAAGTCTAACAAAGATATAGATAGATAGATAGATAGATAGATAGATAGATAGATAGATAGTATACATACATACAAACATACAAACACACCAAAATGATTAAATCTTGGGCCATCAAGAAAACTCTTTAGAGGATATACAAGGTTACAAAGAGTAGTGAATTCTAGCATTTTGAGAGGTAGAATCAGCAATGATATGTATTAAATTTTTGTTTTGTTTTATGTTTGCTTTTGTTTTTGTTTTTGCGGTACTGGGGATCGAACTCAGGACAATGCACTTACAAGCTAAAGTGTTGCCACTGAGCTAAATCCCCAGCCCTATATTAAATTTTTAAAATGCACATTTTTTAGTTTTAAACACATCCTTTTAATTACATAATATATTTCAATCAGCATTGTAGTAATAGAGTAGAAAATAGCAGGGCTATATTGCTTGCAAAATTCCTGGCATTTTTAGCATCATTGTTTTGGTTTTCTAGGGCTGCCATGACAGAGTACCACAAAACAAAACAAAAATACCACAAACTGGGTGACTTAAAAGAGTTTATTCTTTCTCAGTTTCAGAGGCTAAAAGTTCAAAATCAAAGTGTCAGCAGCATCATGCTCTTTCTGGACTCCAAGGGGGAGAGCCTGTTCCATGCTTTTTCCCTTAGCTTCTGGTATTGATAGTGATCCTTGTTGTTCCTTTTCTTGTAAGTATATCACAGCGGTCTCTACCTCTACGTTCATGTGTCTGTTTTTCTTGTGATCTGTGTCTATCTCTCAGAAGAACACCAGCTATATGGGGGCCCACTTTAATGGCTTTATCTTAAAATATCTAGTGGGTGTTTATAAAAGTTAATTGTCAATCATTAACGATAGTGTCCTTCTCAGCCATTTAAAATAAATTAGTATTGGGCTGAGGATTTAGCTCAGTGGTTAGGTGGCCTGCCTTGCAAGCACAAGGACCCGAGTTCAATCTCCGGTACCAAAACAACAACAATAAATAAATAAATAAATAAATAAATAAGTAAATAAATAAATAAATAAATAAATAAATAAAATTAGTATTAATCTTCAGAGTCAAAATTACTGTCTTCAGGACTGGGTGGGGGCATAGTTTAGTGCTAGAGTGCATGAAGCTCTTAAGTTATGACCCCCCCAGAACAAACAAATTACTTTCTTCAGTGTCTGTCACACAAATGAAAACTATTTGTTTATCTTTTCTAAGATTTGGTGATAACTGAAACACATGGTTGAAGCTAGTAATTACTGACTCACAGATATGTCTTTTTCTGTGCTGGGAGTCAAACTTAGGTTCTCTGGCATGCTGGGCAAGTTTTATTTTATTTTACTTTTGAGACAAGATCTTGCTATCTTGCCTAGGCTGGTCTTGAACTCCTAGGCGCAAATGAGCCTCTTTCCTCAACCTCCCAAGTATCTGGGATTATAGATGTGTGCTGTTGCACATGTTTCAAATTATTTTAATCTTCATTTCAGGTAATCACATTTTTATTAGGAAGTTTAGTACTTAATGCATTTTTGAGTGTGTTCTGATATTAAATTGTACATAAAATCTTTCTCCACATGGGCTTTTCATTTTCCTATTTAGGATTAGAAGGTTTTAAAAATTTATTAATCCTGACTATTTTAATCCTTTGTTTCTTTTTAGTTTTAATGGCATACAAGAGCTATAAAAGTATCCATACTAGCCTACCACAAAATTAATTAATAGCTTCAGGAGCATCAGATGTGGTGGCACATGCCTTTAATCCCATCACTCTGGGAGGCTGAGGCAGGAGCATGGCAAGCCCAGCCTGTACAATTTAGCAACTGAGAGCTTGTCTCTAAAATAAATAAAATAAAGAGAGTCCTGAAGATGTGGTTCACTGTGAAGGCCCTGGGTTCCCAGTACTGAAAAAAATTGCCTTGGGAGGAATTACCCATAAACCATACCAACTTGTTCTTTCTAATCTTAATTTCTACATGTAAGCATGTTATACAATGATAAATACCAAAGAAATCAGGCAAAGAATGAAAGCAGCTTTATGTTTACTTATTTGAAAGGGATATGTGGGAAATAAATAACCTAATAAGAATAACATAACTCTACCTGTGAATGGTAAACACCACATATTTCTCCTAAAGTTTAGGCAGTATTGCTACAATAATGTCACTAAAGATAACTCAGTTGGACTAGGGATATAACTCAGTGGTAGAGCACTTGTGTAACATGCACAATGCCCTGGGTTTAATCCTTGGTAATACTGGGGGGAACAAAAAACCACACTTTTTTGGTATAAAAATGCTCACAAGTTTGTCGTGTTTATAAAATCTTTTAATCTTGGTACATTATGTATTCAAAGTGTTCATACGGCAGGAATACATTAAAAGACTATAAAAGCATGCCAGCATACATCTAGATATACCAAAAACATTATGGTGCATGTGAGATTGAGAATAAGGGCAAGAATTAGTTAAGAGTCTCATATTACCAGAGGCAATGAAATTAACTGCTTTTTAAAACATAAGTTATACCTATTTGGAATTATTTTATAAGTTTTAGCATAAATAAACACCAATGTGAACTGTCACAGGATTTAATAACTGAGAGACATAGTTTCAGTATTTCCTAATACAGAAACCTACTCCTAGCTGGGTGTGGTGGTGCACACCTGTAATCCCAGCTCTTGGGAGGCAGAGGCAGAAAGATCACCTTGAGTTCCTGGAGGGAGAGAGGCAGGAAGGAAGAGGGAGAGGGAGGGAGGAATGAAGGGAGAAAGGGGGGGGAAGGGAGTGAAAAAGCGCCACACCTAATGAAAATGGCCAATTGGTTTGATTTTCTTAAAGTTGGAGAAATGCATTTCAGAAAGTGATTTGTACAAGTAGCAACAGAACTACATTATGAAATATAAATACCAGGAGCAGAAGAGCTGAAGTTCTTAGTACCAAAAGAGATAGAACAAAACCTTCGCACATTAGAATTTAAAGAATGGAGTTAAAAATTAACTTGATTCTATGAAACAGGTTAAATATGTAACTACTTCAAACAAAAATGACTTAGTCCTCTCACATAACTCTGAAAATGTGCTGTATATCACATTTTCCAAATCAAAAGCGCATAATTTCACCAGCAAAGGCCCTTTGTTTTAGCCTTTAAGATTGTTATACTAACAATTGTCAAACTATTATTTTAATATTTTAATAGTTTTATTGACCTATAACTCAAACATCATAAAAATCATTTAAGCCATGCATACAGGGCTGGGGATGTAGCTCTACTATTGCATATGCTTAGCATGTGTAAAGCCTTGGGTTTTATCCTTAACGCCACAAAAATAAAAAATAAAAACATTTAAAATTAAAACATTGGGCTTGGAATTTAGCTCAGTGGTGCCTCTGCCTGCCTCTCAAGCACAGGGTCCTGATTTCAATCCCTGGTACCAAATAAATAAATAATAAAAACACACATAGGGGTCAGTGGTTTTTAATGTACAGTATTTAGAGTTGTGTAAGCATCACCACGGTCTAACTTTAAGACATTTTCATTACTCCCAAACGAAACCCTTTTGCTGCCTTTCTAATCCTCCCTCCCCAGCCCTAAGCAACCACTGCTTTCTGTTTCCATTTATTTTAGTGACTTTTTTTTCCCATTATTTTACTAACATTTTAAGGCTACAGTATTGTTCTCATGCCTATTCTAGGTCATTGGCCTAGTGGTTTAAAAGCTCTTTTAAAAATTTTTATTTTTATTAGTATATGTTTGTAGAATATAATTTATATAATTTTATTCATCGTAGTGAGCTGGTACATGTATATAACACATTTTAATTCTTTTTACATCTTCCCCTCTCCTTAAAAACTCTTAAAGTAGCCAGGTTTACAATTCAGAAGACATTCAGCCATGGTTTCATGTTATGACTGTTTCATCTTATGAAAGTATTTGATCTATACTTGATCTTAGCCAAAAGGCCGAGAAGCGATTGAAAGTATTTGATCTAGAGCATGCATTTAAACTTCTGTGTTTTGTACTATTTGCTAAAGTCTTAATTAGGAGGATTGAAACCATTCCTTCTAAGCTCAAAACTGAGTTTGTTCTGTTTTGTGTTAAAGAATCCAGGATTTATTTGTAAGAACAGCTTTAGTGGTGGCACACTACTGTCTTACATAGTAATGTCATCTTTTTTTTGGTTGAGTTTGCTCTGGGTAGCCGAAAAGACTGTCATCAGTAGATTGGCTGGAGCTTCCAGAAGGCTTGACTGTCTCCAGCAGTGTTACTCTCCTGGTTTACTGGTCTCACAGTTATGATGAGGTTGTTGCTGTTTGTGATTATCACGTGTATTACTTGATGGAGATGCTTCCTTGAAACTTCTATGCCATTAACTTTTTTTATTGAGTTTCTTGGTACATTTTAGGTATGCAGCACGGTTACCTTCATTATTGGGATCTTGTACCTTTACATGACAGGCCTTGGTTCTCATTTTTTCCCCTTGTCCCTGCCCTCTGTTCACCCCCTCCTCCCCTCCCCATTTACAAACACTTTATTTCCATTTTTTTCAGTTTCTCATATTTTTCCCCTTATTACCTTTCCTCTAACCTTCCCACTTTACCTACACCTTTAGCCCTTTTCTTCCTATTTCACATTGTCAATTATCTCATTAGGATCTTATGTACTATTATAGTTTTTCACACCAGAGAAACTATTTGATATTTACACATGTGTGACTTATTTATTTCACTTAGGAATATATCTTCAATATATCCATTTTCCTATGAATGAATCTAATATGCCATTCTTTTTGGTTTTTTGAGGCAGGGTCTCACTATGTAGTTGAGACTGATCTGGAACTCACTGTGTAGCCCAGGCTGGTCTTGAACTCACAGCGATCCTCCTGCCTCAGCCTCCGAGTGCTGGGATTACAGGCATTCACCACCACGCCTGGCTGATTTGTTATTCTTTATGGCTGAGTAGTATTCCATTTTATAGAAAAACCACATCTTCTTTATCCAGTTTCCAACTGATGGGAAAATTGGCTGTTTCCAAGTTTTAGCTATTACAAACTGTGCCGCTATAAACATAGGTGTACATATATCACTGTGATATGCTTCTTTTGGAAAGATACCCAGCCGAGGGATGGCTGGGTCAAATGGAACCTCTAGTCCCAGCTCTTCGAGGTATCTCCGTATTGATTTCTATACCATTAATTTTTTAAATGTTATCATTACTAGTTAGGGGATGGGGATTTAGCTCAGCAGTTTGAGGTATCTCCATATTGATTTCTATACCATTAACTTTTTAAATGTTATTAACATTTAGGGGCTGGAGATTTAGCTCAGTGGTTCCCCTGCCTGCCTTGCAAGCTCAAGGACTCCAGTTCAATCCCCAGTACCAAAAACAAAAAAAAGCAGTAGTCACAGGGTATGGTGGCACATGCTTGTAATACCGGCTGCTAGGGAAGCTGAAATAGTAGGATTACAATTTTGAGACTAGCATGAGCAACATAGCAAGACCTTGTGTTGGAATAAAATAAAAAGGACTGGGAATGTATCTTAGTAGCAGAGCATACCTAGCATGCTTGAGGTCTTGGGTTCAATCCCCAGTACAAAAAAAAAAGGACTAGTCTTTGGGCATACCAGTGACTGAATATGCCTTTTTCTGTTTTCCCAGGGCAAGAAAGTATATTACCTGAATTGTTTATCTCCTATTTTGCCTGTATCAAAGGCATTGTTACCTGCTTCTTGTTTTGTATAAAAACCCTAAACAACAGCTTGGCTGTTGAAACACCTTCATGATAGTTATTATTATTATTATTATTCATATGTTATAAGTCTACCTGTGTTCTTCTGAGCTTATAAGTCCACTTCAGTTATTTTATGAGCATTTTACAATAAGCCATAAAACACAGAATTTTGTGTTTTGCTTTTTCTAATGAAAACCAACAAAATACAGCTCAAATCTGCTCTTCAACTCTAGGAAACAGTGCCACCGGCCAGGAATCATGCTGAGCACCAGGCTGCCCCTAGGGAGTGCCAGATTCGAAGACTTGCATGCAAAGTGCAGCCCAGTTACCCACCTGTGAGCTACACATACCCAGAGAAGCAGCTTGGGTCTGGGCCTTGAGCTCTGCTGCTGTGGGGCTCACACCATTATATAAACTTGACTGCTTGTTCTCTGCCACCTCAAAGATCAGCTGTAATATGGTGATCTTAACATATTTTTCCAATTTATTAAATATTACCTTCTAGATCTTGACCAGAAGTATATTTTTTAATGTGGTGGCAATCTTGTGTATGTCCAATTTTATATATTTTTCCCTCAGACAACCTTTATTCTACCTGTTTGAGAATCATAATACTAAAAAGCAGGGAGAAATAGAAACGTTTGTATTGTCTGCACATTCCAGGCAGGTAGGTTTTCTGTGTGTTTCTACCTACTCCCACACGTCCCTCTTTCTCCTTAGATTAGCAGTCAACCCCTTCTCCTTGGCATTTGCTCATGACTTTCCTTTATATACCTGAATAGACCATGTGTATATATAGATAGATTTGTTTGTTTGTTTGTTTGTTTGAGACAGAATCTCACTCTGTGGTTCAGGCTGGCCTTGAACTCACTATGTAGCCCAGACTGGCTTCAAACTTGCAGCAATCCTCCTGCATCTGCCTCATTGCTAGGACTATAGGTGTGTGCCACTGTGCCCAGCTTATATGCAGATTTTAAGTCCTTCTAACAAATTACCATCTTAAACTCATCCAAACCCCTCATATAAAGATGACTGTTGCTCACTAGTCTTTTTCATGCTGTTATGGCTGGATTCCTTAGTGCTGTTTTTCCCAGCCATTGTTCCCCTCAAGATTCCTAACTGCCTCCTACCCTCAAGGCACAGCCTTCTTTGATATCTTTCTTTATCTCGCCTTCCTACCTTTCTGCTTTCTCAGTACAAAACCTGAATATAATTTCACAGAGAAGACTTAAATTATCTGAGCATGCGTTATTGCACTCAGACCTTTCACATCCAAAGCCTTTTTATCACCTTCCTCTAGTAGCCATACTGCATCTTTGTCTGTATTCACAATTCTATGCTCTATATATACTTATTTTCTACAGTATCATCTCCCCACCTTCATGTCACTTAAATCATTAAATTTTTTTCTCCCACCCCTTTTTATCTTTTGTGAGTCATCTTTCTCCTTTTGATTTGTTTTCCAGTACTGGAGATTTAAAAAGCCAGGGCCTTGCACATGCTAGGCAAGTATTCTGCAGCTGGGCTACACACCTAGCCCTTTTTACTTTGACACAGTCTCACAGAGTTGCCCAGGCTGGCCCTGAACTCTTGATCCTCCTACTTAAGCCTCCTCAGTTGCTAGGATTAACAGATGTGTGTCATTGTGCCTGGCTCTCTTTGACTTTTTAACACTCTGATAATTCTGCTTTTGCATTTTTTCCAAAAGCTCACACTCTGATAATGTATATGTGGTATTCAGTTTTGTATTTCCGAAAAAATAAACTACTTTGCAAAAACAGTGTAATATTAACTGTTAGCATTGAAATAACCTAACTCCTGAGTACAGAAGATCTCTAATGAAAGCTTCAAATACAGATTCTTCTGGTACTACTATTGAATGGAGTTGCAGTCTGCTTGAGCTTTACAAAATATCCACCATTTTGAAGTGAGAATGAATCTTTGATTTGCATATCTATTTTGATTGATCCAAGAAATGAAACTACCACCTCACAGAATATAATTTCCATGTGTTAGGGATTGTGTTGAGCATTCATTCTTCAGGATAATTATAGACTTGAAAGTGTTTAGTACTCGCAGGCCACCTCTCGATAACTGGCACAAGAGGGGCAGTCTTTTCCAAAGAGCTGACGAGATGGCATAAGTGGAGCAGCAGAATAAGTGAACCTTCCAGATGATTACGTACCACAGTGTGGACCCCGACCAGCTACTGGACATGTCCTAGGAACAGCTGATGCATCTCTACAGCACGTGGCATCAGAGGCTGCTGAAATTGCTGCAGAAGCAGCACTCACTGCTGAAGGGCATGCACAAGGTCAAGAAGGCAGTGCCACTCATTGGAGAAGCTAGAGGTCTCCTGCCAGAGATGATGGACAACTACAACTGCAAGACCTTCAGCCAGGTGGAGATTCAGCCTGAGATGATTAGCCATTGCCTGGGTGAGTTCTCCATCACCTAGAAGCCCATGAAGCATGGCTGGCCTGGCATCTGGGCCACCTGTTCTTTAGTCTTCATTCCCCTCAAGTAGCCATCCAGCTGATAAAGGCACCACTGCCTCCCCCCAAAATATTTAGTCACCTAGTCTATGCTTTTGTCTCTGTCAGTAATACGAGAGACTCATCTGCAAGGCAATGTGTGATAGTTAACTTATTGTGTTCATTTGAGTAAGAAATGCCCAACTAAATTAATTGGGTCAGCATAGTTCTGGTTGTGGCTGAAGAGATTTACTGAAGATGAAAGACCCACCCTGGTTGTGACTGACAGCAACCAATAGGCTTACTGCCTGAATGGAATAAAAGGGAAACAAAAGAAGGAAGGCTCACTTGTGTTTCTTCGGTGGAGCCCCAGTCTTCATCTTTACCTTGGACATTATCTCTTGACTTCCAGTGCAGACTCTTCAGCCTTCTGGCACAGACCCTTTGTTCTTTCATTGCAGACCCTTTGGCCTCCTGATATGAACTCACATGGAATACTGCAGTGACCCCAAGAAAAGAGGATTTACACAATCAAGTTGATAGGATAACTCGTTCTATAGATAGCAAGTCAGCCTCTTTCTTCAGCCACCCTGTCATTGCCCATTGGGCTCATGGGCAGAGTGGCCATGGTGGTTGTGCGTGGACTCAGCAACAAAGACTCCCACTCACTAAGGCTAATTTGGCTACAGCCACTGCAGAATGCCAAATATCCCAGCAGCAGAGACCAATGCTGAGTCTCTGATAATGGCACCATTCCCTGGGGTGATCAGCCTGTGACCTGGTGGCATGTTGATTATATTGGACTGCTTCCACCATGGAAAGGACAGCGTTTCATCCTTACTGGCATAGCCATTTATTCTGGGTATGGATTTGCCTGCCCTGCATGTAATGCTTCTGCCAAAACTACCATCTGTGAACGTACAGAAAGCTTTATCCACCATTATGGAATTCCACACAGTATTACATCTGACCAAGGAACACATTTTACAGCCAAAGAAGTGAGGCAATGAGCTCATGCTCATGGCATTCGTGGTCTTACCATGTTCCTCACCATCCAGAAGCAGATGGATTAATAGAAAGGTGGAATGGTCTTTTGAAGACACAATTACAGTGCCAGCTAGGTGGCAGTAGCTTGCAGGGCTGGGGAAGGGTTCTTCAAAAGGCTGTGTATGTTTTGAATAAGCATCCACTATATGGTACTATGTGTCCCATACCCAGAATTCATGGGTCTAGGAATCAAGGGGTGGAAGTAGGAATGCTACCACTCACCATTAACCCTAGTGATCCACTATCAAAAATTTTGCCTCCTGTTCCTGTGACCTTAAGCTCTGCTGGCTTAGAAGTCTTGGTACCAAAGGTGGGGAAGCTTATACCAGAAAGCACAACAATGATACCATTGAACTGGAAGCTAAAGCTTCTCCCTGGTCATTTTGGTTTTCTCATGCCTCTCAGAAAGCAAGCCAAAGAGGGAGTTACAGTGTTGACAAGGGTGATTGACACAGACTATCAAGGGAAAATTAGACTATCGCTCCACGGTGGAGGAAAGGAAGAATATACTTGGAGTGCAGGAGATCCCTTAGGGCACCTCCTAATATTACCATGTCCTGTTATTAAAATCAATGGGAAACTATGACAACCCAATCCAGGCAGGATAACAAATGGCCCAGAACCTTCAGGAATGAAATTCTAGGTGACCCCACCAGAGAAAGAACTAAGACTTGCTGAGGTGCTTGCTGAAGGCCAAGGGAATACTAAATGGCTATTAAAAGAAAGTAATTGTAAATACCAGGTATGACCCTGAGATCAGTTATAGAAATGAGGATTATAATTGTAATAATTCTCTCCTAACATGCTTCTTATGTAATATGTTGATAGACTTAATATTGGTTCTTAAGTATTGTTAAACCTGTGTTATAGTGTTCAAGTTATGAAATGTTAGGAGTAAGCATCATCTAAAGAAAACTACTCTGGGAGGGAATTTGTGTGCAAGAGAGTTGTAACATGTTAGGTGTAATTATCAGTTTGTCTTTGTATCTGGAGATGTGGTTTAAGGAAATGTGTCTTGTCAAGTTGACACAGGGTAGATTGTGATAGTTATTTGATTGTGTCAATTTCAGTAAGAAACACCCTACTAAATTGGATCAGTATAGTTCTAGATGTGGCTGAAGGGATTTACTGAAAACAAAGTCCATCCTGGGTGTGAGTGGCAGCAACCAATAGGCTTGCTGCCTGAATGGACTAAAAGGCAAACGAAGAAGGAAGCCTCGCTTCTGTTTTTTCAGAGGAGCTCCAGTCTTCACCTTCACCTTAGATGTCATCTCCAGCCTTCCAGCACTGCCTCTTCAGCCTTTTGGCCTCCTGATAACAGACTCACATGGGACATTAGTGAGCTCCATGCCTTCAAGTGGATTCTTTGGATCTCTAGCCCACAGGCAGCCCTTTTGCACTTTTCCATACCTGACTCTGGCTGGCCATTGTAAGCCAATCTTGTAAGTTCTTATATACTATATTTGTATATCTTGCATTAAGTCTGTATCTAGCACTGATGCACAACCCAATCCATTTTATACTGCCATTGATTGTTTTAAAGTTTATCCTTGTATTGGGTTAAATTATAGTGGTTATAATTATACTTATTCACTTTAATTCTGCCCTCAAGCTACACAACCTTTGGCTCCCTTTTCTCCATGATAGCCTTTTAGATACAGGGATTGAACTCAGGACCTTGATTTTGTGGGGCAGGTGCAGTGCCACTGAACTAAATCCCTGGCCCAATATTTTAATATATATATTCTATCCTCTCTACCTTTCCCCTCACAAAATTTCCTCTCTTTAGGATAAACATCCTCACCTCTTCCAACTCTTCCTATGATATCATTTTCATTATCCTGATTGCTAAGGACATTAAATTTTGTTAATATCCCTTCTGAAATGTTTTTGGAACTGGAAATAATACTCTAAATTGAATCTGGATGTTGGACATGTCATCACTAATGTAGCCTGAAGTTGGTGTACTTTTTTGTCATGAGTGTGTGTGTGTTTTGTTTGTTTTTTTTCCTTTGGTATGGGGGATCAAACTCCAGGTGGTGTATGTGTGTGTTTTGTTTGTATGTTTGTTTGTTTTTCCCTTTGGTATGGGGGATCAAACTCCAGGTGGCAGAACCGCTGAGCCAAATCCCCAGCCCAGTGTTTGTTTAGTTTTGATTTTTCCTTTTTTTTTTTTTTTTTAGACAGGGTCTTGCTTTGCAGTTCAGACTGGCCCTGAACTCACTATGTAACCCAAGCTGGCCTCAAACTTGCAGGATCCTCCTGCCTCATCCTCCCTAGTGCTGGGATTACAGGTGTTCGCCACCACACCCAGCTGTTTTTAAGGGAGGGGTCTCCCTATATAGTTCAGGCTGGCCTTGCACTCAGCCTCTAAGAGCTGGGATTACAGGCGTGTGCCACCACACCCCAACAGTTGGTAGAAGGTTGTGCTTTTTTTTTTTTTTTTTTTTTGATACGGGAGATCAGACTCAGGTCCTTAACGCTTGCATTGCAGGCAGCAGAACCGCTGAGCTAAATCCCTGGCCCGTGTTGTTTGTTTTTTTAACAGCAATGTAATGTTGGCTCATAATGAATTTAGAATTAACTAAAATCCCAAGGTTTTTAATTTGGAAGTTTGCCTTCGCATGACTTTATTCCAAACCAAGTGTCTTAGTTCCTTAGTAACAGTTTAAAAAGCATAATAGCCAGGCATGGTGGTACATGCTTCTAATCCTAGCACTAAGGAGGCTGAAGCATGAGGATCACCATGAGTTCAAGGCCAGCCTGAACCATATAACAAGACCCTGTCTCAAGAAAACAACAACAAAAATAAGACTTTACATTTACACCTATTAAATTTTATCTCAGTATGGGGATGTGGTGGTGCATGCCTATAATCCTATTACTTAGGAGGCTGAGGTGGAAGGATCCCCAAGAGTTCAAGGCCAGTCAGAACTACATAGCAAAACCCTGCTCAAAAACAAACAAAAAATGTTTTAAAATTATATTTCACTAGCCTGTAAGCCAGTCTTGGTTTCTTTGAATCTTGGTTATTTTCCAGCTTATTATACTAGTTCAAAAAAGGGCTTTGAAGTTAATGTCAGAATGTTTTCAGATAACTGGGAAATGATAATGAAGAGTCATGGTGAGTATATTCTAAAAATTTTGAATGCATATATAATTCAGCTGTTGAGATATTTATATGAATTATTACCACTGTAAATTGACAAAGCCAAGAAAATCTGAAGTGCATTGCCAGCTTCCAAGAGAAGCCTTGTGTTGAATATTACTCAAAGAGAGATGATGTTTTATAGACATTCTGCTAACATAATGTTGAAAGATCTGAATAGTTCTTAAAATAAATCAATGCCTGTATGGAGTAGAGACAAAGTCACTGCGATCATTTTTAAAATATATTTTTATTTTTAGTTGGCATACAATAATTTTACATATTTATAGGGTACAGTGTGGTATTTCACTACATGTATACAATGCATTAGATCAAAATAACTGGCATATCTTTTACCTCAGACATTTGTTTTTCTTTACATTAGGAATATTCAAAATCTTATCTACTAGCTATTTTGAAATACTTAATTGTTGTCAACCATAGTTATTCTCCTGTGCAATAGAACATTCAAAGTTACTGCTGGCAGACTACATCTTTGCCCATTGACCATCGTGTCATAACCTCCTTCCAACACGCACACCCTTCCCAGGTTCTGATAACCACTGTTTTGTGCTCTACTTAGGAGATCAATGTTTTAGCTTCTACCTGTAAGTGAGAAAATGTTGTATTTGCCTTTCTGTGCCTGACTTATTTCACTTTATGTAATGTCCTCCAATTCCATCTACATTGCTGTAAATGACAGGCTTTCTTTTTATGCCTGAGAAATATTTCATTTTGTATATGTAGCATATTTTCTTTATTCCTTTAGCTATTGTGAACAGTGCTATAATGCAATGTGCAAATGTAGATGTCTCTTCAACATACTGACTTCAGTTCCTTTGGATATATACTTAGTGGGATTGTTAGATCCTATTCCTAGTTTTTTGAGGAGCCTCCATACTACTTTCCAAAATGGCTGTACTTATTTACAATGAGAGTTCCCATGTTGGTTTTTGTCTTATATAATAGCAATAAAATAGCTATCCTAACAGGTGTGAGGTGCTATCTCATTGTAGTTTTGATTTGTATTCCCTGATGATTAGTGGTGTTGAACATTTTTTGATATGTTTGTTGGCTATTTCATTATTCTCTTTTCAGCAATATCTATTCGGGTGATTTACGTATTTTTTAATTGCTGTGTGTTTGTGTGTGTGTGTGTGTGTGTGTGTGTGTGTGTGTGTGGTGTTAGCATTCTTTTATTTTACACTTGCATGATATTGGACAGTGTTGGAGATTCTGGAGAAGCACGTTTGCCTCACAGGTAGGGTGACCAGACAGTTTGATTTACCTGGGGTAACCCTGACTTTAGGCCTATTGTTCCTGTGTAATTATTCATTTTATTCATTCTTTTTCACTTTCAAAGACATCTAGATTTAGAGGATAAATTATCTTACCACACTTTTCAATCCAACTGGCTCCTTTTAGTATTTTATCTGGGTGAATATTACATAGCTGTAATTTGCAGCTCTAATTAGGCTGCCAAAGTCTTCCATTTGAACAGATTGTTCCCTGACCAAGGAAAAAGTAACTGCAGTTAAGGTCTACAAATACTTAGGGTTCTCTTCAGCCACCCTGAAGAGTGCAATACTGTGTGTGTGTGTGTGTGTGTGTGTGTGTGTGTGTGTGTGTGTATATATATATGAGATCCACTTCTGTCAAAAATGAACTCTTGGAGCTGGGTGTGGTGGCGCACGCCTGTAATCCCAGCACTTGGGAAGTTGAGGCAGGAAGATCACTGTGAATTCAAGGCTACACAGTGAGTTCCAGAGCAGTCTGAAATACATAGTGAAACCCTGTCTCAAAAAACCAAGAACAAACAAGCAAAAAAAATGAACTCTTGGGCCGGGGATTTAGCTCAGTGGTGCCGCCGCCTATCTCCCAAGTGCAAGCTCCTGAGTTCGATCCCCAGTACCCCCCCCCCGGCCGAAAGAACTTGTTTATGCAGGAAAATCAGAAGCATTTTATTCTCTTAACATGTAGGAACATGAACAAATATTTTAAATTAATGTATTAACATTCTGAACATTTATTTTTTTAATTGTGAAAACTGAACTCTGCCTTGAGTGTACAATGATCCATTATAATATGCATAGACTTTAAGAATCTGCATATTTTATGCTGCTTTCATGTTTTTCCTAATTAATGATTTACATGTTTAATTATAATGTATTATGCATCACAGTTTCCATATTCATATAAAATAAATGCTTAAATAGTTTCTTCTACTTGTTTAAATATTACTTTCCACAAAAAGAGAAAACAAAGAGCTGGGGGTGTAGCTCAGTGGTAGAGTGATTACTGTCTAGCATGTGTGAAGCTCTGGGTTCAAACTCCAGCACCATGAGAGACCAGCAGACAAAACAAAAATGTCAGTTTTTACTGTATGACTTGAGTGGTGTGGTAAAGTAGAATTTTACTATTTAGAATTTGAATGTGTTTTAGTGATTGTGTAGTTATTTTTATGTCATCAGTGAATAATTTTTAGCTCGGAATATCAAACATATGTTGCTGTGTTTCTCATTTTGGATTTCCTAATGTAATGTTCTCTTTTTAGAAAAAGTGGATGAGTCCTGTTTTCAAGAGAAGATGACTTTTAACAGTTTTGAAGGAACTAAGACTTGTGTACCTGCAGACATCAATAAGGATGAAGACTTTGTAGAGGAGTTTAATAGATTAAAAACTTTTGCTAATTTTCCAAGTACTAGTCCTGTTTCGGCATCAACATTGGCACGAGCGGGTTTTCTTTATACTGGTGAAGGAGATACTGTACAGTGCTTTAGTTGTCATGCAGCAGTAGATAGATGGCAATATGGAGACTCAGCAGTTGGGAGACACAGAAAAGTATCTCCAAATTGCAGATTTATCAATGGATTTTATTTTGAAAATAGTGCCGCACAGCCTATAAATCCTGGTGTCCAGAACGGTCAGTACAATGCTGATAACTATCTGGGAAGCAGAAATCATTTTGTTTTAGACAGACCACCTGAGACTCATGCAGACTATCTTTTGAGAACTGGACAGGTTGTAGATATGTCAGATACTGTATACCCAAGGAATCCTGCCATGTGTAGTGAAGAAGCTAGACTAAAGTCATTTCACAACTGGCCAGACTATGCCCACCTAACTCCCAGAGAGTTAGCTAGTGCTGGACTTTACTACACAGGTACTGATGATCAAGTGCAGTGCTTTTGTTGTGGTGGAAAACTGAAAAATTGGGAACCTTGTGATCGTGCCTGGTCAGAACACAGGCGACATTTTCCGAAATGCTTCTTTGTTTTGGGCCAGAAAATTAATGTTCGAGGTGAACCTGATGTTGTAAGTTCTGATAGGAATTTCCCAAATTCAACAATTCCTCCAAGAAATCCAGCCATGGCAGAGTATGAAGCCCGGATCATTACTTTTGGGACGTGGACATACTCAATTAACAAGGAGCAGCTTGCAAGAGCTGGATTTTATGCTTTAGGTAAACAGACTTTCCAACTATCCCAGGGCTCCTAAACAGTAAATAGATGCCTTTAACCCCCTGAACTTGTAAAAGTATTTAGATTTAAGTTGGCATTTTTATTTATATCAGTATTATTCTCTAAACTTAAGTAATTATGGAATTTATGTTACAAAGACTACCATATTATGAGTCATGTTTATATTTATGTAATTGCTTTAGGAGAGAGGTGATAGAAACATGGGTCTAATAGTAATACTAGCTATCATTTATTAAGCATCTAACGTGCTTAGTGTATATATTACATGCATTTTCTCTAAGCTTCATAACAACTCTCTAAAATAAGTTAACATTAAAGAGTTTGGCTCATATTAAAAGTAACATCTACCTTTAATATATAGATGATATATTTGAAAGCTGGCTAGTATTATGCTTATTGTTACACATGAGTGTTTCTGTTTCATTTGTTGTTTTGTTTTGTTTGATGGTACTGGGGATCAAACTCAGGACCTTGTGCTTGCAAGGAAGGCACCACACCAGTGAGCTAAATCCCTGGCCCACAAAATCAGTGTTTTTGAAATGGATGCCATAAGTGTGACAGGAAGGGCAATTAATGTGATGGCTTCTAGGAATATTTTAAGAGGTATTATTTATCTGACCCATTTATTTTAGGTTTAATGCCAAAGTATAAAGTATTCACTATTTCAAAATTTTTATTTATATAGCATCGTATAGTAATCATAAAGTTGGTTTAGTATTGTTAAGCTATAACCTTAGAGAAACTTATCTTGTAAATTTATTGTTATTGATACTTAGAATATAACTTGTTTTAAAGTCCACAATTTGATAAAGTAAAAGTAATATTGGTGGACCAGATGACAAAAATTAAAAAGAATGTAACAATTGTAGTCCTTAAAAAATTGGTCATTTTTATTTTTCTTTGTCTTCTGTAAAATACCTTATATTGGGTCAGTGAATTTAGTGTGCATTTTCTCCTCAATGCATAAAGATCATACATTTATATATAATATATATCTTAGATAAAAATATGATTGTCTTAAGCTATATGATTTTTCTGTAAGATGTGCTTAATTTTTGGGTGTTAGGATGGATATTTTTGTGTAAGCTTCTAGTTTATATATATATATATATATATGCATATATGTATGTATATATAGTTACTTATATATTTTCTTAGGTGAAGGTGATAAAGTAGAGTGCTTTCACTGTGGAGGAGGACTAACTGATTGGAAGCCCAGTGAAGACCCTTGGGAACAACATGCTAAGTGGTATCCAGGGTAAGATGTTTAATTGTTCAATGAGGAACAGGCAAGTTGAACAGTGTGCAGTGGCAGGATCTGAATTACTTTTCACCTCAACTTATTTTTGACTTCACTGTGGCTTGAAATTCACACCAGATTTATAAAAATGGGGTCACCTACTTTATGGGGGGGATACCTAAGCCTTCTCTGGTGCACTCATTTCTTATATATCATATCTTTGACATCGGATAATTTCATTCCTAAACACCAAATTAGGAAATGTGTACTTACTTGTTTAACATAGGCTCTTTCATGATGGATTGAGAAAGCCTAAGTTGCCAAAGAGTGTCCTAAAGAAGCCATTATACACCCAAGGAAATTCTAATGGATCTCACTGATTCTAAGTCACAGAGTTGTTTACATTTTATGATCTCTGAAATGAGGACACATCTGGTAACAGATCATACTTTAATTGGTAGCAGTTTTAGGTAGTACATAAAGTAAGTATGCTTCTTCTTAGAATCAGTGACATCCTAGGATGATAACATATTTTTTTTTGTTTTTTTGAGACAGGGTCTGACTATGTAGTTGAGACGGACCTGGAACTCACTATGTAGCCCAAACTGGTCTCAAACTCACAGTGATCCTCCTGCCTCAGCCTCCCAAGTGCTGGGATTACAGGCATGCATCACCACGCCTGGCTTGATAACATATTCTAAATGTCTCTTTACCATCCTGTCTTTTATAAACAAGTGCCCAGGTATATAAGTGATATAAATTTCTGGCCTACAAAATAGTACAACTTAAAACTTCAGGGAGCTCATTTGTAAAGACATCTTAGCCTTAAATAACCTTAAAAAGAAAGATTGAAAATGAAAATTTTATCCACCTCCTGCCTCACAAGCGCAAGGTCCTGAGTTTAATCCCAGGTTAAAAAAGAAAGAAAAGAAAAAAAATTTAAATGTACAGTTGATTAATCATCTAAAAAATAAAGCCTGTTAAGATTAACTACTTTAAACTTTTGAAAAAATGTGCAGGTACTAGTTTAATAACTTGCTTAAAAGTCAAAAGTTTTCAAGTTGATACTTTTTGCTCTGCTGACATAGCATAACAGTAGGAACATTCTTTTAACCTTAAAATAATGATTGCATAGGGAATTGATAATGTTCTTTGTGGCTCTTTAGAAACAACAGAAAGCAAGTTAATAGAATAAATATGGAGATAATATCTTTACTAATACTTTACTAATTTATCAGCTGCCAAAGTTTTATCTTTTATTATTTAGGTGTAAATATCTGTTGGAAGAGAAGGGACAAGAATATATAAACAGTATTCATTTAACCCATTCACATGAGGTGTCGCTGGTAAGTCTCATTATGTAATACATTTTTTTCAAATATTTGTTTTATAATTATTTTTTCATGTAACATTCACAGTATAATATTGTGAATTAATAATGTGCGGTGAGCTTTAAAGAAGAGAACTTTAATAGAACTTCTTACTCTTAACCTGAAGCAAATTCGTAAATATGATTAGGATGAACTAATTTAAGTATCATTGTAGGCAAAAATGAGGTTCAAGGGTTAAAATACTGAAATCCCTTGCTCTCCTGAAATTAGACCTATGTATGATGTATTTTGCACTCATCAGTAGTATTAACCTTTGTGTAGATAATATATAAAATCTGAAAAATGTATCCAAACTGATAGGAGGAACTGGGGTGGCCAAGGCATTGATAATATGTGAAAAAAAAAAAAAGCAATCTGGAATAGAATGGGAGAGTGGAGTCACTTATATTTGTATTTACCTCCATGAAGTTTTTTAATTTTCTTGGGCCTCAGCTTCTTATCTGTAAAGTGAAGGGATTGGATTAGATGATCTTTTAACTTCCTCTGTTCCATCAGGCTGTGCCTCTTGTGAGTGTTCATATTTGGAATTGGAATGCAGCCAATTTAAATTTTTGATTAATGTAACTTTTTAAATTGCCTTCTACCAAAAAGAATTCTTATTTACAATTCACATTTCTATTTTTAGGTAAGAACTACTGAAAAAACACCATCACTGTCTAAAAGAATTGGTAAGTATGCTTATTAAAATAAATATGCTTTTTTTGTAATAGCTAAATCTTGTGAACAGCCCATGTGCCCATCAACAGGTAACTGGATAAAGTTGTGGGTTTTTTTCTAAAATGGAGTATTACTCAGCCATAAATGATAAGCTAGAGGCATTTATAGCTAAATGGGTGCACATTGAGGCCATACTCAAGTGAAATAAATAGGACACATGTGTAAATACTGAATATTTTCTCTGGTGTGAGACACTGAAAGCGTAAATGAGGACCAAAATGTATAATAGATTAGATAATGTAAAATAGGAAGAAAAGATCCAAAGTGGATAGGAAACTGGGGGAAGGGGTAGAGGGAAGGGAAAGAAAAAATATGAGAAAAGAAGAAAACTGATACAAAGGTTTTTGTAAATAGGGAGGGGTAGAAAGAGGGACGGGGGATGGGGAAAAACACAAATCAAGATATAGCATGTACTGGGCTGGATTTAGTTCAGTGGCAGCTCACCTGCCTCAAAAACGCAAAGTCCTGACTTAAATCCCTGGTACTGGGGAAAAAAGAAAGTGATATACCATGTACAGGTACTAATTCCCAATGATGAACGTGATCCTAATGTATACCTAAAATGTACCAGTAAACTTAATAAAAACAAAACAAAAACAGTCATGTAAATTTTTATACCTTAAATTTTTTAAAAGACTACTTACTTATAGCTGTCTATACTAAACAAAGAACAGCTTATCCCAAAAATCAAAGGGAAGTTGAGAAATAAAAAAAAATTCTCTACTTAAAAGAATCTGGGCCGGGGATTTAGCTCAGTGGTACTGACCCTGACTTGTAAGCACAAGGTCTTGAGTTTGATACTTCGCCCCCCCCAAATCTGTCTAAGCAATGACCAAGATGTGATAGTATATGTACCAATTCCCCACAACAAATGTATTTGTTATATATTGCAAACATGTACTAATAAAAAGGGAAAAAATCTGGAAAAAAATACACTTTTAATATTCCTACCAGTTTATCACGGTTATCTATTTGTAGGGTTAAAAGATAAACGTACATGGGCCAGGGATTTGCCTCAGTGGTTCCACGGCCTGCCTCGAAAGCACAAGGGCTTGAGTTCGATCCCTGGTACCAAAAAAAAAAAGATAACCATATACTTTCAAAGTCACAATAGTATGGTTATGAGGATGAGATTGCTATATATTTAAAAATTTAATGAACAGCTTATGTATATAAGTCAGATATTTCTGAGTATTAAGAATGTTTGTATAATCTGGGTGAGTTCGTGCATACCTGTAATCTCAGGTAATCAGGAGGCTGAGGTGGGAGGATGGCTTGAGATCAGGAATTTGAGGCCAGTCTAGGCAACAGAGTGAGAATCTTGTCTCTAAAAAATTAAAACATTTTTTTCAAAAAGGTGGCACATCCCTGTAATCCCAGCTACTTAGGGGCCTGAGGCGGAAGAATCACAGTTTGAGGCCAGTTGAAGCAACACAGAGAAACTTTGTCTCAAAAAGTGGTAAAGGGGCTAGAGATGTAGCTTAGTCGTGGTACACTTGATGAGCATGGGCAAGGCCCTTAGTTTTATCCCCAGCACTGGAAGATGAAAGAAAACCAGAAAGTGAGTAGAGAATGGTATTATTAAGCAGATATTATTATCCCCACTTTGCAGATGAAGAAATGGAGAAACATAGAGGTTATGTGATCTACCCATTCACTTTAAGAATTATTAGTGGGACTAGAACTGTAAACAGGTCTTCTGAATCCTATGTCACACACAGATCTGATTTTCATTTTAGGCAGCATGTTTCAAAAATAGAAAGTTTAAGGGCTGGGGATTTGACTCAGTGGTTCTGCCACCTGCCTTGCAAGCACAAGGGCCCCAGTTCCATCCCCGGTACCAAAAAAAAAAAAAAATAGAAAGTTTAATTTAGAATATGTCTGGTGATTCCCCACTCTATGCTTGTAGCATCATCTGTTTAGTATTTTAAGGATTACAAGGCAAGAGAACACTATGTATAGTCATAAATAATGCTTGAGATGGATAGCTACATTTATATTATTTGTTATGGGTTTTACAATGGGTGTAAACAAAACAGTTTAAGAAATCACTTAGTGTTAAAATATCTTAGAAAGAGCCTATACATTTTTGCATACTATTTTTTGGTATTTATTCATCCTTATAGTCATACTATTCTGCTTATGGCTAATGAGACAGTTAATGTTTTTACACTGAATTATAATTTACATGGTATTTCACCTTTATAAAGTATACAACCCAGTGCTTTTTGTGTATTTACCATCACTGAAATTGTACAACATTATTAACACTCTAGAAAAAAAATCTCATACCTACCGATCAGCAGTTACTCCCATTTTTCACCATCAGACCCGCCAACTGCTAATCTACTTTCTGTCTGTAGTTTTACCTATTATAGAACTTTAATATAAATGGGATCATAGGGGGCCTGAGTGGGAGGTATTCTTAAAAATGTGGAATCATGAAATATATAGCTTCAAGTTTCATCTGTGTTGTAGCATATATAATACTTCATGGTTTTTCTTTTTTGACATAGGGTCTTGCCATGTTGTTCAGTCTCACCTTGAACTCATGATTTTCCTGTCTCAGCCTCCAAAGAGCTAGAATTACTGGCATGCACCAACATGCCCAGCCTCTTTATTCTTTTTTATGGTGAAAAATATCCCATAGTATAGATAATACCATATTTTGATTTCTAAGTTGATGGACATTTTTTTCTACTTTTTGGCTATTGTGCATGATACTGCTATGAGCTATTTTGTACAATTTTTTTCCAAGTATTTTGGGGGAGGTTGGTATCGGGCATCAAACTTGGGTCCTTGCAATTACAAGGCAGGCATTGGAACCACTGAGCTAAATCCCCAGC
Source organism: Fukomys damarensis (assembly GCF_012274545.1). Classification (NCBI taxonomy): domain Eukaryota; kingdom Metazoa; phylum Chordata; class Mammalia; order Rodentia; family Bathyergidae; genus Fukomys; species Fukomys damarensis. Next base: position 100,407,954 of record NW_022900951.1, read on the forward strand.
CCCTATCCAGATTTTTTTTTTTTGAGACAGGGTCTCACAGTATAGTTGAGACTGACCTGGAACTCACTGTGTAGCCTAGGCTGGTCTCGAACTCACAGGGATCCTCCTGCCTCAGCCTCCCGAGTGCTGGGGTTACAGGTGTGCACCACCACGCCCGGCTAGATGTGTTTTTAATTGTCTTGGAAATATATATTTAGGGATGGAATTGTTGGGTCATGTGATACCTATGTTTAACCATTTGATGAACTGCTAGTTCTCCAAAGTGACTACCCCATTTGACATTCCTTTTAGCAGTGTTTCTCTACATCCTTTGTAACACATGTTATTCCCTATCCTCTTTTTTTCTTTTTGTTTCTTTTTTAGACAAAGTCTCGCTGTATAGTTGAGGCTCTCTTCAAACTCATTTTCCTCCTGCCTCAGACTCCAGAGTGCTGGGGTTACAGGCATAGGCCACCAAGCCTGGCTTCAGCTCCTTGTTTTTCATTTGGATTATTGTAATAGTACCCTAACTGACCTTTTGTTGTCTTCATTACCAAATACAAATCTTAAAGTTACCTACCATATAATGTTCCTAATATTCATATCCCTATGGTGTCTCCCTTTCCTGCCTCCTCTCTTTTAAAAAAGTATTCTAGGGGCTGGGAATGCAGATCAAACTTGTGATCCTCCTGCCTCACCCTCTTGAGTAGCTGGGCTTATAGGTCTGCACCACCATGCTATTTTTGGTACTATGGCTGTGTAGTATATTTTTAAATCAGCTGTTTTGGTGCCTCCAGCATTGTTTTTTATGCTCAGAATTGGTCTTTTGTATTAATTTTAGGCCTTTTTTTTTGCAGTACTAGGGATTAAACCCAAGGCCTTTGCACTGAGATAAATACCCAAACCTTTTTACTTTTTATTTTGAGACAGGGTCTCACTAAGTTGCCCAGGAAGAGTTTGGACTTGTGATCCCCTGCCTCAGCCTCCCAGAGTGCTGCGACTACTGGCCTGTACCACCATACCCAGCTCTATCAGAGTCAATCTGTAATCTTGAATAATCCATAGTGCTATAAAATATATACTCAGCATTTATAATGAATTATAAGATCCCGAAAATTTAAAAAATTCTCCCCTCTAAAGCAGTTCTTCCTCTCACCCTTCCTTTGGTTTGCTGGCTTTTTGGTTGTTTCTCAAAAGCTATTTTATTGTTGGGATGTGCTAATGAAAATATTTGTTTAAACTCTTGTATTCTTTTTCCTCCCAATTTTCATTTCAGATGATACAGTCTTTCAGAATCCCATGGTACAAGAAGCTATACGAATGGGATTCAGTTTCAGGGATATTAAGAAAATAATGGAGGAAAAAACTCAGACATCTGGGAGCAACTATGTATCACTTGAGGTTCTAGTCGCAGATCTAGTGAGTGCTCAGAAAGATAATACACAAGATGAATCAAGTCAGACTTCATTGCAGAAAGGTATGCATGGCTGTTTTTAAAAAGCAACACAAATAACAGCACTTCATTATGAATAATGTATCACTCTGTGGCCCCCATTTATTTCTCTCCTGTCACATTCACCTTAGTATAAACATTTAAAAAATCTTTTTATTATGAGAAATTTCAGAAATACACAGCATTGTAGATAACAACATAAACAAAGCTCATGTGTCCATCAGTCAGTTTTGATAATTATCAATATTTTGGGAGGCTGAGGCAGGGAGATCACAAGTTTGAGGCCAGCCTGGGCAGTATAGCAAGACCTCATCTTAAAAAAATTATTAATACTTCTCCAATCTTGCTTCGTATCTTCCCCCAACTTCTTTTGTTAAATGCAAATATTAGACATATATAGCCAATAGCTAAGGGCATTTTTAAAACATAACTTTAATATTATGTGTTAGTCTGTCTGCTCAAGCTGCTACAACAAAATACAGTGGGGTGGGACAGGGAAGGGAAAGAAGGAAAAAAAAAGAAACAAGCAGTAATATATACATGTAACCACTCCCAAAATGATTGTAAACTGCATGAACTGCAAACATGTACTAATTAAAATAACGTACTAATTTTAAAAATCACTTAAATAAACACCACCAACTGGGTACTTATATAATACACATATGTTTCTGACACTTCTAGAGAGTGGGAAGGACAAAATCAAGGTGCCCATTTCCCAAGGAGGGCCCTCCCTGTAGGTGGCTGCCTTCCCGTGGTGTCCTCATGGCAGTGGGGGAAGGGTTTGGTACATACGCACTCTGGTTTTTCTTCTCCTTATGAAGAAGGACACTAATCCCATCAGGGAGCTTTCACCCTCATGACCTCATCTAAATCTATTTACAGTATTGTTGCTAAATGGTGGGGATACATTCTAAGAAATACATTGTTAGGCAATTTGCTATTGTGTGAATATCATGGTGTGTATTTACACAAACTTACATGGTGTAGATCAATCACTTGAACTGGCCACTGGATACAATCAAGAGGCTTGGTAAACACAGAATGTATGACATGAGGCTGCTGCCCTCATGACATAGCATACTATTTGTGGTAGATGTCTTTTTTCTAAGTAGAAGGTATACACTCTAAAATAATTATAAAGAAAATAAATGAGAAAAACTATAGTGTAATAAATATATAAATCAGTAACGTAAGCATTTATCATCAAGTATTATGTACTGTACCTAATCGTATATGGTAAACTTTCATATGGCTGACAGCACACTTGCATCACTACAAACACTTGAGTAATGTCTTGTGCTACACCATTGGGATAGCTGAGATATTATTAGGTGATAGGAGTTGCTAGGCTGCATTAAAATCTTATGGCACCACCAAGATATGTGGTCCTCGGCAACACACGGCTGTACCTTCCCAAAAGCTTTACTTCCAAATGCCATTACCTGGAAGGTTAGGGCTGCCGCATAGGAATACCGGAGTACACAAGCATTCAATCTATAACATACTGTTACTACACTTAACAAAATAAACAGTGACTTCCTAAGAACATCTATAACCCAGTTGGTTTTAATCCATCCTTTTTTTATAGTGCTAAGGGTGAAACCTAGGAACTCACACATGCTAGGCAAACTCTCTACCATTAAGCTCCAACCCCACCTATGCCCATTCTCTTAAAACATTTTTACTATTGATATAATCAAGGTCTTTGGTATCACTAATTTATTTATTATTTTCAATATGCATTAACATGCTATTTAGAAAAGAACAATAGGCTTTTATTATCATGTGTAGCATCTAAGTGTTATAGTAGAAACAGTTTGGTTTTAGAGTGTTCTCTAACTTTTTGTATGTGAAAATATGAAGAGGTCAGGTTATTACATAGAGTTTGAATAAATGGCATCTTAAATCTTATATAGAAAAATAATGTAGAAGAAAAGCATATAAACACCCTTTTTTTTTTTTTTTTTTTTTTTGGTACTAGGGATCCAAGTCAGTACCTTGCACTTGCAGGGCAGGCACAGCACCACTGAGCTAAATCCCCAGCCCAAAACATTTTTTTAAAAGATATAAATATGGATAAACTGGGTGTAGCAGTGCCTGCTTACAATCTCTGCTATACGGAAGGCTAAAACAAGAGGATACAGTTTGAAGCTAGCTGAGGCAATTTAATGAGCAACCTTGTTTCAAAATAAAAATAAATAAAAAGGTCCTTTCTTCCCATGTCTAAATGTCAGTAATCTTATTAGGATCTTTCTTATGTATTACTGACATTTAGACATGGGAAGAAAGGAGCTAAAGGTGTAGGGAAGGTGGGACGGGTAGGGGAAGAACAAAAAGGGAAAAGAAAAAAATGTGAGAGAATGAAAAGATGAAAATAAAGTGTTTGTAGATGGGGAGGGGAGGAGGGGGTGAAGGGAGGGCAGGGGTAAGGGGAAAAAAATGAGAATCAAGACTTGCCATGTAAAGGTACATGATCCCAACAATGAATGTAACTGTACTGTATCCCTAAATGTACCAATAAACTCAATAAAAAAAAAATAAAAATAAAAAAAATAAAAAATAAAATATAAAAAAAAAATACATACAATAACCTATATTTCTAGCGATATGGATCTGTTCTAACAAAATGAAAACATGTTTATTCTAGAAAAGGTTTAAAATAATACAGTAAAAATTTAAACAACATCAAAAGTTATCTAAGTATTGCCATTATTGCTCATGTGCTAGGAACCTCCTGATTTAGAAGAGGGCCTTGTGGGCAGTAAGAAGGGAAAGATCCCATAGAGAAGGATGTAGAATACTGTTTTGTTTTTTGTTTTTTGGTTTTTTGTTTTGTTTTGTACTGGGGATCAAACTCGGGTCCTTGCACTTACAAAGCAGGCACTGGAACCACTGAGCTAAATCCCCAGCCCTGGAACATAGTATTTACATTCAAAGCTAGAGTGAAGTAATTGCCAGGGGTAAAGTAATTGCGGGGGGAGGGGAGCACTGCTCCCAGAATATTACCATCTCAAGTAAGTGTCTCTATACAAAGCTGATGAAAAAAAGTAGAGTTGATAATATAGGTGTTTAGTAGACATGGCATTTAATTCCACTGGCTCTGTAAAATGGAATCATAGAACCAGAAGGAGTCTTCAAGATCATATCACAATTTTCATTGCTTCAGTGAGAAACCTGAAGTACGGATGAGCTGTTACCAAAGATACCTCAGATAAGTGGGAGTAGAATTCAGATTTTCTGACTCTGATCCAATGTTCAATATTTTGGAAGGTTTAAGTTTTTAAAATGTGTGGTAAAACACACACACAAACTTTAACATCTTAGGGCTGGAGTTATAACTTGGTGGTAGAGCACTTACCTAGCACAAGGCCCTGGACTCCATTCCCACCACCACAAAAAAAAATTTACCACTGTTAAGTATACAGTTCAGTAATGTTAACTGCATTCACACTTATTATGTGACCAACCTTTAGAACTTTTTTTTCTTTTTGGCTTGGTGCTGGGGATTGAATGCAGTACCACTAGGCAACATCCCTAGCCCAAGCCTATAGCTTTTATTACACCCAAAAGGATGCTTATTTTTATTAGTATGTTTTTGTGATACGTAATAGTTATATTCACTGGAAAAGTTTTACATACAGATATCATTTCTTGATCATTTTTATTCCTTGTAAATCCCTCTCCTTATCCTTCTCTCACCCTTTCACTGACCCCCTTTTCACTTTCCCCTTTCCTCCCTGTCCTCTGCCAGCTCTCTTTGATCTAACTCTTCGTTTGAGTTTCTCATATGAGAGAAACTGTGCAATATTTAACTTTCTATGTGTGATTTACTTCACTTAATATTATGTTCTCCAGATTCATCCATTTTCCTGCAGATAACTTTACTGCATTCTTATGACTGAATAGAATTCCACTGTGTGTCTATACTTCATTTTTCTTTATTCATATGTTAATGAACATCTAGGCTGTTTGCAGAACTTGACTGTTGTGAATTGCAGTTCTGGAAACATAGGTATGCATTTGTCACTGTAGTATGACGTTTTTAATTCTTTGGAGAATACACCCAGAGGAGGTATAGCTAGGTCATATGGAATTTCTGTTGTTAGTTTTTGAGTAATCTCCCTACTGATTTCCATAACCCAAGAAGGTTGCTTTTTTTAAGAAGAAAGGAATTATATAATTCTGTCTTCCACCCTCTAGCCAGAGAAATGTCTCTGAAGCACAAGTGTGATCATATATGTCTCCAAATCCCAGGGTCCTTGGGATCGAGTCCAAACTCCTTTACATGGCTTGTCAAATCTTTCATGATCAGGCACTAGCTGTCCTTTTGTAACCTTATTTCATGCTGTTTTCCCCTCAAGTTCAGTGGCCAGACTTTACCTGTACACTGAGGCCATGTTCTGTCTCTCTTTTGGAGTTTGCTTCTGCCATTTCTGCCCAGAAGACTCTTCCCCCATTATCTCTAGCCTCCAACACCTTCTTCCTGTCCTTGTTAACTTATGCTCATCCTTAAGGACCCAGTTTAGGCTTTTTTTAGGCTTGCATGCATGTATGCACACACATTCACCCACACCCTTCCTGTGCTCTTCATAACACATTGTAAATTCCTTTGTCATCATAGCATATTATAATTTCCTGTTTACTTGTGTTCCTAGTTTGTCTAGGAACTCTTTCCTTTTTGGTCTAGGAACTGTCGGGGGCCTGGAGTCTATATATTTCTTAGTTGTGTCCTTAGTGCCTAGAACCTAAAGTGTTTAGTAATTTTTTAATATAATTAAACTATTGTTTCCCAAATATTTTCAGATGAGATTGGGTACATTCAGGGTGGTATGGCCATAGATGCAAACATATTTTTAGAATAGTGTTCCCTAGGATATTAAGAGAGATGCCATGAAAAAGGAGCGCCATAGTTAAATAGGGAAATGCATTCTGTATTTTTAAGGCAAGGCATATACTACACTGTATTGCACTGTATTTGATGGCAGTGGTTCCCAAATACCAATGTGCTTGACCCCCAAAATTTTAGATTTAGTGACTGGGGGCCCAGAAGTCTGCTGTTAAAAATTGCCTCAGAGGGCCGGGGATTTAGCTCAGTGGTTCCGCCGCCTGCCTTGTAAGCACAAGGACCGGAGTTCGATCTCTAGTACCAAAAAAAAAAAAAAACAAAACAAAACAAAACAAAAATGGGCTTGGTGGTGCATGACTTTAATCTCATGACTCTGGTGACTGAGAAAGGAGGATCACTACAAGTTTAAGGCCAACCTGGGCTACACAGTGAGTTTAAAGCCAGCCTAAACTGCATAGCAAAACTCTTATTTCAAAAAAAATGCCTTGGGGCTGGAAATGTGGTTCAGTAGTAGAATTACCTGCCCAGCACGTGTGAGGCCCTGCAACACCACCAAAAAAAAAAATGCCCTAAGTAATCCTGATTTTAGGCCAGATTTGGAAACCATTAGTATACAGTGGTTTACAAAGAAAGCTAAAGTATGTAAGCATTTGTGAGGTAGGCAGCAGAACCACTGAGCCAAATCCTTGGCCCTGCAATGCATTTGGAGTAGTGTCTAGCGCATAGTATTTATGCTCTGTCATTGTTGACTGTTGTATGTGTGTGTGTGTGTGTGTGTGTGTATGTATAATATATATATATATGCCACAAAACACATTTTTATGGCCTATTTGTTAGCATTCCACAAAACCTGTTTTGGGAAAGGCTAAATTAAGCCAGTACTATAGTGTCAGCTCTCCGATGATAACACTCAAATGTTATCTCTAGATAAGAGACTTCTGACCTCAAAATTTGACTCTCCATTTGCTTACTGCATATTTTTGGGGGATGCCCAGGAAACACCTCAAAAAATACCTGAAAAAAATCCTAAACCCGTACCTCCTATATTTCCTATATTCCCATATTATTTCCCATCTCCTTGTCAGCCAGCAATCTTAAAGTCAACTTTAGTTCCTCTTTCTTCCTCAGCCCTCAAATCCAAACACCCAATCCTGCTTGTCACACTGCAGAAGTGAAATCCATCCCTTTCTCGAATGAGACGTGCCCTTTCCACATGCTTCTTTTACCTAACCCTTGCTTTTCTGCTGGCAAATTGCTACCCATGCATGATTAAATGTCACTTCTCCACTGTGCTTCTCCCAATGAATCTTTCCCCAGCTAGCCTGAAGAGAAGAACATGTTCATCTTGTCCCAGAGCACTTTGTACGCACCTTTATTATAGCACTTATCACTCCGCACTTTGTGCTTACCTCTGTGGCCTGTTCTCACATCCTCTCCCACTAGCTATTTAAGAACATATTCCATGTGTGAGTCATCTCATATCTCTCCGCACTTGAGTGTCTGGTGCACAGTAGGGGTTCAATAAATGTTTCAGAGAATTTAAACAACTAAGAACATTTAGGACTGGGGATGTAGCTCGGTGGCACAGCGCCTGCCTTGGAAGAGCAAGTCCTGAGTTCAATCCCTGGTACAAAAAAAAAAGGACATCTAAACCTATTATATTTCTTTTCTCTTTCTGCAGAGATTAGTACTGAGGAACAGCTAAGGCGCCTACAAGAGGAGAAGCTTTGCAAAATCTGTATGGATAGAAATATTGCTATTGTTTTTATTCCTTGTGGACATCTGGTCACTTGTAAAGAGTGTGCTGAAGCAGTTGACAAATGTCCCATGTGCTACACAGTCATTACTTTTAAGCAAAAAATTTTTATGTCTTAATCTCACTCCATAGTAAGCATGTTATGTTCTCCTTATTATCCTGATTAAATGTGTGATATAAAGGAACTTTAAGTAATCAGCATTGAATTCCATTAGCATTTGCTACCAAGTAGAAAAAAATGTCAATAATAGTGTTTTAGTTGGCAAGCTAAGCCTGGAATTTCTGGCTTTTTCAAGTTCTTAACTCCTATCATTTATCCAATTTTTTCATTGTTATTCAGTTGAAACTAGACTAAAAAGGATCATAACTGCTCATACTGTGTATTTGTAGTACGCTGACTTAGTTTCTTTACTGTAAGTGAATTAATCATCTGAATGTTTTATTCTTTTCCAATAGGCTTAACAAATGGAGCATTCTGTATAAATGTGGAGATTATACTTAAATCTCTACAGTCACATAATTTGTTTGTGTGAAAAAGGAATGAACTGTTCCACACTGGTGGAAAGATAGGGATATTTTTAGATATTTGTCTTTGTGTCTTAGGATTCTGTCCATTTTCTTTTAAAATTACAAGCATACATGTGTGAATGATTTTAAAAAGTGATTTTGCCATTTCCAAAATGGTATTAATGATAGAATATCTAGCCAACGTTCTGACATTGATGTGAAAGATAAATTAAATGTAAAATGCAAGTGGCAAAACACTGTGTATAATACAAGGCAAAGTCAAGGTGTGTGTATTTTGTATCTATAATAGTGTCAAAGATTTGGAAAGATATATGCACACCAAATTGTTAAATGTGGTTTTACTTGAGGGGTTGGGGTTTGGTCCCAGAAGGATTTTAAGGGGCCCTCCACTTGTCTTTTTTTTTTTCTTCTGTTTGAAATTTTTATACGTATGTATTACTTGTGTAATCAGAATTTTTTTAGAAAGTATTTTACTGATTTAAAGGCTTAGGCATGTTCAAACGCCTGCAAAACTACTTATTGCTCAGCTTAGTTTTTCTAATCCAAGAAGGCAGGGCAATTAACCTTTTTGGTGCCAATATAAAATTTAAATGTTCGTATGTTTTGCCTGCTTTGTGGATGAAAAATATTTCTGAGTGGTAGTTTTCTGATAGGTAGACCATGTCTTATCTTGTTTCAAAATAAATATTTCTGATTTTGTAAAATGAAATATAAAATATGTCTCAGATCTTCCAATTAATTAGTAAGGATTCATCCTTAATCCTTGCTAGTTTAAGCCTGCCTAAGTCACTTTACTAAAAGATCTTTATTAACCCAGTGTTTTAAACATCTTTCAGCTTATGTAGGTAAAAGTAGAAGCATGTTTGTACCCTACTTGTAGTTATAGTGATGGCTTTCCATGTTGAGACTCTCATGGCATCTTGTATCTTAAAGTTCATGTGAGTTTTTACTGTTAGGGCGATTAACATGTATATTGGACAAATGTTAAGTCTTTCCTCTACATACATTTTTTGTTGTTGTTTTCTTAACTAGTAATAGTAGTAGGTATTTTTTTAAATGTTCTCTCAAGAGCCTTAAAAACCTCTTGGAAATGATAAAATAGTAACAGAAGAGTAGTTGTTTTAAATATTTTTAAGAACTTGAATATGCATCAATATGAAAGTTTAACAGTGCTTCATAGAATATCTGAAATTTACATTCTCATGATAGACCTATGTAACAGCAAATAGGGCATTTTACTGCTGAGATCTGTTTGGGAGTGAAACTGTTAAAAATTATATTTTTGTTATATTTTCTAAGAGAAAGAGTATTGTTATGTTCTCCTAACCTCTGTTAACTGCTGTTAAGTGATACTTGTATAAAACATTGCAAATGTAAATGAGATTTGCAAAAATTAAATAATGATTGCCCTATTTTTATTTTATTATGTAAATCTTGAGTTCTCCTTTGCTCTATCTTCCACTTAGGTTTGCTTATATTCATTAAGTTGAATGTGATCTGTGTGGGCAAAGCTTTAAATTTACATTTAAAGCATTCTATAAAGGGAGAAGAGTGTTACATTTTTTAAAATATTTTCTCCAGGACACTTCATGTCCATCTTCAGGTAGGTAGTAGAATCTAGTTGTTAGCCAAGGATGAAACTGAATCGTTTCAGCATAAAGCTTTTAATGTTCTGGAAACTTCAGTTCATTAAGACTCTTCTTTTAAAACTTGTGTTTAGAGTTAAACAAGACCTTTTTTCTCTCTCCATGAGTTGTGAAATTTAATGCATGAAGCTGATGTGGCTAACAAGTTTATTTTAAGAATTGTTTCAAAATGCTGTTGCTTCAGCACTCCAACTTCTAATCAAAATTTTTGGAGACTTAGCAGAGTTTGCCTGTATTCACACTACAAAAAAGCACTGGATCCTTTCTAATTGTACAAAAATTGATGACTTGCAAGGTCAAAAATATAACCAGATCCAAATCACCACACTCTGCCCGCAATAGTTCTCAGTAGCTTACATGTGTACATTTCTTTTCTGTATAAAGTTCACTTTAGGACTTTGAATTCAGCACCTATTTTATTACATTTTAGTCACGTGAAGATTGAAGTTATTTTGTAGTAGTTATTTTATATTGCAATAATTTAGTGTTCTGATCAAAAACCTTGTCTTCACTTTTGAGAAATGATTTTAGCATTTATAAAGTAAATTCCAGTTATTATTGCCTTTCCTGATAGATTTGGTTTTTCCCCCTGCCTTTGGTTAATGGTTGAGGTGGGGTGGGATGAGTGTAGCAGGTGTGTATAACATTTTCGCCATGTGTATTATGATATTTTGTTTTTTGTTATATTATTTAAATTTGGATAGTTTTTCTGTTTTCATCTTAGTGGATAAAAATTTTTTATTTGGAGCTCTGAATGAAGGCTACCTTCCTAATGTTAGTTGTATGAATTGTTTCCTTTAGACCCAAATCATTGTTTTGTTACTGATAACCCAAATGTTGATTGAGGAGAGGTGGAAGGAATGGAAGAATGAGAATATTGTATGTCATTGCCACTAGAGAACTCAGAAAATGGGAAGGAATATTTGACATAGTTCTTTTTAGTCAAATCTACTGTTTAAAAGAAGCTAACCTCTGTCATGCTGGCTCACGCCAGTAATCCCAGCATTTGCCTTTAATCCCAGCACTCGGGAGGTTGAGGCAAGAGGATTGCTATGAGTTCCGGACCAGCTTGGGCTGCATAGTGAATTCAAGACCAGGCTGAACTACATAGTGAAACTGTCTCAAAAAACCAATCAGTCAATCAATTGATAAATAAAGGCAACCATCGCTTCATCTGTGAAATGAGAATAATACCTATCTTCCAAGGTTATCAGAGTTCAAGAAGACCATATCTTTAATGCACCTGCTATAAATGTGAATTCCCATCCTAGCACTCTTTTACCCTTCCGTGGGTTTGCCTTAACATAGAAAATCGGGCTGGAACTTATTATAGTAAGTAAACAAATAGGTCAAACTCTTAAAAATATTTAAATTCTTTAAATTTAAAACAGTTATTCTTACCAAATTCAGTACGGGTTTCCTAAAAAAAATTGACTTAGCCACATCCTAAATAATCAGTTTTCATTTGACTCATACACTTAGTACAATGTAGATTTCTGTCTCAGCATAATAGAATCATAGAGGGTCAGAGCTGTAAGTGACTTTAGAGAGTATCTAATTCCTCCCCTTCATTTTACAGGTCAAGCAACCTGAGACTCAAGGGAGAGTTAATTTGTTCAAAGATACATAGTTCCTTAGTGGCAGAACCCTGACTGGGACATAATTTGAAGGTGAAAAATTTTACCAACCAACCTGTCCTGGGAAGTCTCAAATTCTTATTTTTTTTTCAAGTGTTCTTTCCACTGTACCCTAACTTTCACTACATACTAAATGACACTTTAAAATTGATACAGTAGGACAATCTTAAATACGTATAGCTTCCAATTAGATAATATTACATTAATGTTTGAGTGGTAAGATTCTATTTTGAAGTCTAAAGTTTGCAGAGAGGCATACAGATTTTTGGCATTTACTACATGATTATTATATATCATTTAATGTAACATTGAAATTACTATGTAAAAGCCGGGCCTGGTGGCACATGTCTGTAATCCTAGCACTCGGGAGGCTGAGGCAGGAGGATCAATGGAAGTTCGAGGCCAGCCTGAGCTACATAGTGAGTTCAAGGGTAGCCTGCACTACAAAGCGAGACCCTGTCTCAAAAGAAAAATTTTAAAAATTACTATGTAAGTATATTTTACCATTTTGTCTATACTAGTAACAAATTTGCATTTTTTTATTTGCTGTAGCAGACTTCAATGTAATTTCAGTTGCGATTTTGTGTTTTTCGTTACTGTGACACAATTTAACTTGACAGAATGCCTGATTCTTATATCATTGTATTAGTATTGTGAATAATCATGTGAAATGTTTTGAGACAGAGTACTATATTTGTGAATATAATTTTATGGCTTTTATTTCATTTAGTAGGACCCATTCCATAGATATGGAAAACTAAGAAAATTGATTTCTGCTGTATAATCTGGCATTTGTTGTAGATTAAAGCTTATTTTTCTGTGAATGAAACATATTCAATAAAGTACTATTCTTTAAAATTATATTGTATTACTTTGCATTTGTTTCACTTTTTTTTTTCTCGGTAGTACTGGGGATTGAAACCAAGGCCTTCATACTGAGCTACATGTCCAGACCTTTTATTTTTTATTTTGAGACATTTAAGTCTCTGAATTGCGCAGGCAGGACTTGAACTTGAAATCATTCTGCCTCAGCTTTCTAGTCTGCTAGGACCATGGTCTGCTAGCCACCATGCCCCGCTTGTTTTACTGTCTTAGAATACAATAAAAGTAGCCCTTTTAAAAATACTAAAGTTGAGGTTGGGAGTGTTGCTCAGTGGTAAAATACATGCCTGGCATGCATGAGGCCCTGGATTTAATATCTAGCACCTCAGAAAGGAAAAAGAAATATTTTAAATGTATGAAAATATGAACAATAGTTTTTCCTCTCTCTACAAATATTGACTGGGTTGTTCCAGTAAGGTAGTAGTCACTGAAACAAAATTTGCAGAAGCACATAACCTAAAAAACCACTGTCCCTTTGAGGCAGGCAACAAGGGAGGAATTTTGGGTTTGAGCCTGCAGCCCCTCAGAAAGTTTCAGAAGCTGTGGGCAACAGGTGGGATACAGCGTGAGGGAACAGCTGGCATGTGGCTCAGCAGTAGATCCTTTCCCAGTACAGAGGAGGTCCTGAGTTTGAGCACAGCTCTGCAAAAAAGAAAAAAGAAAGGGAATAAAAGATCCTGGGACCGGGAAATTTAGAAGTAGATACTTTGTGGCCACAGTGGAGGTGCCACAGGAGAAAATTTTAGGTGTAGACTACAAGGGGCTGGTTATCTAATCTTTGGCAATACTACCCCTGCTATGTGAGACCATAAGAACCTTGTCGTAAATGCAGTCTATATTTTTATTACATGTCAATTATATTTTCAACTAATATCAATGAAGATGGGTATTCTTAAAACTTCTATTAAATGAAACTATAAAGTGTAATGAACGCGTACTCATAAATTTCAACAATTACCAACATTTTGCCCATCTTGATTTACTAGTGGCTCTCCCACCCACCCACAAATACTCCTACAACCCAGGAACAATATTTGTTTCTCCTGTAATTACTTCCTTATCTTTTTTGGGGGGGTACCGGGGAATGAACTTGGACCTTGCAATTGTGAGGCAGGCAGTGGCACCATTGAGCTAAATCCCCGGCCCTTCCTTATCTATTTTTAACAGGTAAGAAAAAACTATATAAATGTGTGTGTGTTTTTACTGCTTGGCATGGTAACACATGTCTGTAATACCAGTATTCTTGGGAGGCTGAGGCACAAAGATTGTAAATTCGAGCCCAGCCTGAAAGTTGTGAGACCCTGTCACAACAAATAAGGGTGAATTACCCTTTTAGTAATACCGTTACTACTGCTGAATTTTAATGGACATTTAAACAATCGAAAATCAACTCCAAGCCAGGCATGGTGGCAGATGCAATCTCAGCAATCTAGGAGGCTGAAGCAGGAGGATCCCATCCCACAGCCCAGCCTTGGCAACTTAGTAATACCATATCTCAAAAATAAAAACAAGTAAAAAAGAAAAATAAGGTCTGGGGATATAGCTTAGTATGCAGGCACTGGCTTCAATCCCCAGTGTCACCAAAAAGACAAACATTGCTCCTTTTTCCCCTCTTGAAGGAAAATAAAATCCCCACCACCACCCACCTGACATCATTTGTGGGTTTTTTTGTTTGTTTTTGTGATTTTTGGTACTGGAGATCGAAATTGGATCCTTGTGCTTGCGAGGCAGGCAGCAGAACCACTGAGCTAAATCTCCAGCCCTTGACATTTTTAAAATACTGTGACTGGGGTATAGCTCAGTGGTAGTCCACTTGCCTAGCATGCACAAGAACCCAGGTTAACACCTAGCACCACTGGGGATCAAACTCAGAACCTTGCGCTTATGAGGCAGATGCAGTACCACTGAGCTAAATCCCTAGCCCTCAAAATTTTTTTAACAAACCTTTAAACCACGTTCTTGCTATTTCATTTGGCAGTTTGCTTATAAATTATGGAATATGGTACTTATTAACAGTAGGCTAACTGCATGGTATGTGGGAATTAGTAGTTCTCAGTGTGATCCCAGGATCTGTATGACCTCAAACTTGTAAGAAATTTAAATTCTTGATTATGACACATGGTATGTATCACACCATACACATATATTAAAACCATAATGTGCCCCATAAAGTTGTACGGATATGTCTCCAAAAAATTCAAATTTTGAGGCCTCTGCCCAGAACTACTGAATCAGTAACTTTGGCCTTTAACCCAGATAGCTGTGTCTTAAGGAGCCCTCTATGTTGCAGCCTTAAGTTTGAAAACTAGGGGTGGGGACAAAGTGCAATGGTAGAGCACTTGCCTACCATGGGTGAAACCCTGAGGCCCTGGGTTCAATCCTCAGTACTGAAAAGTTTGAAAACCAGTGCAATGTGTTCTGAAGTATGAAATGAGAAAGAACAGACTGAAAACTACATCAAACTGATGTCATTCTCTGAATAAGTAGCCACCTCACCTGTTCCCCCAATAATTCACTGTTGATCCAATTGTATTTTCTCTTTGAAAATATGCCTTCTGGAGATATAAAATACATCTTGTAAAGCCCCATCAAATGCTACTTTTTAAGAATAGTTTCTTGCATATAGTATACAAGCTGTGGTTGAAAACTGGTGAAGGCTGAGGCAGGTGGATTATCTCAAGTTTGAGGCCAGCCTGAACTACACAGACAGACCCTGTCTCAGAAAAAGAAAAGAAAACTATGGTGAGAGTTTAAGTTTGTAAAATCTATTACATTAAAGGGCATTTTGTCATTAATCCCCCTTAGAGTACTCCCCTCACTTTGAACATGCCCCATCATTCTTGCCACTATCTTAGGTAGTTCTGGAAGTCCTCTTTGGTGTCTTTAATTGCATTGTTGTGGCTGAATTGATTAAAAAAATTGTTTGTGTGGTTCCAGGAATTGAACTGAGGACCTTGCGCTTGTGAGGCAGGTGCAGTGCCACTGAGCTAAATTCCCAGCCCTGTATGTTTACCTTTCATGGTCATTTCGACTTTGGGGAAGAGCAGAAGTCGCATGGTACCATGTCCAGTGAATAAGGTGGGTGAGAACACACCCTGATATTTTTACAAGCCTGACTCCATTGGATGGCACATAGCAGCAGCACTGAACCATATTTTTTTTTAAATCCCACCTCATAAAGACACTTACAAATCTGGACTTCCAGAACTGCTTCAGAATTTGGCAAGAAAGATGACATAGTATGTTCAAAGTGAGGGCAAGTACTTGAAGGGGTAATTGGCAATGTGTCTTTTACTGTAATAATTTTTTTAATTTAAAAATTCACTACTTTTTTGTTTTGTTTTTTGGAGACAGGGTCTTGCTATGTATTTCAGGCTGGCCTTGAACTCACTATGTAGCCCAGGCTGGTCTTGAGCTCACAGTGATCCTCCTGCCTCAGCCTCCCGAGTACTGGGATTACAGGCATGTGCCACCACGCCTGGCCATTTGCTGTATATGTTGATCACATTTTATACATTAAGCTTTAAAATGAGAATGTCTTCAACCCTGACATTGTTGAGTTCGGAGTAGCCCAACATTGCTCCTTGCCATTAAACTATCCTTCACTCGAGCAATGAAAGAGTTAAGTTTTTGAAAGCTCACTTAGAAGTGCTAGTACAACAGCTACCAGCTGAGATTGTACAGAACAGATCTGCACTTCTAGAGAGAGCCAAAGCTTCGGTGAAATGTGAGCCATTAATTTGGAATGAGATTTCAGAGTTGAAACAAGTCAGCCTCTCTAATTCATAGTAATTAACAATTCTGAACTCTTTTTTTATTCTGAAATTGATAAAGTGTGGCAAAGAAGACAAAAGAGGGCTTAGGCCTTTAAACATCTTCAGAGTTGTACAAATTCACACTTATACATCTACATTGGTCTCTACTGTGACCAAAATAAAATTCTTAGGTGAAACTAGATGACAGCCAGTGTGCTTAGTTTTCTTTTCTTTTTCTCCAAAACACTGATTTATTTATAACATACTTGCATAACCAAGCCATTTGGCTTTGTAATAGATTTGGTCTGCCTAGAGATTTTTTTAAAGTAGTATCCTAGTTAATTTGAGATTTCCAAGACTCTACATGCACCATAACTAATGACCACAACCTGTACTTGTTAACTTTAAGCTTATGTATAGGTATTGGAAGAATAATGATTAAAAACAAGAAATAACACAAAGCATTGATAATTATTTTCCTTTGAATTTCCCAGAAGAAGTAAATTTGCAGAGAAAGACTAAATATAGTTATTGAAATAATGTGTATTGGATCAGTGATCTTGCTTCAAAATCTAATTCTTATTTTAGCAGTCTTTTCTGTCCCAAAAGTTTGGCAGTATTGGCGATCAAACCCAGGACTCATGCATGCTAGGCAAGTGCTTTACCACTGAGCTATATTTCCAGCCCCTACTACATGTTTTTTACATACAAAATTACAGATGTTCATTTGTTATGTAAACTTTTATTTTGTAGTCATTTTTCTTTAAGTGTGTGTTGTGTTTCCTTAGCTTTATTCTGTTACTAGGTACTAGGGATTTCTTTTTAATTCCATTAGCTTATACAGGAGGCTCTACATTTTTGGCTAAGACATCAAAAATGTATTTTCTCATTAAACAGTGGAATTTTGTTTCATAGAGATTAGGCTCTGCTTCTGCCAGATTATTAACAATTGTATTAAGGGAATAAAAAAAGAAGACTGAGTATGTTCATGAACACTTAACTGATGTCTCAGAGGACCTAGTATTAAAAGCAAAAGACTCCAAATCTATCTCCCAGCATAAAGTAATCTTTTGAAGTAGAGAAAAACTTGATAAAATCATTTTATTTTTCATTAAGCAAACACTATATATGAATTTCTTAGTAAAAATTTAACAACAAAATTTAACAGGCTCGTGTTAATCATAAAGAGAATGACCTAACTCATCAGGAAAACTTGTTTCTCTTCCAATTAGGTTCTGTTTTTGTTGTTGTTAAAATGAATTATTCTTGCTATCTTTATTCTTTGTTTTCTATAATAAACCATAGAAATTGTATTTTATGTAAGCTACATGAGTAAGGTTAAAAAACTTACTGAATATGAGTTATAAATCAATTCAGTTATCTGAAATGAAGTATAATGAAAATATTAATATATGGGATAATAAGTTTTGTTCCACCTACCTTAGAGGTCAGTTGTGAGGATCATATGAGAAAATGTATATGAAAGAGATTGAAAATGTATAAACCTTGTACATAATTTCAAGAAATCATTCATCTTATTAGATTTCATTGAACTAATTATTAGTTTCACAAAAAATGAAACAGTTTTGGACCAGTACCTGATTAGTAAGGGATATAGGGTGATGAAATTCATTTGTACAATTTCTTGGCCATTTCCATAGCTCTCAAAACCCTTTATGTGCATTATCTCTCAGCCTTCCCCTCTATATGGTTACTCTTTGTGTTTAAATTAGAAGTATATGGGTAATGGCATGGGGATAATTGGAGAAATTTTTGCTTTGTACAGTTGTGGAAATTATGTTTTTTGTTTGCTTGTGTTTGTGCTGTACTAGGGATTGAATCCAGGATTATGTTCCCAGATTTTTTATTTACTATTTTGAGACAGGGTCTCACTAAGTTGCTAAATTGTCCACGCTGCTCTAGAATTTGTAATCCTACTGCCTCAGCCTCCCAGAGTGCTGAGATTACAGGCCTGCACCTTCACAACCAGATGAAAATGATGTTATTAAACCCTGCTGTACAAGCAGCCCTAAAATAGGGGCTGGAGGCATGGCTCCATGGTAGAGGATCCAGCCAACATGTGCAAGGTCTGGGGTTTGACCCCCAACCCTGAAAAAGAAACCAAGTAAATAAACAAGTGGCCCTAAAATAAGTAGATTTGGGTATTCAAGTCATCTCTGTTTTCTAATGTGAAAATAAGAATACGTAACAGATAAATTTAGGGATGACAATTTGAACTTCCAAAGGATCTCTTGATATGTGATAGAGATGTCAACCTAACAACATCTCTAAAACTAATTTTTTAAGCACTACATAATTTATTTGACAACTTTTGTCTAAAATGGTGGTTTATTATAATTCTGCACATAAGAAATAGCCACAGAAAAGGTGATTTGCTCAAGGCCATACAGATAGGTAGAGTCAAAGCCATGGCAAAACCCCTCACTTCTAGTCTTGGACTAAGCCATTAAGTCTCTCATTCATTATGTTCCTACCATCTCTGTAATTTACAGCTGAGGAACTCCAGACATAGAGGTTATGTGACTCACCTAAATCATATGGTGAATCACAAGTCAAGCTGTTCTTATAGGCAATGAAGCTGTTTCTAGTTAATTTTTGGCGTGAATTAGCTAAATTGGCTGCCTCACTCTCTGACGTTCAAATTCAGGCTCTTTTTTGGATGGCAAGACCAGGCTGGCCACATGATATTAAAATAGGTATATGTTGTCTTTAGCCTGCCTAATGAACTAGAATAAAGTAATTCTAAATCACAAAACTGCATCTCTAGGTCTAGGGATTTAGCTCAGTGGTTCCACTGCCTGCCTCACAAGTGCAAGGTCCCAAGTTTGATCCCCAGTACCAAAAAGCAAACAACAACAACAACAACAACAAAAAACCCTGCATCTCTGATGTCACTAATTTGGAAATGGAGCTGGAGGTCTAGCTCACTGGCAGAGTGCTTGCTTACCATGTGGAAGGCCCTGAAGTCCATCCTCAGAACGAGGGTGACAGGGTGGGTTTGGAAATGGAAATGAGAATTTTCACTGCAATGTCAAGGAACACCCTGGAAGTCAGGAACCATGTCTTCCCTAGTCACCATGTTCCCAGTGACTAGCACACTATAACTGAGTTAACTTTTGTTCGGAACATAAATGTATAAGCAAAGCAGTGAATAAACAAATGAACAAATGAACCAAGTGGGACGACCTCTCCATCTAAAACCCTTGCACTGACAAATATACAATTCAATATCGATACTGATTTTCCACCAATTTCATTCTTTCGAACAAACACTAAACATCTACTATGTGCCAGCAGGCTCTGTCATAGAGTGCTGAAGGGCAATAAACCAATTTAAACTGCTGCGGGGAGGTCTCAGAAAATTTTTCTGGAGAATGGACCCCTTCAATTAAAGAAAAAGAAGTGAATTCTGGCTGGGAAAGGAACAATACAGAACTCAGAATCATGAAAGTCTGAATGTGTGGAGAACTTAAAGGTATTTTTTGTATTATTTTTGAGACAGTCTTGCTATGTTCCCTGGCTGACCATGAACTTGTGATTCTCCCACCCCATCTTCCTGAGTAGTAGTTGGAACTACAGGGATGCACCATGATGCCTGGCCTTAAAAGTGAAGTTGTTTTTGATACCGGGGATCGAACTCAGAACCTTGTGCTTTCAAGGCAGGTGGCTGCACCACTGAGCTAAATCACCAGCCCAAATATGAAGGTTTTAAAGGAGAGGTGTGAAAACATTTATTGAGACTCCTAAAGGGAGTGCATTAGGTCTCCTTGGTTATACATTTAGGATAGTTTGGGTCTCTCCTCCATAGATTAGACAGATTCAAGCTCATATGATGGGTTTCGAATTTCTGAGCAGGAAATTCGTATGTTAGGGGGTGGTAAGAAAAAGAATATTTATTCGCCAGGCAACCATCATCTGTTCTAAGCCTTTGCTGTAGCTAGGTGAATTATGTGGGTTTTCTCTAAGTTCTCTTGTATTTGAAATATATACTCAAATTAAACCACCTTGTTTAATGAATTTAATGAAACCTTGTTTCATTTCATTGTTAGCCTCTACGACTGTTAGTCTCTTAATCCCATTAATCAAATTGTGTATTAAATGCTTGTTAGGTACTCAGAAATTCTGGAAGGTAGGATGTAAGTAAGTAAGACTCCGGGGCCTGGAAGGTATTGCTCAGAAGTAAAGTGCTTGCTTAGCATGGAGAAGAGCTTGGATTTTTGATCCCCAGCAAGTTGGAGGAAAAAGAAATCAAAGGCCCAGATGAGTATAAATACTGTGTGATACAGTGTTACACTGGGTGCTATAGATGATCGCCACAAGAACAGACAAACGAAGCTGTGACCCGAGGACTGGAGGAAGTTTTATGAAAGCAATGCCCCACCAAAGCTAAAGGATCTGAGGTTGTCCAAGTCTGGGATTGTAGAGGATACATTTCATATTATTTTGGGGTTTTTCTGAAAAGTTGATGGAGGAAGGAAGGACCCACTTGGCCTAGTATGCTGTAGACTTGTATGTGTGTGCTGGCATGTGTCTTAAAATATTTTGATATATTTCCATACACATTCCATTGAATAATAACTCTTCAAAGCCTGCTGTAGTAGGGCACACTTGTAATCCCAGCACTTGGGAGGGTGAAGCAAGAGGCTTGAGAGTTAGAGGCCAGCCTGGTGTGGAGGGTGACTCCAAACAGCATTCCATCCTGAAATGAATTTAGTTTGCTGTGGTTCCAAACATACAAAACATAAAAGCCAAAATTCACTGAAAGCACTGTACAAGCACTCCATCTGAAAATGGTCGATTAATTCAGGTGACAAATGGGAAATTGGAGGAACTGAGCAGGTGCTTCATGGTGGTAGAAGGTTCCTGGTAACCTTTGTGTCTCAGTTTCTCCATCTGTCTGTAGGGAATAATTGGTCTTATGGAGGTGTTATGAAAAATAATTAAAGTTAGTAATGCACTTCGCAATCCATGGATGAATCCTGCTTTCAAGGTGCATAATTACACACTGCAATGAGTCTCTCAGCCTTGCCTCCTCTACTCACACACTAATAAGTATTCAAAATGACAAAATGATACAGCTGACGTAGGTCTCATTTGTTACTACTGCATTATTTAGCCAGCGATACCAACTACCTTTAAAATAGGATGCAGCCAACAGTGGTAGTTTTGGGAGCTTCAGGATTCTTAGTCTTTCCTTTTGGGGAGGATAAGCCATCCAGATATCGCTCTCCCTTCATTTCTCATCTTTTCAATGACTCACTCATCTCTCTGACAACAAACCCTCAAGATCGTAAAAAAAAAAGTGCTAGGGATGTAGCTCAGGGGCACAGTGCCTGCCTGGCAAGAAAAAAATGATCAGCTCAATGGCTTCATTGAAATCTTAAAGGAGGGCCTTCCTCCTTTTTAAACTTAACTAATTTATTACATTATTTGCAGTGTTGAATATACAATCCAAGGCCTCACACATGCTAAAGGATGTCTTTTTATTTTCAGGACTGAAGATTGAACCCAAAGCCTTTGCACAGTGCTATATCCCCAGCCCTTTTTATTATTTATTCATTTATTTATTTATTTAGAGACAGGGTCTTGCTAAGTTTCCCAGACTACTGGGCTCTAGGCTTTCAGTCCTCCCGCCTCAGTCTCCTGGAGTGCTGGGGTTGCAGTCAGCAGCCACCATGCCAGCCTTGAAATTCTTTAAAGGACTTCACAGCAGGAGAAGAAAAGATGCTGAAATCAGAACATCTAGTTGTTGAGTTGGGAAAAGAGGAGAGATAGCGCAAGACATTGTGACAATATCTCCATCTTTCTGAAGGGGAAATCAAATTGAGAAAACCTCCATCCACCCCCTAACCCCTATCCTGGGCAGCCTTCCCATATGTGATCCACCCCACCCTGGTATTAGGGATTGAAACTAGGGCCTTCGTACCAAACTACATCCCCAGCCCTTTTTAGTTTTTATTTTTGAACAGGGTCTGGCTAAGTCGCCCAGAAACTTGTGATTTTCCTGCCTCAGCGTCTGAGAGAGTGCTGGGATTACAGGCATGTGTCACCGTGCCTGGCCCCACAAACTTCTTGTTGTTTTGCCAGTTGAAGAGAAAACAAGAGAATGTAGTATCCCTCCCACTTAGAAGAAAAACAACATTCAGCTTCTCTCTCCTAATGAACATGGATCTTTAGGGACTCTTTTTTTTTTGTAGTGCTGAGGGTATAAACCCAGGGCCTTCTGCATGAACCACACTCTCAGCCCCCTTTAGTGAAATCTCAATGTTCAGAGGAAAACATACTTTCAGGTGGCCCAGAAAATCTGAATGTTTGTTCCAAGATGTAATATGAAATAGAATGTAGAACTATGCGTATAAATCAAGCCTTTTTCTCCAACTAGATTTGAATTTTACCCTTTATCAATATGTGTGACAATTCTGATATGTGAATCCCAGGCAAAAATTTTGTTTCTTCTCCTTAGCCCCAAAGTTCTGACTGAACCACCTGGAGTGAGGTGTTAATCTCATGTAGAAACCATTACTTGAATCACTGTCCATTGCTAAGGGCTAATTACTGTCACCAAACTAGAACTTTACCAGAGTTGGTTAATGTTGCTTTTTTATTCCACTAGTAGGAAATATTTCTCTTTAAATGGAGTAAGAAACACAAGAGGGCTTTTGCCCTCCTTGAAATCCTGTAGCACTGCATATGTTTCTCACTCTAAGTGCAGAAAACTTTTGAAAAGTGTCTATTTATATAACATTTTGAAATGACAGAATTTAAGAAATGGAGGACAGATTAGTGTTGCCCTGGATTGGGGAGGGGTGGATGGAGGGAGGTGGGTGCGTTTAGAAAAGAGCAATAAACAGATTTTTTTTGAGATACTGGAATTGCTCAGAATCTTCATTGGTGGTAGATACATGAATTATATACTAAATCAACATAAGAATAATTACAAAAATTTAAAATTAGTTATAAATGTATATGTACACATGCTTATAACATGCAGGCATAAATGCAAGTAAAATTGGGGAAATTTGAATAGATCCAGTGGATTTTATCAATGTTGATAGTCTGGTTGATCAAAACACTATAGTTTTGCAAGATGTTTTTGAGGTAGAATAGAAGAAATAAAATAGGTAGCAAGGAGACAAAGAAATTCAATTCTGTCTTCTTTTTTTAAAACTCCTGGTCATCCGGGCGTGGTGGCGCATGCCTGTAATCCCAGCACTCGGGAGGCTGAGGCAGGAGGATTGCTGTGAGTTCGAGACCAGCCTGGGCTACATAGTGAGTTCCCGGTCAATCTCAATTACATAGTGAGACCATGTCTCAAAAAACTAAAAAATAAATAAAACTCCTGGTCAGATCCCTGTTCACTTCTGCACCAGGCATGTTAATCATTTAAGGAGTGTCTGTATTACATAGTTTATTAGTCCTAAATTTATCTTACTCCTCTTCAAGACCGAGGACACCAAGATAAGAGTAACTGAAGTAATTTTCAGAATTTACAGAGGTACCCAACTGCCAGCTTTTTGTATTATCCACTTCCACCTCCCTAGAGCAATGCCAAGGCGCTCCAGTCTTTCTAACCCTGCAATCACCTCAATTGCAAGGAAAGTAGAGCCTCAGACTCTCCCCCATGATGAGTCACCTTCTCTAAGCAGGAGCTATTACTCCACAACAGGAACTGAGGCTGCCTAGCTTCCAACCAACAACAGTTATCTCATGGGAAACAAACTGCCCTAAAGCCATAGGAATTGGCCAGAGCTATGAAACTGGAACTGATCCCGTGATGGATCTGACCCTGCCCATCCCAGCTAATGCATAAAAAGTGGCACTGTGCTTTGGAGAGCAGGCCAGTCTGATCCTCTGCATCCAGGTTCCCCCCTCAGTGATTCGAGCTGGAGTCCTTCCTCAGACTCTCTTACTTTCTAAATCTGCCTAATAAACCTGCCTGTGCTCCACACTGCCTTTTCTATGATGAGTTAGGGAAATACTTGGCAGGTCAAGTCAAGAGCTCATCTCCATTGCAGGACCTCCTTGGACCTAGTTTGGAGACTTTATCATTTGGGGAAAACTTGGGGAAATGTGTAAGGTATTCCTCTGTATTGTATTGTATTATTTGTTTGTTTTGAGACCAGGTCTTGCTATGCAGTTCAGGCTGACCTTGAACTCACTATGTAGGTGAAACTGACCTTGAACTTTCAGCGGTCCCCCTGCCTCAGCCTCCAGAGTGCTGGGTTTAGAGGCATGCGCTACCATACCCAGCTCCTCTGTTGTTTCTTTTTCTTTCTTTCTTTTTTTTTAAGTTGGTGATTGTTTCATTATATTTTTAATTAATTAATTTTTTGGTACATTTAAGGTATACAATGTAATGACATTCATCATTGGATCCTCTATTGTTTTTTAAGATGTATGAAAATCTAAATTATCTGAAAATAATTTCTATTAAAAATTTAACCTAGGGCCAGGGATTTAGCTCAGCGGTTCCGTGGCCTGCCTTACAAGTGCAAGGACTGGAGTTCAATCCCCAGTACCAAAAAAAAAAAAAAAAAATTTAGCCTATATATTTCTAGGCTCTGTTCAAATAGCAGAGGCACAGAGACAAACTGCCTTGAAGCTGAGACAAAGAGAGGAAGACTGGACCTTAAGAGAGCAGCTGGCCTCTGAGGGGTGAGTGACTCAGCACCCAAATTTGATAAACCAGAAAAGAAGGAAAAGGTTCTTTGATTATACTTAACATTTGCAGGTAAAGGATTTAGGTTACCAATTAGTGAAAAAGAGGCTGAATTGTTCTTTTCTCTGTAGCCTTCCTCCTCCTCCTCCTCCTCCTCCTGTGTCTGTGTCTGTGTCTGTCTCTGCGCCCCTGCCCCATGGGTCAAATTCAAGACTTCAGGCACGTTAAGCATGTGCTTTACCACTGAGCTACACACCCAGCTGTATTTCTTTTTAGACTTGGTCTATGCTGTAAGGCTGGTGTGGTGACGCACATACCTATAATACCAGCTACTTGGCAGGCTGAGGCACGAGGATTGCAAGTTTTTGGCTAGCCTGGGCAATTTATCAAGACTTTTGTCTCAAAATAAAAGGACTGAAGATATAGCTGGGTGGTAGGGTGCCCCTTTGTTTGATCCTCAGTACCACAAAAAACGGGGGGATGACTAAGAGTATAGCTTAGTGGTAGAGTCCCGGCATGTGTGGAGCCCTTGGTTCAATGCCTTGTATGACAAAAAAAGTTGGTCATAAGGTATGAAATTTAAAGACAGTGGAACTTTTCTTTGATCTTTTTCTGTTTTGGTAGCACTGGGGACTCTGTCTAGGACTCTCACTGAGCTATATCCCGAGTGCTTTTTTTTTTTTTCTTTTGAGACAAGGTCCCACTAATTTGCCCTGGCTGGGCTTGAACTTGTGATCCTCCTGCTTCAGTCTCTCAGAGTGCTGGGATTACAAGCAGGCATTACTATACCCGGAGAACTATGCTTCTTAATACCTAATTAATTGCTTATTTTATAATTATATTTATATGAATAATTATGTGAAAACCATGCTGACATTTGGATAGAATTTTGCCTTAACTCAGGCACTGTCAGTGCAAAAGGAATGGTTGAAATTTGTTTTGAGAATGAATAAATCTTATAAAGGTTAAATCTTCATACGAAGAGGATCAAGTGACAGCAAATGTAGATACAGGCTTATTCTGGAAATGAAGAAGTATTAAGTCTGGGTGTTGAATACATATTTGAGAAGGAGAAGGAAGAGAAGAATGAAGAAGGAGAAGGATGACGAGAAGAAGGAGCAGGAGGGGGAGGAAAGAGTCACGAAATAGCACCAACATGTGATGAGAAAAGAAAGATGACTTCCAACCTTTGGTATTCTGTTAGGTAATTATTACCCTGAGGGAGGAAAAGAAGAAAAATATGCTTAGCCCATCTTTTTAAGTATTAAAACTTCCTCCAATTAAATTATTTTGTGTTCATCAATAATGAGGTAATTTCTGTCGAATCAAACTAACACCTTGATATAGAGTTGAGAAGAATTTTGGGTCAGACCTCTTGGCTAGCATACATGAGACCCGAGTCCCATTCTCAGCACTGCAGGGAAAAAAAAATGGGTCAAACCTAAATCTCTGCTTAGTATCTTATCTGACTGGTATTATATATAAGACTAGGTGTGACTGGCTAGTGAATAATGCATACAGTAGCTGGGCCTGGTGGTGCACTCCTATAATCCCAGCACTCCTGAGGCTGAGGCAGGAGGGTCACTGTGAGTTTGAGGCCAGCCTGGGCTACCAAGTGAGTTGAAGGCCAGCCTGAATTACACAGCAAGACCCTGACTCAAACAACAACAACTACATAATAATAATAATAATAATAATAATAATAGTAATAATAATAAGTCAAGCTTAGAAATGTAAAATAAAACAGGAAGAATGATAAAAGTTTGAAATAAAAAACGGATAGATAAGGACTCTTCCTCCCAGGGAAAGTGTTCTCAGACAAAGTGTGCTGAATTAGTTGACAGCTCCTCCCTAACCTCTCAGGGAGAGAAATTTAAAAATACAAAACAACTTGTTTCCTTTCAACTTGATGTCCTTTAAACTCATCTATTTAAATAACTGATTTTCTTTAAAACCTGAAACCCACAGAGCTACCTGTTACAACAAGCTCTTTCTCTCTACTTATCTATATAGGGCCAAAACAAAGGGAGCACACTGGCCATTCCACTTTCAGAATTCCCTCCTCAATGATAATCCAGGAGCTATCTGTCTTCTTATTTCCAGTATTCTTCCTGCTTTGTTTTACATTTCTAAGCTTGACTGGCTGCATGAATTGAATTAGCTATTAACTTGGTGTGTGTGCTGTTTTCTTTTTATCTAGCCAATGCTACCTTAGGCTGCCCTTTTACTGACTGTCCACTTACAGATTAACTAAACTGTCTATTACACTCCTTTACACAACAATTGTACAGATATTCCTGGGAAACAACATATTTGGGGTATTATCAGGGACTTCACTCAGGCCATCCACACTGATCTAAATCCTCAGACCCTTTTAAATTTTTATTTTGAGACAGGATCTCACTGAAGTCATTAATTTGCCCAGGCTGGGCTTGAATTTATGATCCTTCTGCTTCAGCCTCACACGGTGCTGGGATTACAGGCATTGCTACCACACCGGGCTCAATATTCTTTTTAAAGTTTTAGATTTTGAGATGGGGGTCTCATTATGTTGCCCAGGTTGGTCATGAATGCCTGGGCTCAAATAACCTACCTGCTTCAGCCTCCCAAGTGGCTAGATCTACAGGCATGTGCTACTGTGCCAGGCTAACAGGATTTCTCTAAACAACATCCTGAAGTCACAGTCGGATGATTTCCACCCCACAAAGTCTTGAGGGATATTATTCAAGTTAGGAATTGAGTTAGGAATTTCAGTACGAGCCTGCAATAGAAGCTCACAACCTAACAGACACAAGATTAAGATTATTAAACTGGGGAGCAGGGTAGGGGTTGGTACCAAAAAACCCCAAAATAATAATAATTATTATTAAACTTGGGAAGACAGGGGGAACAGGAGGGCTGCTTTCCTAAAGATTTACAAAGAAATTTGGGCAAAATAGAGCTGTCAGCCACATATGCTATCGAAAAACTAAAGGCAGGACTCCTTGCTTGGCATTGGAGGCCCTCAGTTCAATACCTGATACTGGAAAAAAGAAAAAAAAATTAAAGGGCTATATGGTAATTTTTTCTTTTCTTTTCTTCTTTTTTTTTTTTGTGGTTTTTTGAGACAGGGTCTCACTGTGTAGTTGAGACTGACCTGGAACTCACTATGTAGCCCAGGCTGGTCTCGAACTCACAGTGATCCTCCCCCGCCTCAGCCTCCTGAGTGCTAGGATTACAGGATTGTTCCACCGTGCCTGGCAGTAATTTTTTTTTTTTTTGATGCAGAGGCTCAAACTCAGGGCCTATGGCATGCTAAATATGTACTTTTCCACTGAGTTCTACCCTAGACCAGTGATGGCAAACCTTTTAAAGCTTTCAATGATATAACTGGCCTGCTGTGGCATGTGTGTCATAGATTCGCCAACACTGCCCTAGACCTATACTCTAATTGCTAAGGAACCAGAAGATAAAGGGAATTGAAGAAATTATTATTTTGGGGTTTTTTGTTTGTTTGTTTGTTTGTTTTTTGAGACAGGGTCTCACTATGTAGTTGAGACTGACCTGGAACTCACTATGTAGCCCAGGCTGGTTTTGAACTCACAGTGATCCTCCTGCCTCAGCCTCCCATGTGCTGGGATTATAGGCGTGCACCATCAGGCCCAGTTTGAAGAAATTATTATTGAAAGAAAAGAACAGGAAAAAGAAGTGAGGAGCTCCAGATCCAGAAGCCACCAGTTTTAGCTTAGAATAGATTCTAAGACTTTCAAATGGCTGAGAAATTATACATAAAATAAAAAAATATATAAAATACAGAACTCATCTTAAGCATAAGAGGAAAATGAAAGGAAAAGACTAACTTTAATAGTGAAGATTTTAGCAAAGTATTGCATGGAAATGAAAGGAAATCTAACCTTGTGGAATCTGGCTTTTTGGGGAGTGAAGTTTTCATTAACATTCAAGTATTCCAGGTGGTCTCCAACGAAAGCTGGGGTTATCAGGCCAATCACAACTTCAGTTAAAAACCGAGAGTCTATTATTTCAGAAAAATAATGGTGGATCTTGATGGAAATTCTTTCTGTTAATACATACTGTCTTGGGCTTTAGCTCAGTGGCACTGCGCCTGCCTTGCAAACACGAGGTCCTGAGTTGGATCCCTGGTACCAGAAAATAATACATACTGTCTTACAGTTATATTTATAGGCTCCTTCTTCTCTGGGGCTAAGCATGCTGTGTTGTCATTTTCTACTGTCTGGCAATCTCACCAGGCAGATGATAAACTTCTAGAAGGTTTCCGAAAACAGAGGAGTCTGGCTATGTAGTCCAGGCTGGCTTTCAACTCACTTGATAGTCCAGGTTTGTCTGGAACTCCTGATGATCCTCCTGCCTCAGCCTCCCAAGTTCTGCAGTTATAGGCCTGCAGCACCATGCCTGGCTGTGGTTTACTTTTCTTGAATCCCAAGTGCTTGGCCCATGTTAGGAACTCAGTTTGCTTCTATAATAAATAAAGAGCAAAGCAAACTGCAAAAATGAACCTAACCATTGGGCAAGCAGCTATTCTAAATGTACTTCTTAATAATCTCTACATGATAGTATTAAATGAAACTACTTGGGCCGGGGATTTAGCCCAGCAGTTCTGTGGCCTGCCTTGCAAGCACAAGGACCCGAGTTCAATCCCCAGTACCAAAAAAAAAAAAAAAAAAAAAAAAAAAAAAAAAAAAACTTAAAAAAC
>NW_022900951.1:100437844-100448618 GCF_012274545.1 Fukomys damarensis
TAACGACCTAATCGTTTTTTGAGTAGATTTTAGAGAAAACAGTTCACAAATTAAAGGAACAGACAGACATGGTGGGGCACTTGGGGGGCTGAGGCAGGAAGATGGCCTCAAGTTCAAGGCCAGCCTGGGCTACATAGTGAGTTCAAGGCCAGCCTGAACTACGTAGCAGGACCCTGTCTCAAAAATATCAGAAAGCTCGTTCTTCTTCTTTTTTTCTGGTGCTGAGGATTGAACCCAGAGCCTTGCATATGCTACGTGAGTGCTCTATCACTGAGCTATATCCCCAGCCCCCTTGTCTAAGCAATGTGAATAAAAAAAATAAAATGAACACTACAGGAGAAAGACAACTCCTGTATGATGTCCTAAGGTGCCGTCTAGACAAAGCTCATCATGAAATTACCATTGAGAACAGACTCCGCTCTTCCAGGCTTAGACCCTGTTTACGTTTTCATCAGCTACTCTCTGCTATGCATCTTCAATTTTTTCCTCTTTTTTTTTTGTACTGGGAATTAAACTCAGGGGTGCTACACCACTGAGCTACAGTACCCAGTCCTTTTTTATTTTTTATTTTTTTAATTTTGAGGCAGAATCTTGCTAAGTTACCCAGGCTGGTCTCTAACTTGTGATCCTTCTGCCTCAGCCTTCCCTGTAGCTTGGACTACAGGTAGGTACCACCAGAAGCACACCGTACCACTTGGTGTTCCTGAGAGAGTGCTACACTGTACTCCTCTGTACCTTTGTTCACAACATTCCCTCTGCTTGAACAGCTCTTTCTTCCATTACCTTCTTGGAGAATTCCTGTTCTCCTCTCCTTTGCCAGCTTGTTTCACTTAATCTGCTGTTGGGTAACAAACTTCCCCCAAACTGAATGGCTTAAAACAACTTGCTTTAAAAAGTTGCTTTATTATTTCCCAAGATTCTGTGGTTTGGCTGCCAGTTCCGCTAGTCCTGCTTAGGCTCACTCGTGTGATTACAGTTATCTGGTGGGCCGGGCTGGGCTGAGACACTATTACAGCTGGGCCTGTCTCGTCACATGGCCTCTTTCCAGCAGGGGGGCCTGGGCTTCTTTATATAGCAGGTGGGTTTTAAGAGAAAAGCAGAAGCTGCAAGAGGCTGTTCTCTGATGGCCTGTCTGTGCTCAAAAATCCCGGATGTTATGTCTGCTGCATTTTATTGGTCAAAGCAAGGTACTTGGTCAGCCAAGATTCAAGGGGAGGAGAAAGAGACTCCACCTATTGCCCGGAGGAGTGGCAGAATCATTCTGCAAAGGGGCATGGACACAAAGAGGAGTAACTCACTGGGGGCCATTTTTAACAATTATATGGCTGACACTGATAAAAACAGCATGGTACTGGCAAAGAAACAGACCTGAGGATCAGTGGAACAGGCTGGAAGATACAAAAACAACTGCAGATGTGCTCAGCGACCTCATTTTTGACAAAGGAGCTGACCGTCCCCACTGGAGAAAAGATAGCCTCTTTAATAAATGGTGTTGGAAAAACTGTTTCTCAACCTGCCGAAGATTAAAAAATGGACCCTTATCTTTCACCATGCACTAAATTAAAGTCAAAATGGATTAAAGATCTAAATATTAAAAAAAGAAACACTAAACTTGCTGGAAGACAAGTGAGGCAGAACTCTTGAAGACATTGGCATAGGAAAACACTTTATGAAAAAATCCTCAGTAGCATGGAAACCAGCAGAAAGAATCACAAGTGGGATCTCATCTTATTAAAAAGCCTCTGCACTGCAAAAGAAACCATCAACACAACTGAGAGAGAACTTACAATGTGGGAAAAAATTTTTACCAGCTGCTCCTCACACAAAGGGCTCTTATCTAGAATATTTAAAGAACTCAAAACAGCCCCCCAAATATAAAGACCCAATTCAATAATGGGCATCTGAAATGAACAGACATTTCTCAGACAAAGAAGTAAAAGCAGCAAGTAAATATATGAAAAAATGCTCCACATCACTGGTCATTCGAGATGCAGATGAAAACAACACTGAGATTCCACCTCACCCCACAAAGAATGGCTGCTATCAAGAAATCAACCAATAACAAATGCTGGCAGGGTTTTGGGGAGAAAGGAACCCTTCTCCACTGTTGGTGGGAGTGCAGACTGGTGCAACCACTATGGAAATCAATATGGAGATACCTCAAAGAACTGGGGCTAGAGGTTCCATTTGACCCAGCCATCCCTCTGCTGGGTGTCTTTTCAAAAGAATTAAAAGAATTATATCACAGTGATATATGCACACCTAAGTTTATAGCAGCACAATTTGTAATAGCTAAAACTTGGAAACAGCCCATTTGCCCATCAGTTGGAGTCTGGATAAAGAAGATGTGGTTTTTCTCATAAAATGGAATACTACTCAGCCATAAAGAATGAGAAAGTAGATTCATTCATAGGTAAATGGGTACATTTTGAGGATATACTCATAAGTGAAATTAAAAAGTCACACATGTAAATACCGAATAGTTTCTCTGGTGTGAAAAACTATAATAGTACATAAGATCCTAATGATATAATTGACAATGTGAAATAGGAAATAAAGGCTAATGGTGTAGGGGAAATGGGAAGGGTAGGGGAAAGGTAATAAGGGAAAAGAAAAAGAATATGACAACATGGAAATAAAGTGTTTGTAAAGGGGGAGGGAGGAGGGAGTGAAGGGAGGGCAGGGACAAGGGGAAAAGTTGAGAACCAAGACCTGTCATGTAAAGGTACAAGATCCCAATAATGAATGTAACTGTGCTGTTTACCTAAAATGTACCAATCAACTCAATGAGAAAAAAAAAACCAACCAATTATATGGCTGAAATGGCACCTCTTTTTTCATCATTAAAAAAGAAATTCTAGGTACCCTGGATCGAACTCAGGACCTTACGCTTGCTAGGCAGGTGTCAGCATCACTGAGCTAAATCCTGGCCCCTCATTCATCATTTTTGATATGCATAAATACACATTTTCTCCTTACTTGTACCTATACTTGTTTCCCTGCCTATGCTCTGGCAGGCTCCTAACAGCCAAACACTGAAAGGATGCAAAATTTTAGGAAAATAAATACACTGTCTGAAAGTGCAGCTTTCAGCAATGCAACATGGGGAAACCTATACTTAGGAGATGAATTTGGAAATATAGTTTGGAGTCAGATCATGGAGGGCCTTGACTGCCATTCGTAGGAATTTGGATTTTATTTTACTACCACTTAAGAGGAAGACAGAAATTGCATCTCTTATATTTCCTGTACAAATGAAAGGCAGAAGTGGGTATCCACATCCTCCACCTACGTCATTCATGCAAATGGCTTCCAAGTTGTACTCATCAGAGTTTCTGAACAACTCTTGACTCTGTCGCATTCCTTCATTTATACTGCCACAGCTTTGGTTTGAGGCCTTGTCATTTCTCCTCAAATCTATTATCACAGTCTCTTAACAAGTTTCCCCAGTATTGGTCTTGGCCCCTTGTCCACACTCCATACTTACGCCAAAATCATCCACTGATGTTATGGCTGTCATTATAAGCTTTCACGGATTCCTATCACTCTCAAGAAAAAGTTCGAAGTGTTTAGCAGTAATTACAAGAGCCCTTCATGATTTGGCTCCTGCAGAATTTCCCTAGGATGCCCTTTGCCCTTGCTCTTTATATTGCAATAATGCCAAATTTATAGCTCCTCAATTCCTGCTGTGCTGCCTTATGTCCTGGTGCCTTTGCCCATTCGAGACTCTCTCAAACATTCCTGCTCCTTTCTCGGGCTGGGTAACTTTCAGTTTGCTGTCAAGGCTCAATCCCTAGTCTAAGTCAGGCTATCTTTGAACTCACTATGTAGCCCAGGCTGGTCTCAAACTCATGGCAATCCTCCTGCCTCAGCCTCCCAAGTGCTGGTTTTATATGCGTGCCCCCATGCCCGGCTGGGTTCCTCTTTTTCTGTGCTTCCAAAGCACTTAATACTTACTACTTTCATATTAATAACAGTTATTTTTTAAAATAATCATTTTAAATCCCAGCAGTGGTGAGACTGAGGCAGGAGGACTGTGTGTTCAAACCGGGCTACACAGTGAATCTTTGTCTCAAAAAGCAAACAATAGCCTGGCTAATAATGATAGTTATTGATCACATATTTTAATAGCTCAATTCTCATACCAGTTATTCTTACAGTGGCTACTAGCAAGTGACAGCTGGAATGTGAGCACTGGTGCCTGGCCCCAGGACCTACTGTTGAAACCACTATATTGTGTTCTCATTCAAGTACAGCACTTATCATGCTATACTGTAATTGCCAATTAACCTATAAGTCTCCTCCACCTACTGTGAATTTCCCTGGGAATAGGAATTATGTCCTATACTTTTTGTGTGTGCTGAGCATCAATCAGAGCCAGGTCCTCACACACAGTGCGAAAGTACATTACCCTCAGGCCCACATACATCTTTTAATCCCCAGAACCTAGCCTCATGCCTGTCACACACGAGGCACTCTATGAATGTGCGGAATAAATACCAGATGAACTAGTGAGTGAATAACTCCTGAAATTGATGAGGGTTTCTGCTTGTTCCATTGTCCAGCCACTTTCTCGAGGTAAAGATTCCTACAGAACTGGGTGCAGTATTTGACAAATATTCCAACGATATTAAGGTAAAGAACAGAGGACTGCTCACAGGTGATGCTTGTTGTTTACTGATGGTCTGTTGGTAAATGAAAAAATACAAGCAAAGAGAATATATATATGGCAGTGGGGCGAAGAAGGCTCCAAATAATGGCAAGACTTCCATCACCTCAGGAAGGTCAGAGATAAAAAGAAATTTATTAAGAGAATGCTATGGTTTGTGTCTAGATGTCCCCCCCAAAACCTCTTGGGGTCACAGATGGGGTTTTTTCAGAGGTGGCTGGATCTAGAGTGTGTGATGCTAGTATTAAGGGTGTGTGATTACTAAATCAGTTCACTCATTGGTTTACCCAGTAGCCTGGGTATAACATAAGGGACAGAAAGTGGCCTGTCTTGTCCCCTTGCTTGCTTTGCTACCTTCCGCCTGCCACGATCTGTTTCTCCTTTGCAATGCCTGCCTGCTGTGCCACCCTGCCTGGGAGCCAGCTGATTAGGGACTGAACCTCTACAAACTGTGAACTAAGTAAACCTTTCCTCCTTTAACTTGGGGTATCAAGTATTTTGTCTCAGCAATGAGAGAAAAGTAACTAAGAGAAACTAGAAACTAAAAACTGCATGAAGTACGTTGTTACAGATGCAGTAAAAACATACAAGCTTGGGCCAGGTGTGGTGCCACACATCTGTAATTCCAGCACTCAGGAGGCTGAAGCAGGAGGCTTGCTGTGAGTCTGAGGCCAGCCTGGGCTACACAGTGAGTTCCAGGTCAGCCCGAACTACATAGCAAGACCTCTCTCAGCCTCCCCCCAGCAAAACAAAATTCAACCAACCAAAACAAAACAATTGGGGGGGGTGTATCGCAGTGTTACAATGCTTTCCTGGCATGCATGAGGCCCTGGATTTGATTCCCCAGTAATTCTGTCACTCTAAAAAGCTGAGGGAGGAGATCAAACTTGTGACTTAGTAAGACTGTCTCAATGTAAAAAAATAGAAAAAGGAGTGAGGATGTAGCTAATTGAGAAAGCCCTGGGTTCAGTCCCCAGCACCAAAAACACAAAAGGCAACAATTCACAATTTTACACACAAACCAAAAGGATTAGGTGAAAACTTTACATACAGTTGTTAGACTAGTTCTCTCCTATCAAAAGGTTTGGGAGCGAAATCCGTGAAAGAGTGCAGAGTCCTTTAGTCAAATCCCCAACACCCAAAAGATAAAAAGGAATCACATGCCTTATATTACTGTGTTTAGAAAAATACCCACATGTACACAAGGTTTATTATAGGACTATAACAGTTAATAGTGACAAATAGAAACCTCTATGTCATCAATAGAGGAACAACTAAATAAAACATAGCTTATTCATACAGTGGAACACTAGAAAGTAGTTAACATTCATGAACTATCATGTGTATCAACAGGAGCATTTTTGATTTTGCACAGTGCTGGTGATTGAGATCATCGTCTGGTAAAAAACCCTAAGTCATAAGAGAGTATGCCATATGATATAATTTATTTCACATACCATCATATAGTACTATGCATTTTTTACTTAGGTAAAAGGTTTGCCCAGAAGAAAATTAAAAAATGGGTATCTATGGGAAGAGGGGAGGGGATCAGGTTGGGTTGTTGGCCAAAGGGACTGTTACTAATTTTATGTGTCAACTTTATTGGGTCAAAGGGTATCCAAATGTTTTACAAACGTTATCTTTGTTGTCTGAGGATGTTTCTGGATAAGACTGACATTTGACTTGGTAAACTGAGTACAGCACATTTCCCTACATAATGTGGGTTAGCCACATTAATCAGTTTAAGGGATGAACAGAGAAAAAGCTGACGCTTAAGAGTAAGGGGGGGATTCCTCCTATGTCACTGCCTGAGCTAAGACACTGGTCTTTTCCTAACTTTGGATACAAATGGGAAACACTGACCTGCTGCCTCTCAGACTGGAATTAAACCACTGGCTTCTCCTGGGTCTCCAGCTTGCCAACTGCAAGGTTGGACTGCAAGGTGGACTTAGCCACCTTATAATAAATAGATAAATGAACACACACACCCCCCCCACACACACTGGTTCTTTTTTCTGGAGAACACTGATTAATACAAATAATTTAGTTTCAGGTGAGTGTGGTGGAACACACCTGTAATCCCATCACTTGGGAGGCTGAGGCAGGAGGACTGCTGGGAGTTAGAGGCCAGCCTGGGCTACATAGTAAGACCCTGTCTCAAAAACAACAACACACACAAAAAAAAGAAAGAAAAAAAAGAAAAGAAAGAATGAAAAAGAAAACACCAAATCCGTTAGTTTCATCTTTTTTTTAAAGTGTTTTTTTAAGGATAATGAATTCATGTATAATATTTATCATTAACTCCATCTTTAAAGAACAAAATTATGTCAACCCTGTATTTCAATTAATAAATAATGAAACTGAAAGGTTAAATGTTTGCTCTGGTGTTCTTTCACTCCCACATATGCAATTTGCCGGGAAGTTGTAAATACAGATGCAGCATTATAACAGAGCAGTATTCAGAGCTCCGTGTTAGGACACAGAAATTAAAGTATTTTATTTCTTGATTTTTCCTTCTCACCTTCTTTTCACAGATCGTCCACACCAAAGGAGTGAGCTCACACACATTGAAGAATAGAGAGGAGGCAACAAATGGCTTCTAAACGTGGTAATTAATCCATGCTACTTTCAAGATTTGAGGACATGCCAAAAGTTGTCTGACCCCCAGAGTGTGGACTAAATACTGCTTGGGAACCATTAAGAACCAATGCTTTAGAAACCTAATTGATGGGCACAGTAGCTACACAGCAACGTTTGCAGTGCAAAATTCCTCTAACTCCCAGGATAAAGGATGGGAATAATTATTCTGGACAGAAAGATGTAGTCTGAAATATGGAAGAGGAACATGATAAAAAAAAGAGGGGGTTAAATCTTTACATGAATACTTATAAAATCCTGAGTTTTCTTGACTGTATTTCTTAGGAAAGATATATCAGCATGGAATCTATTTGGGTGCTTTTCTGTTTTACTTACAAGGGGAAAAAGTATAAAGGTGTTTTTCTCTGCTATCAACTGTGGGGTTTCTGTTTGCTTGTTTTGTTTGGGATGCAAGCCAGGAGCTTCCTGGTGTTAGGCAAATGCTCTGGCTCTCAGTTCCACCCTCAGACCTTCCACAGTATTTTAAATTAAGAAAAAATGACTGTATCTTAGATCTTAGGGGGTCTTGTGTAACTATTTGAATGTCTGTAAGCAGGAAGGTAGACTACTCTTTCTTCCCTTCTGCATTGTGCCAATTTTTTTTACCTTTAAATTAAAATGCTCTATTAGTTGTGACACCAAATGCACTATTATTCAACAGAATTACATGCCTTAGCAAATCTGATAGTTTATTGGGATACTTCTGAAAGCTGTTTTCAGAATCCTTCTTTTTCCCCGATTAAGTATGACTTTTTTTCTTTAAGCATGTAATATACATGTATAAGACAACAATACTGCATTTAAGTAATTAGAAAACGGTCATGTGGATTTTTGGTTGGAATTTGGACACAGTCTCTCAGGAGGCTTTATATGTGGTGCTCATATGAAAGTATGCTAAGAATATTTTATTGTAAGGTTTTCATTATTTTATCCTATATAGAATCTAATTTTTCTGAGACTCTATCACTGAGCTTTTATTAAATATCCGAGTGCATTTCAACTGAAATGAAAAAGGCTTTCTGAACATCTTAGAATCTTTATTTTTCATTATTTGTATAAATATTCAAAATTACAATCTGGATTGTTCATTATATTTGAGATCCAAGACAAATATGCTGGCTTTATATTAGACCTTTCTATTTCTTTTTACAATTTTTTTTATTTTTAAAATCATGAAATATCTTACATATACAGAAAAATACATGGAATAATAAACCCTCATATACCCATCAACCAACCTTGTTAGAATTTAAGTTTCCCATATTTACAGATCTTTTATTTAAAGCAAATAAGATTTGACAAATACAAAAGAAGCTTCCAACCCCATTCATTTCCTGTTTCTCTTTCTCAGAAGTAGTCACAATAATAGATTCGATGCCTTAATTTCCATGCATGGTTTTGTATTTTTAGCACGTGTATCTACCTTTAATCTGCATATAATGTTATTTTTCTATCCTAAAGTTTACATAAATGCAATAGGTAATAGATACATATATGTATCAGTGAATAAAAATATAAACATTGGAGCCAAAACTGGTCTGGAATATATGCTGTACATGTTACTAGCTGTGAAACTTCCAGGAAATTACTTAATCTCTCCATACTTCAGTTTGTCATCTATCGACTAAGAATTCATATTAGTACAATAAGGTTACTTTAAGGGTTAAATGAGTTGGTACATCAGCTTATTCTATACTGTACTTTGCCTTTTTACACAACATATTTGAGTTTTAACCATGTTGATTCATGTACCATTAATTCATTTTCACTGTTATGTAGTGTTTTATCACATGAATACACTGAAATCTATTCATCCACTCTTTTTGTTTTTTGATACCAGGAATCAAACTCAGGACCTTGTGCTTGGAAGCCAGAGATGGTGCCACTGAGCTAAATCCCAGCCCTTATCTACTCTTTTGTGAGGAGCTTTTAAATTGTTTCCATTACAACATGAAACTGTGGGGCTGGGGTATAGCTCAGTGTTAAAGCATTTGCCTAGCATGTGTGAAGCCCTGGATTTCATCCCTAGCCCTGCAAGAAGAGAAAAAAAAATGGACTGGGGATGTAACTCAGTGGTAGAGTACTTGCTTAGTATGCAGAAGGTCCTTGGTTTGATCTTTGGCACTGGAAAAAAAAAAGCTGGGTATGGTGGTGCTTACCTATAATCCCAAAACTCTGAGAAGCTCAGGCAGGAGGATCACAAGTTTGAGACCAACCTGAGCAACTTACTAACTTAGCGAGACCCTGTCTCAAAATAAAATATTGAAAAAAGGTCTTGGGCTTGGGGACAATTGGGAAACAATTACAAAAATTAAGAAAAGGTCTTGGGATATAAGTCATTATGAAGGCCCTGGTTTCAATCCCCAGTTAAACACACACACACACACACTCACACACTCACCACAAAACATTACAAAACCACAAAACCACACAACACACAAACAAAATTAAGAAACCCAAAATTATTATGAAAGTGCTATTGCAATTAACATCTTTGTACATGCTTTCACATGCAAAAGTGAGAAAACTTCTCTAGAGTTCATCTTTAATTAAATATTTCTAAAAATACTTTTACAAATTATGGCTTTGATTTTTTTTTTCACAGGCAAGTGAACCATCTCATCCATTTCAATGTTTTCAAAATCAATTATTTTTTGTGACTCTAAATATTTGCAACTGTACCCTGAGTATGAAAATCACAATCTGGTTGAAGTAATCATGTCATGACAATACTGGTTTTATTAATTTTTAATTTTAATTTTTAATTTAAATTTTTGATACTGGGGATCGAACTCGAGACCTTTTGCTTTGCGAATCAGGTGGCAGAACCACTGAGCTAAATTCCCGGCCCTGGTTTTATTCATTTTTGAGTGCCTTTTACTTTCCATATACTGCTATCTGCAGATGGAAGGAATAGAACCTGACTTACAATAAAATAACATACCATTTTAAGATTATGTATTAAAAATCTGATTCAAAGAAGTAAAAGCAGCAAATACACATATGAAAAAATGCTCCACATCACTGGTCACTTGAGAGATGCAGATGAAAACAACACTGAGATTCCACCTCACCCCACAAAGAATGGCTGCTATCAAGAAATCAACCAATAACAAATGTCGGCGGGGTTGTGGGGAGAAAGGAACCCTTCTCCATTGTTGGTGGGAGTGCAGACTGGTGCAACCACTGTGGAAATCAATATGGAGATACCTCAAAGAGCTGGGACTAGAGGTTCCATTTGACCCAGCCATACCTCTGCTGGGTATCTTTCCAAAACAATTAAAAGAATTATATCACAGTGATATATGCGCACCTATGTTCATAGCGGCACAGTTTCTATGAGCTAAAACTTGGAAACAGCCGAATTGCTCATCAACTGGAGACTGGATAAAGAAGATTTTTTTTTTAAATAAAATGGAATACAGAGTGTAAGATGGGCGGTGGCGTTGGTGGTGGCAGTGGATGGGG
>NW_022900951.1:100449199-100465538 GCF_012274545.1 Fukomys damarensis
AGAGATGCAGATGAAAACAACACTGAGATTCCACCTCACCCCACAAAGAATGGCTGCTATCAAGAAATCAACCAATAACAAATGTCGGCGGGGTTGTGGGGAGAAAGGAACCCTTCTCCATTGTTGGTGGGAGTGCAGACTGGTGCAACCACTGTGGAAATCAATATGGAGATACCTCAAAGAGCTGGGACTAGAGGTTCCATTTGACCCAGCCATACCTCTGCTGGGTATCTTTCCAAAACAATTAAAAGAATTATATCACAGTGATATATGCGCACCTATGTTCATAGCGGCACAGTTTCTATGAGCTAAAACTTGGAAACAGCCGAATTGCTCATCAACTGGAGACTGGATAAAGAAGATTTTTTTTTTAAATAAAATGGAATACAGAGTGTAAGATGGGCGGTGGCGTTGGTGGTGGCAGTGGATGGGGCTGCTGGGCCTGGAACAGTAGGCCAGCCACTGACAGAAGGATGACCCAAGGCAGGAAGCAGGCTGCGCAGTCTCGGTGGCTCCCATGCCTGTAACTGCCCCAGCTGGACACCCTTCTGACCTAACCAGCTGCTTACAGCAAACATCATTCAAGATGTCCAGCAAAGGTAGCAGCACAGATGGTAGAACAGAATTAGCTAATGGGAGCCTATCTAGCAGTCTAGAGGAGATGTCTGGAGCAGACGAGGGGAGGGAGACATCCTCAGGCAATGAAGTGGAGGCCTCAGACATGAGTTTGACTGGGAATGATGGTGGCCCCAACCGTACCAGCACAGAAACGGAGAGCTCAGGTGAAGAAAAGGACTCTGACAGCATGGAGGACACTGGTTATTACTCCATCAATGATGAAAGCTGAGTTCATGACTCCTCTGAGGAAGAAAACATCCTTGGTGCTGTGTACAGCGCAAGCGGGCCAGCCATGACCAGGACTCATCAGATGATGAGCGGGCCCTGGAAGACTGGTGTCCTCAGAGACAACAGCCCTGCCTCTAGCTCACTGGCAAGCCCTTCCTGCCCTGTGGGAGCAGGCACTAGGTTCAAGTGCCCACTTTGTGTGTGAGGCCTGTGGAGCAAGAGTCTTTGTACAGCGTTTCCGCTTGCAGCATGGGCTTGAGGGCCACAGTGGTTGTGTCAACACCCTGCACTTTAACCAGCATGGCTCCTGGCTGGCCAGTAGCAGCAATGACCCTAAGGGGGTGATGTGGCATTGGGTGCGGTGGCAGCTATCGGTGACTTTGAGAGTGGTCACAAAAGTAATGTCTTCTAGGCCAAGTTCCTTCCCAACAGTGGAGATTCCACCCTGGCCATGTGTGCCCCGGATGGACAGGTTCGGGTAGCAGAACTGTCTACCACACAGCGCTGCAAGAATGCAAAGAGTGTGGATCAGCACCAAGGAGCATCCCACAAGTTGTCTCTGGAACCAGACTCTCCCTGTATGTTCCTATGTGAGGTGAAGATGCAGTTGTCTTTACCATCGACCTGAGACAAGATCGGCCAGCTTTGAAGCTGGTGGTGACAAAAGAAAAAAAGAGAAGAAAGTGGGACTGCATACAATCCTTGTGAATCCCACCAATACCCATCAGTTTGCAGTAGGTGGCTGAGAGCAATTTGTAAGAATTTATGACATCACCAGTCTTGTGTACAGCCATGACGGCACAGAGCTCCTGGCTAGTTACAATGATGAAGACATTTACCTCTTCAACTCCTGTCACGGTGATGGTGCCCAATATGTTAAGAGATACAAGGGCCACAGAAATAATGCCCCAGTAAAAGGTGTCAATTTTTATGGCCCCAAGAGTGAGTTTGTGGTGAGCGGTAGTGACTGCCGCACATCTTCCTCCGTTCATGGAGGGAGACAAAGGAGGTGTGGTGAGCTGTCTTGAGCCCCACCCACATCTGTCTGTGCTGGCAACCAGTGGCCTAGAGTATGATGTGAAGATCTGGGCACCCAGAGCTGAAGCTTCCACTGAGCTGACAGGGTTAAAGGATGTGATTAAGAATAAGCGAGAGCATGATGAAGATAGTTTGCACTACACTGACCTGTTTGATAACCACATGCTCTGGTTCCTTATGAATCACCTGAGACAGAGACGCCATCACTGGCGTCGGAGACAGCCTGGGGTTGGGGCCACAGACGTGGACTCTGATGAGTATCCCAGCTCCTCAGACACTTTGGACGAGGAGGAGGGCCCAGACCGGGTCCAGTGCGTGCCATCCTGAGGCCTCACACCTAGGAGGGGCAGGCTGTGGCCGCCAACCCAATCCGGCCTGGGCACCCCTTTCCTGTCCCCGGCCCTCGCATTTGACAGAAACACACTTTGGACCTTTTGTTTTGATAAAAGAAAGACATCCCTGGAAGACAGACCAAGGAGAAGTGAAGCGACAGAGAGCACCTAGGATTGGGAGTTGAGCCCCGGAATGGGGTTCTGTGGCAAAATACAAAGGACTCAGCAGAAATTGCCTCTCCCCGAAGCCTTTATTTCTGGACGAGAGAGCGCCTATTTTGTTAACTGATTTAGGATCGGGAATGGGGCTTCTTTTTCTGTCTAATCTCCCTTGTTTCTTTTGCGGGGGTATGGGGGGAACAACTGGTTGTTCAGTACCAAGGGGCCAGAGTGGAGGGCAGGAGTGCCACTCTCTCTTTGGTTTAAGTTTTTTTTTTACCTTTGTTTTAAAAAAATCTATGAGTTTCATTGGTTCCCCTCCACACACCAGCAACCCCACCCCAGGATCCTGTTTTTCTGAGAAGTCCTTAGAGCCCCTACCATCCCACACTCTTCACTGTCCTCTCCACTTCATCCTTTGAACTTACCTTTCACTCTTTTTTCATCATCCCATCAGCCCCTAATTAGGGCTGGTGAGAAATTGAAGAGGTGGGTGAAGGGGCAGGAGTGGAGGAAGAATAGGAAGGATGTTGCCTCTTATGTTATTTTTTTAAAAAATTATTTGGTGGCAGCAATCTACCTGTCCCTATCACTATTAGAGGCCTAATTTTATATCTATAAATATATTGAAAAGCAAGTCAAACTTGAAAAAAAATGGAGAACTACTCAGCTGTATAGGATTAGAAAATAGAGTAATCTATAGCTAGATGGGTGCACATTGAGGCCAAACCCCTCAGTGAAATAAATAGGACACACATGTGTAAATACCGAATAGTTTCTCTGGTGTGAAAAAACTATAACAGTACATAAGATCCTAATGAGACAGTTGACAGTGTGAAATAGGAAGAAAAGGGCTAGAGGAGTCGGGGAAGTGGGAAGGGTAGGGGAAAGGAAAGATGAGGAAAGAAAAAAATACAAGAAAATAAAAAAATGGAAACAAAGCCTTTGTAAATAGGGAGAAAGGGTTGAAGGGAGCAGGGGAATGGGGAAAACACAAGAACCAAAATATATCATGTAAAGGTACAAATTCCCAATGATGAATGTCATCATATTATATACCTAAAATGTACCAATAAAATTAATGAAAAAATCTGATTGATGATTACACTTCAAAGTTTTTTTAGCACTATGTCATAACAATTGTAACAAATGAATGTCTTTTCAAACTCTGTTTTGTTACTTCTTGGGAA
The DNA here is from genome assembly GCF_012274545.1 of Fukomys damarensis. Lineage (NCBI taxonomy): Eukaryota > Metazoa > Chordata > Mammalia > Rodentia > Bathyergidae > Fukomys > Fukomys damarensis. Next base: position 100,452,765 of record NW_022900951.1, read on the forward strand.
TATGAGACTGAATTTGTCAAGTGGGTGTTTTATTGGTCTTAACTTGCTGAATGGTAGGCTGTAAACTTTAAGTATGTTTCAACAACTCATAAAGAAATAAAGGCCTTAGTTAAAAAAAAAACTCTGATGATTTGAATCTTAAATAGACTACTGACCTCATTATGTTACATCTGGTAGTCTTTCTGAAAACACAATGTTCAATTTTTATCATTTTCTCTTCCTAAAGATGGTAAGAAAGTTATTTATTTAGGAGTGCTGGAGATAGTTAGAAAAACATTCTGTCACTGACCTCTTGCCTGCAAAAATGTCATTTTTTAGAAAATAAGGACAAACAACTTCTGATTAGCTATATTCTTTGCTTTTTGTGTTCCTGAAATACTTCTCCTTTAAGAATATCAAATTGGCTACAGCGCTTTGCCCTGTAAGGTGATTTTAAATTGATTCTCAAAATGGTCTATCAACCACATTTAAATCTGAAAGAATAAAACTTCAGGACACTCCAAGGTTAATCTCATTTTATAATTTGGCACCTAGACATTTGGATATCCTACTACCTTTTGTGAAACAAGTCATTTACTCTCATCGTTGGTAGCCAGCTCTTCATTTACAGCTCTAAGAAAATACATGTCAGGTTTTATAGCTTTGTGAATACATCAAAAAACATCTTTGAAAAAGGGGACTATATAAAAGTCATTCCAAACTAATGAATGTATCAATTATTTACTGGCTACCAAGTTTTTTTATTGAGTATTTATTTTGTCACATAGATGCTCTGTCTTTGTTACTTTTATCGTTGTTGAGACAAAATACCCAATGCCCACAAGTTAAGGGAGGAACGGTTTATTTAGTTTACAGTTTGTTTCATTCCATAATCAACTGGCTCCAAGGCAGGGTGGCTTGGCAGAGGGGCATTGCAGAGGAGAAACAGGTCATGGCGGGCAGAAGGTAGCAAAGCAACAAGGGAGGACCACGGCTCTTTCTATCCCTTATATCTTATCCAGGCTACTTAGGGAGAGTAGCACTCACACCCTTAATCCTAGTGCCCTGGAGCCCAGCACTGCACCATGAATCAACTCCAGTGTCACACACTCTAGATCCAGCCACCTCTGAAAGAGCCCCACCTAAGACTGCATGTTGGGGACATGTAGACAGAAGCCTTACTATGCTCCTAATCAGGAAAGGAGTAAGCATACTAAATTTGGCCAGGAAGAAACAACTACAACAACAATGATCTTGTATCTAAATCTGGTCTGGAAAATGTGTTCTGTAGTGGTCTAGAGAAATAGCCCAGGACTTGGGAATGGAAGACTGGGGTGCTGCTCCTAATTCTACTCCTGAACATCGTACCTGGGGAGTTAATCACTTGACTCTCCTATTTGTCTCTGAAAAAAAGAAGTGGTTGGTCTGGATGCTCTTCTATGTATCCTGTACACAGTTCTAAGAGTTGGAAGGGATAAATGTGGAATGTGATCTTCTAGAGAGAACTTGTAAGCAATATGAAGCTTCACAAAGTCCTATAAAGGATTCAGATGCATGTGGAACAAGCAGTATATCTGGGCATAGTTATATTAGTTCCTACTGCTAGAGATGTGATTGCTGTTCATTTCCAGTGTAGAATAAATAGCTACAAATATACCATATATATATATTTACTTACTTGCTAAGTTTGAAAAAATAATTTTTAGATGATTAGAAAAAGGAATATTTTAATTTTTGGGGGGGTACTGGGGATTGAACTCGGGATCTTGGGCTTGCAAGGCAGGTGGCAGAACCACTCAGCTAAATCCCCGGCCTTAATTTTTATTAGTATATGTTTTAATATACAATATTTACATCCTCATGTGGAATTGGAGTAACACACCCTGATTCCTTTTTCATCGCCTTTCCCTCCTTCCCTCTCTCCCTCCACACTCTCTCTCTTGATTCCTTTCCTATTAGAGAAAAAATCTCCCTACTTCCTATTATCTATCTTTTAATTTGCTCTATTTTGGGTTTCTCATATAAGAGAAGTCATGCAATATTTAAGCTTGTGCTTTATATTTATTTCACCTAACATGGTCTCACTGGGCATGGTAGTGCACGCCTGTAACCCCAGCAGTCAGGAGGTTGAGGTCAGGGGATCACTGAAAGTTCAAGGCCAGCATAGTGAGTTCAAGGCCAGTCTGAACTACATAGTGAGACCCTGTCTTAAAACCAATCAAAACATTATGGTCTCAAGCTTCATTCTCTTACAAATGACTCGAGTTCATCTGTCTTTCTCTCTCACTTTTTTTTTTTGGACCGGGGATCAAACTCAGGTCCTTGTGCTTGCGAGGCAGGTGGCAGAGCCACTGAGCTAAATCCCCGGTCCAAGTTCATCTTTCTTTATGGCAGAGTAGTACTCCATTGTGTGTAAACCTTACATTTTCCTTCCCCTTCCCCAGTACTGTGGATCAAATTTAGGACCTTGCACTTGAGAGGCAGGCACAGCACCACTGAGCTAAATCCCTAGACCAGTACCACATTTTCTTTATCCATTTATTTTTTTGATGGACATATAGGCTGCTGCCAAATATATAATAATAATTACTATTAGGTATTTAACAGCACAAAGGTTTTTTTTTAATACATCAAATCAGGTTTAAAGCAAAATAGAGGGGCGAGGGATATAGCTCAGTGGTAGAGAGCCTGCCTAGTTGGCACAAGGCCATGGGTTCAATCCACAGCACTACAAAAAAGCAAAATACAATAGCCTATCCATTATAACCACACAAAATGAAGCCGGTCAAGGTGGTGTACTCCTGTAATCCCAGCTACTCAGGAGACTGAGGCAGGAGGACCCAAATTGGACTATAGCCTGAGTAACTCTCAGTCAGTGCTTACTAGAGAAACAGATTTAATTCAAGATATATAAGAATTTACAAGTTTGGCTTACAACGGACTACTGCAAAGTCAGGTGTGGAAGAGCGAGAAAGGGCTGGCTGTGCACTGAAGATCTGAAGGGTCCAGTTGAAGGCCTGGAGCTCACTGTAGTGTCCTATGCAAGTCCGAAGCAGGAGGCTTACTGATTTGCACTGGAAGGCTGAAGAGTCTGTGCTGGGGGCTGAAGAGTGTGCATTGGAAAGCTAAAGACGATGTCCAAGGTGAAGGTGAAGACCGGAGCTCCTCTGAAGAGGCAGAAGCAGCCTTCCTTCATTTCCCCCTTATACAATTCAGGTGACAAGCCCGCCCAGCCACACTCAGAACTATGCCGATCCAATTTAGTTGGGTGTTTCTTACTCAAGTTGACACAATCAGTTAACTATCACAGTAACTTAAGAAGACCCTGTCTCAAAATAAAGTTTAAAAACAAGGGCTGGAAATCTAGCTTAGTGGTAGAGCATGCCTGGGTTCGATTCCCAGTTTTAGAAAAAAAAAAGTGTCAAGAAGATTTACACTTTTGTTCTTGGGGATTGAACTCAAGGCCTTACACATGCTTGGCAAGTGCTCTACAACTGAGCTACATTTTTAGCTGTTTTAAATTTTTCCTCTGTTACTCGGGATTGAATTCAGGGACTCTGCATTATGCTACATCACCACTTCCCTTCCCTTTGTTTTCTGAGACAAGATCTTGCTAAATTGCTAAATTGTCCAGCCTGGGCTTCAACTTGTGCTCCTCTTGCCTTAGCTGGACCACCATGCCTGGCTCTCCCACTTTAACATTTTATTTTGCGACAGAGTATCACTAAATTACCCAGGCTTCCCTGGAACTTGTGATTCACCTGCAGCCATCTGATTAGCTGTGATTATTGTTGTGAGGCATCTGGCCTGAATGAATTTATGTTTCTCTCTGAACCATTTGAGGGTAAGTTACAGACATAATCCCCCTTTATACTTAAATACTTCAATGCATGTGTATGTTCAATATGTTTCCCAGGTTGGTGTAGAACTTTTGGGCTCAAGGGATCCTTTGCCACAGACTCCTGTGTAGTAGCCGGGACTACAGGTGTGCCACCACGCCTGGCGCAGTGTGTATTTCTTAAAAATAAATGCATGCTAGCTGGGTGTGGTGGCATACACCCATAATCCCAGCCCTCTGGGAAGCAAAGGCAGGAGGATCACAAGTTCTAGTCCAACCTGGGTAATTTAGTGATTTAGCAAGACCGTGTTTCAAAATAAAAATTAAAAAGGGATGGGGATGTAGCTTAGTGTGAAGATCCTGGCTTCACTCTCCAGTAATGCAAAAGAAAGAAAGAAAAAGAGACAAAGAAAAGAAAGAAAAAAGTAAGTCAGACAGACATCCTCTTACACTAAATTCTACTAAAATCTACTAGATTTTATTTAAGTTTTGCTAATTGTTTCCATGATGCCCTGTATAGCTTTAAAAAACATTTGCTCCAAAATATAATTCAGTATTTTCTACATTTTTCAGATAACGTGTGTTTTCTCGGAGGTTTCTATCTCCAACTTTGCAGATATCCACTCATCCTCTCTTCACACCTCTTAATCTTTTCACAAGCAGTTCTAACATTAATTTCTAGTGTCTAACATTAGAAGTGTTATCAGCATGTAACAGTAAACTTGCTACCAATGACAGACATCAAATGCTGACAGTGGTTCTAGTGTTTGAATTTTAGCTAATGTTGGTAGTTACTAGTAACAAATACTGCACTTTAAATTCAAGTATTAATCTGTTGTCATTTAGTGTCTCTCTTATTAATATGACCTTGGCTTTCTAAATTTGTATGTATGCCAGTAAAAGAGAGTCTCGTTGAAGGTTCTGGGCAATGCTAATTTAAACCGTGTCCCTTTCAGCAATATGGAGAAACTGTCAGAAGTGTTTTTCTTTGGTGTGGGGAGGGTCTATTATTCTTTGAACAATGCCTTTGCTACCAACATGATTGCTATTTCTGTAAAAAACAAGTAATAACCAGAAACAGTTCCGGAACAGAAACAAACAAAATAAAAAATAATAATCATTAAATGAGTATGGGTTTAAAATTATAAATGTCTTCTGAACAATCCTGCATCACAATCGTGCCTTTAAAGTAGCTGGTGAGTCTGAGTTGATATGTCTGCATGTGACTTTATACTACTGTTTGTTGTTTACTAAAGGTTAACACTCAAAGAATAATGCAAATGTGTCCACAAACAAAACCCACGATGTTTAACTACTTAACATGAGGAGGGCCAGTGCAAGCATTAAGTGGTGAAAGAACTGGCTGCTGATAGGAACCAATTACTTTAGCTAGTATTTCTCAAACAATTTAGACAGAAGTTTTTTTTCCCTTGAAATGTCGAGATATTCGTAAATTCTGAATATGTTTTTATGGAGGTATGGCTATTTAATGAAGGCTAAAGGCTGTGCCTCTAGTGTATATGCAAAGTGATATAAGAAAGAAAAAAAGGCAAACTGCGTTATCAAGTAAAGACAAAACAAAGATATTCTCTGTAATTCTCTCCTTTTTGTGGTACTAGGGATGGAACTCAGAGGTTCATGCATGTTAGACAAGCACTCTATACTGTGCCATACCTTCAGCCACTGTAATTTTCATCTTTATTTCTTTTCAAAAGTACACAAGGGGAGCCGGGCGTGGTGGTACACGCCTATAATCCCAGCATTCAGGAGGCTGAGGCAGGAGGATCGCTGTGAGTTTGAGACCAGCCTGGGCTACATAGTGAGTTCCAGGTCAGTCTCAACTACATAGTGAGACCCTGTCTCAAAAAACAAACAAACAAAAAAGTACACAAGGGGGAAAGTGTGATGATGCACACCTATAATCCCGACACTGAGCAGGCTGAGGCAGGAGGATTGATTGCAGCAAGAGTTCCAGGTCTCTCAACTACATAGTGAGACCCTGTCTCAAAAAACAAACAAACAAAAAAGTACACAAGGGGGAAAGTGTGATGATGCACACCTATAATCCCGACACTGAGCAGGCTGAGGCAGGAGGATTGATTGCAGCAAGTTCGAAGCCTGCCTGGATTACATAGTGAGTTCAAGGCCAGCCTGAACTACACAGAGACCCTGTCTCAAAAAACAAAAAAACTACACAAGGGAGATCTTTTTTATTATTATTTTATTTTTAGTCCATGCTGATCTTGAACTATCTGGTCCAGGCTAGCCTCAAACTCACGGCAATCCTCCTGCCTCAGCCTCCGGAGTGCTAGGAGTACAGGTAAGTGCCATCATGACCAGTTTGACAAGGGAGATTTTAAAAATATTTGTGCATCACACAAGATTATGGCAATTAAATTCATATCCCCAAAATATCAATCTTAATGTGCACTTTACAAAATCCAGGCCATTCTAAAGTAAAGGATTAAAAAAAAAGTTGCTATTTTTCTGTAATTCTGCATGGCTTCAATATAAATGGGAGGGAGCGAAGAGATGGCCTCAAACTTGATTTATTTTATAACAAGAATGGAAAATAAAGATCCTACCTGATGAGTACAACTCTTCCTTCTCTTTCCCTTTTCTGACTCTTACTGGTTTATCGTGTAAGAATAACCAGAGTACTCTGAAAAAATTGTTATGGTTTACATAAAAACAGTAAGTGCTAGTCAGTACCCCCTGGGGAAAATTCCAACTGACCAATCTATTTATAGCTCTAAACCTAAAACTAAGAAATGTCGGTTTGTTGCATAGCCTTTTAAATGATCAGTTTGTGACTCTGGTTAAATAAACAATATTATTCTTATATTATGTTTCATACCATACATACATATAGGAGACTAGAGATATAGGTGTATATACATCTGGGACTAAATGTGTTGTATATCTGAGCTTTGTCAAAATGTACAAAGTTTAAGCCGGGTGTGGTGGCTCACATCTGTAATCCCAGCACTCGGGAGGCTGAGGCAGGAGGACTGCTGTGAGTTCAAGACCAGCCTGGACTACGTAGTGAGTTCCAGGTCAGTCTCAACTACATAGTGAGACCCTGTCTCAAAAAACCAAACCAAACCAAATGTACAAAGTTCAGAGTTAAAGGTATGTAAGTTTAATGAACACAAGGTAACCAGTAAGTGCTCTCTTTTATCGATATGTATTACCTCTAGAATTTATAAGATGATCAAAACTTTTTGGCATCTGTTTTTTGTACTCAGTACAATTCACTCCTGCCACTTTTTTGCTTTTGTGTTTGAGACAAGGTCTTGCTGTGTAGTTCATTCTGGCCTTGAACTCACTGTGATCCTCCTGCCTCAGCTGCCTGAGTGCTGCGATTACAGGCATGCACCACCATACCCAGCAGTCCTGCCATTTAAAACTTGATCTACACCAATGTCAGCATTAAGTGGTGAAAGAACTTTGACTAAACATGCATTTGTTATTTTTAAATGAGGCAGTTATATATTGGGTAGTAAGTCTATCTGTGGTCATTAACATTGTTTCCTAAACTTGTAGGTCTAATGCTATCCTTTGACTCATCAGTGCTGTTACTTCATGTATACAAAGGATTCTAAATTTCCCCTCACAATTAAAAACTAAGCCACAGTGGTGGCACATGTTTGTAATCCCAGCATGTTGAGAGGTTGAGGCAAAAGGATCAGAAGTTGGAGCGCAGCTTAGGCAATTTTAGTGACTTAGCAAAACCCTAGGTCAAAATTAAAAACAGATAAAAAGGGATGGGGATGTAGCTCAGTGTGTAGGCCCTGGGTTCAGTCCTCAGTACTGCAAAACTAAAAAGCTAAATTAATATGCAAAGAACTTCTATGCAGCTATGATACTGCTTATTGTTGACTCCTTTGTGTGTTAAATGGATTTATGTTTCTCCATACAAGCCTTCTAAAATACAAAGTTTAAGTAAAAACTTTATACAGGTGTCCTCCAAACTAAAATTGTCTGTAATGGTAAGACTTTTTCAAGGTTCCGTGTTCCCAATTGTTTCATGACTATCTTTGAGCAAATATAGTAAGGAGAGACTGATGGTCATGGTATAATATCACTCATCATGTTCTCTGAAAGTTCTATATATGATAGAAGTAACTCGCTTGTTTTGTCAGTTGCTAAAATCTTTCCTCAATCTTTTAACCATAGAGTAGTTATTCTAAGCCTTTTGTCACCTACAATTTTGATTTTTTTTTTTTACCAGGGATCGAACTCAGGTCCTTGTGCTAGCAAAGCAGGCAGCGGAACCACTGAGCTAAATCCCCAGCCCCTACAGTTTTGATGTTTGCAACTAGATTCATCAGAAGAATTCTAGGGGCTAGGGATGCAGCACAGTGGTGTGGTGCCTGCCTGGCAAGTACAAGGTCCTGAGTTCAATTCCTAATACTGCCCTCCCTTCTAACATGTACTTTTTGACAAAAGTAGACTTCTTAATCTTTTTTCTTGATTCAGGTCTAGTATACTAACACCATTTATTTTTGCTGTTTTTTGTTTTACATTTTTCTTGTAAAACTATTATCTGCTAACATTCTGCAGAAATATGACCTCTAACAACCAACTTGAACAGTACTTCAAGATTACAGTTATCACCTATAAAACAGACAGTTTAGGACCCTGACTCCCAGTATTAATACTAATAGTTCAAGGTAGAGATGGGCTATTTTGGCTTCCCATGCCTTTGTTCACATTCCTCCCTGGGCAAAGTACTTTATCTTTTGTTATTTAATGACTACTATGTCTTTTAACTCTTACCTTCCATTTAGGATGCCTACCTACATTCTCCTTTGTGCATATATCCTCTGTCAATCTTTTTTTTCTTTTGTGTTTTTTTTTTTTTTAGTTTGTTTTGAGTCTCATTTTGTAGCTCAGGCTGGCCTTGAACTCCCAGCGATCCTCCTGAGTGTTGGGATTACAGGTGTGCGCCTATACACCAAGACATCCTTTGTCAATCTGTAATAGCACCTATAACACTTGATAGAATTTGTTTGTGACTATCTTCTTAATAGGTTCCAAGCCTCCTGAGGTCAAAGACCATGAATTATTCATTTTTGTATCACCAGCTCCTGGCCTAGAGAATTGGGTATCTGGTCAATAGGGGGCATTTAGTAAATATTGTTGAGTGAAGAGCAAATGTAGTTAGAATTATCTAGTCATCATCTAATACAATAGCTACTAGCCACATGTGGTTATCTGCATGTAGGTTTTTCTGTTGTTGTTGTTACTGTTTGAGACAGTGTCTCTCTATATAGTCCAGGCCAGCCTTGAAACTACTATGTAGCCCAGGCTGGCTTTAAACTCAGGATGTTCCAGCCTCAGGCTCCCTAGCTCTGGGATTATAGGACTATGCCACACCAGTTTACATTTACATTTTAATCAATTAGAATTAAAATTAATTCATGGGCTGGTAAGGTGGTACACACACCTATAATCCCCAGCACTCAGAAGGCCGGAGGAGTGCCACGAGTTTGAGGCCAGTTTGGGCTACACAGTGAGTTCAAGGCCAGCCTGAACATTGTGAGACCCTGTAGCAAAAAATAAATTCATTCCTCAGTTGGACTAGCTACATTTCAAATGAGCAATAGTTATGTGTGGTTGCTATACTAGATGACACAGGTTAAAGACATTGCCCTCATTGCAAAAAGTTCTAATAGTGCTGATCTAGATAATTATTTCTTCTCTCATTTCAATTTGATATTTATTAATTTTCCACCATGTTCTAAAATTTGTGTTAGTCATAGCGGTTATGACAAAAAAACAATCATTATTGTGTTTATTCTTTGCAAGGCGTTCCAACCCTGGTAGGGAGAAACTTCCAAAGTGAGATGAAGCTGGATGTGGTAACACATGCCTGTAATCCTAGTATTCTTGGAGGCTGAGGTAGGAAATCTGCAAGTTTGAGCTCAGCTTGGGCAATTTGGGGACTTTGCAAAACCCTGGGTCAGCATATTAAATGGGGGTTCTGGGGGTATAGCTCAGTATGCAGGCCTTGTGAGTTCAATCCCCAGTACTGAGAGAGAGAAGAGAGAGCTAGATGTGGGACACAGGCCTGTAATTCTAGCACTCAGAAGGTCAGGAAAGGAGGATCTCTAATCTGAGGCCAGCATGAACTACATAGGGACACCCTGTCTCAAAAAAAAAAACAACAAACAAACAAAAACAACAACAACAAAAAACAAACAAAAAACCCAAAACCAGGGCAGGTATTTAGCTCAGTGGTTCCGTCACCTGCTTTGCAAGTGCAATATCCTGGATTTGATCCCCGGTACCAAAAAAATAAAAACCAAAAAACAAAAACAAAAACAACCAAACAAAAAACCCCAAACTGAAACAAACAAACAAAAAAACCCAAATAAAAACCAAAACAAAATGAAACAAAAAATAAAGGATATGAGAGTATTTCTACATAAGTACAGCAGAAAGGATTTATGGAGATACTATCATTTAAACTGAGCATTTAGCCAGGTGTGGTGGCGCACACCTGTAATCTCAGCACTCCGGAGGCTGAGGCAGGAAGATCACTCTGTGCCTTGGAGACCAGCCTGGGCTACACAGTGAGTTCCAGGGCAGTCTGAACTACATAGTGAGATCCTGTCTAGGCGCTACACAGTGTTCCAGGGCAGTCTGAACTACATAGTGAGATCCTGTCTCCAAAACAAAACAAAATAAATAAACTGAGCATTTAAGGATGGAGAGAATTTGAATGCATGGGGGAAATCTTGGGGAAGCAGAAAAAAGCAAGAGTATAAGTACAGAGGTGGGAAAATACATAAACAACACTCAGTTTGTTTAGAATGTGTGGCATAGAGATGGGGGAAAGTTCAGCAACAGAGTACTTGCTTAGCATGTGTGAACCCTTGGTTTGATTCCCCAGCACTAGAGACTGGGGTGTGTGTGGGGGTGGGGGGTGATGGCCTGTGTATGGCATCTGACTACCACTGTCCTACATCCCTAGGCCCTGAACAAACATTTTTTGAGCACCTATTCTCTTGCAGGCTCTATACTAAGCGCAGGGTATACAATGATGAACTATTCAGATATTACACCATCAACGTTCATAGTTAGGAATGATGAGATTTAGATAAAAGTGTTAAAGTAATTGAAATCTACCCTAAAGAGTTTATACTTGGTTCTTTAGGTCTTCACTCTCAAAGTATGGACTTTAGACCAGCAGCATAGGTGTGTCCTGGAAGTTTTTCAGAAATTCAGAATCTCAGATTCCACTCAAGTCCCAGACTCACTTAAATCAGATTCTGCATTTTAGCAAAATTCCCAGATGATTCTTATGGCCATAATTGTTAGAGATGCATTACTGTGGGCCGAGCCAATAAAAAAGTATAAATGTAAACAATTTAGAGTAAGAGAGTAAATAAGGGAACAGTAAGCATAAAAGTACAGTAGTAATCTAATTGGTACTGTATTAGATGAGAAAAAGTGGACATGGGACTTTTATTGTAACTCCAATGAAAAGCGGAAGGAAGGTCTTGAATATAAGAGATATTGAATCTTTATATGTATACCTTCAGTTCCATTAACTCAGACTGGAAATATTTTACAAAACAAAAAGAAAAACAACACAAATTCAGTAATGTTACTTTAAGTGTCTTAAAAGGTGCCAGTTATTTGTTTAAGACAAGTCGTATTGGTATGTCTATTTCCTGTTGACACCACAGGTCCAAGGTCTACTCCAGAGTACAACAGTATCAGGTCTTATATAGGTTTATACAAGAGTGATGATAGGAATCTTGAAAATTAAGTTATTATATCCAAGATCACAAGAAGTTGATTTTTAAACTAGAAATTCCTTACTGTTTTTAGATAGGGTCTATGTCATCAAGCGGGCCTAAAACTCTTGATTCTCCTGGGTAGCTGGGATTATTGGTGTGCCACTATACCTGGATGAACTTCTTTTTCAGGTACTGGTGACTGCAACCAGAGCCTTTAGGATGAGTTACATCTCCAGCCTTCTAAAAATTTTTTTAATTTGGAGACTAAATCACTAAATTGCCCAGGCTGGGCTCGAACTTGGTGATATTCCTGCCTCAGCCTCCCAGAGTGCTGGGATTACAGGTGTGTGCCATCATGGCACAACTGCTATTTTCTTTTGTTCTTTTAAGACAGGGTCTTGCTATATACCTCATTACTGAACCTTGAACTCTCTAGGTAGCCTAGGTTGGCTTCGCTCCTGAGTACTGGGAGTACAGTTGTGTGTCACCATGCTGAGATTGAGATTTTTTTCTTTTATTAGCAACATTACTATTATTTTGTGAGACAGGGTCTGGCTCTGTGCCTAGGCTAGTCTGGAACGCCTGGGCTCTAAGCCATTTTCCTGCATCAGACTTTTGAGTAAGGGCACACTACCATGCCCTGCTGAATTTTATTTTATTACAACTTTTTATCGTGAAATAGTTCAGGACTCACAGTCAGATGCAAATACAGCATAGAGAATTTCTATGTGCCCTTTACACAGTTCTGCCCAGTAACTATAAGCATCGCACATGTCACACCCAGGAAAGCAACACTGATACAATACTATCAACTCATGTACAGATCTCATTTGAGTTTTACCAATTTTTTTTCATGAGCTAAAGCATGTGTCTGAGTTGTTTTTCTCATTGCTGAGACACAAAACCTGACACTCAGAACTTAGAGGAAGAGGTTTATTTTGGCTCACAGTTTGTAGAGGTTTGTCTATAATTGGCTGGCTCCAAGGCAGAATTACATGGTGGAAGGAAAGCTGCTCACCTCATGGCATTAAGCAAGCAGAGAGCCAGAAGACAGGATCTGGGGAGAGAGATGCACCCTTCCAGGCCAGGCTCCCAAGCGCCCCACCTCTTCTGACCAGACCCCACCTCCTAATAGCAAGTCAGCTCTAAGTGTTGGGATTACAGGAATATGCCACCATACCAGGCTGTATACATTTTTTTTTT
>NW_022900951.1:100465555-100469697 GCF_012274545.1 Fukomys damarensis
GATTGACTTCAGGACCTTGCACTTGCGAGGCAGGCACAGTGCCACTGAGCTAAATCCCTGGCCCTGTATATGTTTTTCATACATTCCTAGGAATGGAGTTCTTAGGATAATTTAATTAATTAAATTTATTCATTTATCCATTTTGGTAATGGGGACTGAACTCAGGACCTTGCACTTGCCAGGCAGGTGGACACCACTGAACTACATCCCCAGTCGAGAACAATTTTATAACTTTTTTTTGTTGGAGACAAGTTTTTTCTATTAGCCTCAGCTGACTTTATTTATTTATTTTGGTACTGGGAATTGAACTCAAGTCCTTGTGCTTGCGAGGCAGGCAGGCGGCAGAGCCACTGAGCTAAATCCCCGACCCAACCTTGGCTGACTTTAAACTCTGCATCTTCTAGAGCGCTAGGATTACAGGTATTTGCTATCCAGCCTGACTCTCAACAATTTACAGTCCCTCCAAAGGTAGATGAGAGTCCTTAGTTCTTCATCAAGACTGAGTATTGTTAAAAATGCAAATATCTCCCAACGTGGTAGGAAAAGTGGCATTTAATTTGCATCTCTTAGTGGCAAGTGAAGTTGAACACTGCATATATATATATACTTTTAAATTTTTCACAGGACTAGAGATTGAACTCAGGGCCTTTGCACTCAGCTATATTGCCCCTCCTGTTTTTTCAGATTGGGTCTGGCTAAATCACCTCGGTCGGGCTTGAACTTGCTATCCTCCTGCCTCCCAGAGTGCTGCGGTTATAGATGCATGCCACTATGCTCCGTCAACTTTGTATATTAGCAATCTGTATTTCTTCAATAAGTACACTTGCCCATTTTTCTAGTGGAATTTTAAATTTTATATTATGGACTTGTTAGCTGTTCACAGATTACGAACATTAGCCTTTTTATTCATACACTATTTTCTCACAGTATATAGTTTATATATTGACTATGATATTTTAGTATATAATTTTTAAAAACATTTGTGGACTCAAATTTGTTCATGTTTTGAATGGTGTTAGGTAATACAAAATTATATGCATGCTGTCCAGAGTAGGAAACTACTGTATCTGAAAAACCTAATTTATAATCAGAAGTTTGCTCCATCTGCACTGAGCCAGAACAGAGAATTGTGGGATGTTTTACTCAAACTAGCTAAACCTGGAGGATTATCTATTATACCATGAGTTGCAAATTTCTAGAGATCAGAATATGTTTGCATCAAATAACACCTTGCCCTTTGCACAGTTTCAAATGCTCCTACATTTCAACCATTGCATTTTTCTATTTCAGTATTAGGCACCCAAAGCCATCTGCCAATTCAATATTACCTCATGAAAGGAATGCTACAAATAATTAAGGTTGTTTTACATTAGTGAAATATTGCACTTAATGGCATTTTTCTTTTACTTTGCCCTCAAATTTGAAGGGTGAACTATTTTGGTCCTATGAAATAAACTGCACTTCTTAGGATAGGAGTGAGGTAGGCACGTAACACTGTGAGCTAAACACATTGAAGGTTACACACATGGACACATGCACCCGTACCTCAGTGCAATAAATACGAAAACAAATTGTTTTGGCTGGAAAGGGTAGCAAGTCAGGAGGCAATGACCACCAAAAAGTTCTAGCTTGTGTTTCTAGGACCAAACAAATGAATACGGGGACAAAATTTTTGCGTCAAAATGCTTTGGGGCCAAACTAGAGGAGTTTCAAAGCAGTCAAGTACCAAGGCATGACTGTGTATGGGTGCGTGCACGGACACACACACATATGTTTGCATTAGTACTGGGGACTGAATCCGGGGCCTTCAGCATGCTACCACTGAGCTACAGTGCCAGCTTTTTACAAAAATTTTAATAGGTCTTAAATTGATCAGGTTGGCTTCAAATTTGCTGTTTTCCTGCTTCAGCCTGGAGAGCAGCTGGGATTATAGGTGTACACCACCACATCGGGCTTCACTGAATTGTTATGAATGCACTCTAGCAAAAAGAAAAGAGGATGTGCTGTGAAATGTCTTAAATTTCATCACAAATTTGCTACATAATTAATTTCAGGTGATACATCAGTTACACTTAGTAATTACTTGCAGTGGTATGTTTCACAACATGAAACCAAGTTTACTAAACAGGAACTTTTCAATTTTGTTCAAAGCATAAAGTTATTTTAAAGTTTCAGTTGTTACATAATCAACTAACACCATAAATTTGTGAAACTAATGAAAATGTGCTATAAATGTGATATCTGGAAGCAGAAAAGCAGTTTTCAGTTAATACTAAACCAGGAGAAAAAATAAAACAAAATCGTAGGAAATAGTAAAATGATTTGGTATACATTCCAATTTTTCTATCACTTCGATTGGAATCTTGCATTAACTCATATGTAACTGTAAAATTTCCACTACTCCCCACTTAATGTTCTAGCTGCATCATTCTGTAACTTGACTCTATTAAAAAGTGTATAACACTCCAGCAAAGATAGCCTGTAAAATAAATAGAAATTTATTTTGAATAGTATTAGTCTCCCCAAAGCTTTAGCGGTAAGTATAAATGTCTGACTTTATTTATTTATTGATATTTAGATGTTTCTGTTTTAACTTTTATTGTTCGGTTGATAAAATACACCATAATTTTCCACTCAAAGTTGCAGGAAAAACCCCAGTAAGCACAGAGAATGAGAAACTAAAAAAGATGTGGAATAAATATAATTTAAGGACTAAAATAATCTCTATTACATTAGGAATGCTTTAGAATCATTATCAGGTGAAATCTCCACAATTTACCAGGAGCTCGTACTATTTTTACTTCGTCTTATTAAATACGTTTTATTCACTTTCTTCTAAATGAAATACTAAATATTTTAGCCAAAATATGAAACAAGAAGCAGAAACAGTTTTAAACCAAATCCGATGAGCCTAGGAACTTCTCTAACAGTAATGAAGACACTTAATAGGTCACTTCTTCCTATCCTAGGAAAAGTGGCGCTTGGAAGGGGCAGGCTCTCCGGCAGTTTTCCTCCCCAGAGTAGTTCTTAGCAGTCAAAGGTCCAGGGCCGGGGATTTAGCTCAGTGGTTCCGCCTCCTGCCTCGCAAGCGCAAGGTCCTCAGCTTGATCCCCGGTACCAAAAAAAGAAAAGAAAACAACAACAACAAAAAAACCCAACAACCCCAAACAGAAAAACACCAGAGGTTCAGCATGCTGGACTCGAAATAAACAACAAAAAGCAAAGGTGACAGACTTCAGTTAATGGGGGTCAAAGGAGCGGAAGGGGTCCTTTGGAACTTCAAACACTATGGGGGAGGACCGGGTGGCTGGTTAGGAGGAAGTTGAATTCCTGGCGGTGTCGCCAGCCTCCGCCCCCCGCGTTTCCAGGAAGCCAGCGCGCGCCTGGGGGAGGCCAGGAAGCCCGGCCGGGTGCCAGCGCTCCTCTGCCCTTTGCCGTTTCCCTCCACTTTGCTCTCTTCTCCTCTTCCGCCTCCAGAGCGGGGGATTGGTTGGTGGAGCGCCCGACCTAGCCTAGTAGCCCAGTTTCCTAAATCAGCTAGACCCCCGAGATAGGGGCCAGTAATAGTGCGGGTTGCAAAGACCCCCCCCCTTTTTCTTTTCCAGTGCTAGGTCTCCCTGGTAAAGAATCAGGAGGTCCCTTTTTTTCTAAACTTGAAGCAAAAAGCAAACAAAACAAAAAGCAACCAGAAATCCCAAGGCCCATTAAATCGCTTAGGATCAGGTGGCAGAGTTCTGTAAGTTGGGTTCTTTGGCCGGGAAGGGTCCTACCGGAGCGAAGCGAGGGTCCGGGCAACTCGGGTCGCAGGCCCATCGCTGGGGCGTGTCAGAGGAGGGGACTTGGATGGGTGATGCCCCACTGGGCAGCACCCGGGGGTTGCGCGAGGGGCGGAGGAGTCAGGGTTTGAAAGTCACCCAGCGAGCCCAGCCTCTCAATTCCCACGGTCGGGGCTCCAGCGGACATTCCTACTTCGACACCTTCCCTCGCTCTCCTAATAAAAACAGCAACAGTGGCCCCGAGGAGTCCGCGGCCGAAGCGCGTCCAAACAAATGAGTAAGTCGAGCGCGGGCACGGCACCTTGTTTACCCCACTCGGCGGCGCGCCCCTGCGGGCGCCTAGCTAGCAAAAGGCGTCGGAGACGC
>NW_022900951.1:100470002-100470962 GCF_012274545.1 Fukomys damarensis
CCCCCGCCGGATCCGACCGCCACTTTCAAAACCCCCCACCGCTCTAGAACCGCGGGAGCTTCCGTCCCTGAGTAGAATTCGAGGGTGTAAAGAAGAGGAAGGGGAAAAAATCTTGTACCAGCCCAGGGGTGAAGAAGCCCCCGGCCTGAGAAAGAAGGAAGGAGTGGGGGAGGCGAACAGTCTCGTTGCTGCCTCCGTGTACGCTGAGGGGGGAGGTAAGTTATAAAATGGCGGAGGCGAAGCTTCTAGAAGTTTGGAGGGGCATCCGGAGGGCGCGGGGCCCACCCCGAGGTGTCTGTGGTAGAAATAGGGCGAGAGAAGAGTTGGGAGGGAAGAGAGGTTGGGCACTCTGTTGCCATTTAATTTCCCTCTCCGCTTCCTGTGCCCCCCACGGGGGGCAGCCATGGATTGAGCGAGCGGCCAAGTGCAGGCGGGGACCGTCTTCCTCGCCCCCGCGTCACCCCCAGCCCTCCTTTCTCCCCACCAGTCGCTGCCCCAACACTTCGGAGGAACTTCCAGCCCCCCTTCCTGCCTACCTCCTACTCCTAGAGTCGCTTTCTACCGCAGGACTCTTCTTTTCGCCTACCCTCGCTGAAGATTTTCTCTTCCTTCCCTCGCCCAACTCTCCCTCGGGGCCTCTACGGAGGGACCCCCCCCACGGGTGGCCCAAAATGGAGAACGCGGAGCAGCGCAAGATGGAGGCTCCGCTTCCCTGTGTAGCGTTAGATTTAGGTTGCTTTTCTCCGGCAGGCTCTTAAGCCTGGGAGAGCCAAAGCTGGAGGTGGGGTGGAGTGCGAGCCCAGTCGGGGGGGAGGCAGGCCGGGGAGGCTGGGGCTGGGGTGGGGGAGAGAGCGGTTTCGTGGTGAGGGGAAGGAAGAGAGCAAAATGGTGGTGCTGGCAGCCTAAGGGGGGAGGGGAGAACGAGGAGGCTCAGTTGTGTATATTTGGGCCTCGGACCGA
>NW_022900951.1:100471214-100480069 GCF_012274545.1 Fukomys damarensis
CCCTTGCCCCGAAGGGGGCCCTGCCTGCCTGGCATGGGCGGAGGGGGGAAGGGCGGGAGTGGAAGGCTGTCTGTCGGGGGGTTTTGGCGCCACTTTTGTTTTAGTTTTAGTGCTGCTTTTCGTTCCCACCCCCACCCGCACTGTCTTTCTCACGGCACGAACTGAGCTGATCCTTGCCCCAGGTAGGCAGCCTCTGCTTTTTCCCTCCACACTTTTATTCTTGCTTGAGGGCGACTTTCTCTTTTCTTCTCTCCTGTATCCGGAGCTCCGAGGACGGCAATTTTAGGAGGAAAAGGGTCGGATGGGCCAAGGGAGCGAGAAGGTGTGGGAAACAGCATCAAGTAGTTCCGCAAAACTTTGAGCCCCGTTCCCATTTTCTTCTGGCCTAGAATCGTAAACGTATTGTTGATATCGGCCTTTTTCCCCCCTCTCGTCGCGGGAATGTCTTGTTTTGCCTTCAGTTTTTTATAAATCGCTGTACTTTCGACGGGTAGTTTCCGCTCTTCCTCTGTGTATGTATCGTTTTATTTTTAATCCTCAACTGTAATGGGTTATCGTGTGATTTTTATTTTTCGTGCTTCAGTGTTCGGCTGTAATTTTTTAATATTGCATTAGTTTCCTCCAGTGTGTTGAGACTTTCTCCTCCTCGGCCTAGGATGTTTTTTATGTTGTTGCTACTTCCCCCCCCCCACCCCGTTCCTCTCCCTCCTTTCTCTTGGATATAGTTTGTAAATTGAGGGACCTGGTTTTTGATTAAATGGTTATTTATAGTTTACGTGATAGATCTACTAGAAACTTTTCATCTGTAGGATTAGGTTTAAGTAAACGAGAAGCTTGTGTTGGGTTTGCAATGGTTCCTTAAAATGCGCGGGCCGCCTCCCCGCCACCCCCCGTAAAGCCCCATCTTCCCTTCACGCTGGAGTGTAAATTCCATACCCCTTTTCTCCCACGGACCGCCGTATTTCACGGCAGCCACACCCTGTATTTGTCTCTGTGGATTGGACTCATTATCAGCTTAATTTAGTGACTCTTAAACCACCATGATGGGACTTGCTAAAGCACGGAGCTTCTTTTCCTGTTTAGTCCTAGTGGTTAGTGTCGAAAGAGGAATAAGCGAGGTTTTCTTGATGAAACCTGGTGCGGTCCAAGCTCTGCCTTTTTTCTGTTGTCTTTTTCCCTACTCCGGGCTGTTGGCGGTGTCAGCGCCGCTGCTGGGGGCGGGGGGGTGGAGGGGAGAAAGAGTCGGGTTACCGAAGTGCGTCATTCCTGGCTCTAGCAGGGCCTGCTCCAGAGCTGCTGGTGTTTGTTACTGTCCTCGCAGCACTTTCCTGCCGACCTTCTCTCTCTGCGTATTGGTTAGGAGCAAAAGCAGGAGGCGGTCTCCTAATTCTGTCTGTAACCTAGCGCGTTGCGATTAAGGGTATATGTGAACTTATTAAAAAAAAAAAGGCCCTGGGAAGTAGATACATTGCGGTTTAATGACGTACAATTCAGGTAGTTTAGACTTGGCTTTCACATATTTTCCAATGAACAGTGGCGTTAACTTTGAACATTTTAAGCCACTTAGTTTAAAATGCCTGATTTTCTTTCTACATTGATAGGAATCTATAATTAGGGATCAGAGGACCAGTTAAGGCATAAGTATTCAGCGATTTTTCAAGTGATTGAATTGTAATTTTATGGCACATTATGTTAAATAGTCTTTCATTTCAAGCTAAGATGCTATGTGAATGCAAGCTAATTGCAAATGTTTAAGTTCCTTTTCACCCCACATTCCTGTTCTTTAAGGTGTAATTTAAAATGTATCGATTGGGTCTTGGGGACTTCATTAACATTCTTAACGATGGTCATTTCTTTGTTTTTAACTGAATTCTTCAAAGGCATTTATTATCATATCTAAGAGGTTACATGTAGAGTGCCTGCGCAGTTACGTTGTTGAAATTTTGAGTTGATAGTTTGATACTTTTGGCTACCTTTGAGTCTTTCTCAGTGTACTTGAGACAGTGTCTTCCACTTCCTTTTTGAAGATAATGAGGGTGAAGGAATGGATAAGAGGTAGAGATGAAACAAAAGTGGCCTTCAGTTGATAATTGTAGCTGAATGAGTACTGGAGAGCTCATTGTTACTTTGTAGTTTAGTGTGTGCTTGAAAATTTCCTTAGGAAAAAAAATTTTCAATCTTAACGTAATGAATTAAATTTATATTTATATCACACTTATTTACATGGGAAACAGGTTTGTATATAAGTACACAATGTGCAATACACAAAAAATACTTTAACCGAACCATTATAGAACAAACAACATAAATTTTAATAAATTGAACTTTAAATGTTTGTAACAGTCTGAAAGTGCTCTACTTTGTTTCCTTTTAAATTTATTGAGAATAGGAAAATTCCATTTGCAAATTTAAAAAACTCTGCTTGGTGTCTTATTTCATCGAGTTGGAGTTACAATGAGTCAGTATGAAAGGGATTTACTATTAATAGGAGGGGCTTTGGCATTTGTACTGATGGTGGAAGGAATTGGGGTGCCATAGGGAGCATTCCTGGTAGGAAGATCTACGTAGCTGCATTCAGTTTCAGTATCTGATGTTTAATGACTGGGTGAAGAAGCAGAATGGGAAAGAAATTTACTTATTAGCCATTCCTTCCCACTGTGAAAAAGCTATCTGATTCCTAGGTATCAGAGACTGGCAGGGAGGGTGGAGTTTCTTTTTAAAAAACTGATGTGGAAGTGAGTGTTTGCATTTAAAACAATTTAAACCAGTCCCCCTTTTTCTTTTTATAAAAAAATTATTGGTACATGTTCACACTACATAATGGTTATATTCATCATGGTGAGTCGGTACATGTACATAACAATTTTTTAAAGAAAAATATGAGTATTCTGACAATGCACATTTTATTTTTGTGTAGCGGTTTTCTAAAGTAGGTCAGATTATGTATATTGTTCCATAACTTGCTTTACTTAAGAATTAATTTTGAATTTAATTCTGTATCTGATTTTTGAGAAACTGTCACAGTATTTTCTAGGGTGATTTTACCACTCCAGAGTGGTTCTCTGACTCCAGCAATTAGGAGTGTTCCAGTGTCTCTGGGTATTTGTCACCATTTGAAGTTGTTGCTACTTTTAATGTTAACTAATCTGATACTTGTTACCTCATTGTGGTTTTAATTTGCATTTCCCAGCTGACTAGGTTAAATATCTTTCACAAATGTATTTGCTGTTTTTCTATTCTTTTCTGTATAATTTCCATTCATGTCTTCAGTAGGTTTAACCAGCCCCCCCCCCGCCGCCTTTTCTTTGAGACTGGGATCGAACTCCAGCCCTTGCCCTAGCGAGGCAGGTAGCAGAACCACTGAGCCAATCCCTGGCCACCAGACCCCTTTTTAATGAACTGGTGCTCTGTGTAGTTAAAAGTTGATATGCAGACTATTCAGATATTTTCTGTTAAGAATATTCTTGCCATTACCCATCAGCAGTAAAAGTGGATTGCAATTAAAGCCCTCCATACATTAATGTATTTGTGAACTGCTCTTCAGGTCTAAGGTAAATGTCTTATTTTCTGTAGTTCTGTATTGTTCAGTGTCAGATTTTTTTTCCCCTCATGAAATGTATTTTTGAATATATGTCAAAAGTTCTGAAGGGACTCCAAATTATTGGATATTTACTTACTTTTTATGTTTGGTAAGATGTTTTTGTTACCAAAATTCCACTCCATTCTGGGGACATATTTCACATCTGGTAACGTTAGTGTGTGTATTTCATAAGCATTTCAGCTTCAGAAAAATGTTAAAGGAAAACATTAGGCAAGTTCAAATTTTCATTCCTATGCAAATATTCTTAAGTAGATGATGAGGATTGTGGCATCAGGTTTATTTTATTGTGGTGCAGTAAAAGCTAAACTACTAAACCAACAAATTATGAGTTTGGTAACTGAAGTTTATTTAGTTTGGATTTTTTTTTTTGGCTTTTTAAAGACAGAGTCTTGCTGCACAGTTCAGGCTGGCCTTTAATGTGTTAGGTAGCCCAGGTGAGCCTCCTTCAATCTCCCAAGTGCTGGGATTATAGGCATGTGCCACCACGCGAGGCCAAAATTTCTTTCTTCTTTTGATACTGGGATCGAACTCAGGACCTTGTACTTGCGAGGCAGGCGCTGGCACCACTGAGCATTTACCTATGCTCTCAAATTTTCATTTTTTAAAGCTCAAATACTCCAGACTTTTTTGGGGGTGCTGAGGATTTAACCCAGGGCTTTGCACATGCTAGGCAAGTACTCTTCCATTGATCTACACCTCTACTTCTTTAAAAAACATTTTTTAGGGCTGGGTATTTAGCTCAGTGGTTCCACAAGGTCCCTAGTTTGATCCCCAGTACCAAAAAAACAAAACAAAACAAAAAAACAACAAAAAATAAACAAAATTGTAAAAATATTTTTTATATTGAGACAGGTTCTCCCTATAATAGCCTAGGCTAGCCTCATACTCTGTGCTCCTACTTCAGCCTTTGTACTAGCTGGGTTTACTAAGAAGTGCCATCATGCTGAGCATATTTTAATGAAAGTCAACATTATGTTTTGTTTTCCTTTTCAACCTTACCGTCTTCTGTGGTCACTGGGGGACCCATGAGTTAAATTGGGTGGTTGGAGTAGGGGGGTGCAGGCTGAGGCTCATGCTAGATTTCACCCTTCAGGAATATAGGGTTATATGTGAAAATAGGCTGTGGACTGTTTAGTAATACCTAATATTCTACATATTTAACTGATACCACCCACGGTGTGTGGGAAGGTAGTAAACAGTGATTAGCATATTCTTTTTTGCTATGGCTTCTTTATAATAGATGGAAAAGTTCAGGTTTTAATGCTGCAAGTTACTTTTGAACTTAAATTTTACATTTTACTTTAGTGGAGTACTACTTTGGGAGTTGGGAGAATAGTAAAGAAAAGGGATAGTTCAGCTAGTGACGAGCATTAGTATATATTGAAATGTGATTAATAGTTGGAGAGTAAAAAGGAACTTTTTAGAACTAGTTAGAGATATTTTAAATGTTCTTTATATTTTTCTTTTGTGTGATTTTCTACATTTGATATGTTTTGGGCTTTTAATATTCTCTATATAATTTTTATTTCAGCTATCATAAACATGATTTAATGCACGTTCCATTTGACAGAGTTACAAAGAAATAAAATTGCTTTAGTTTACAGTCTATTGAATTGCCTTCTTTCCAGTACTGAGGATCGAACCTAGGGCCTTGTTGTGTATAGGGAAGCACTCTTCCACTGAGCTGTATCTCCAACCCCTTTTAATTTTGAGAGAGGCTTGCTAAGTTAACCAAGCTGGGTTTGAACTTGGATTCTTCCTGCCCTGGCCTCCTGGCTGAATTGGATTTTTTTTTTCATTAAGTTTATTTGTACATTTTAGGTATGAATTGGATTTTCAATATATGCTTTTTGTAGTTCTTTGATACCAGCTAGTAGACACCAAGAAGGTTATTGTTAGTCAAGAGGTTATTGAAATTGCTTTACACTCCTACCCTCGAAGAGAGGTTGAAATATGAATGGTCTGTTTTTTAAAATTTTTCATTGGAGAAATACAGGACTAGGCTAGATGAGGTAAAACTAGGGAGATTCCTGTGAGTTAGGAGAACTTCGTGTACGACTCAAAGGTAAAATTCCTTTTTTTTTTTTTTTGAGACAGGGTCTCCCTGTGTAGTTCAGGTTGGCCTTGAACTCACTGTAGCCCAAGCTGGCCTCAAACTCATGGAGATCCTGCCTCAGCCTTCAAAGTGCTGGCATTAAAGGTGTACACCACCACATCTGGCTGTAAAATTTCTTTATAAAAAACAAGTTGCTTAAACTCTGTTGGTCATTGGTTGAGTGGTGTAGTGAGTTCACTTTACACTTTATGCAAGAAAAACATTTGATGTAATAGGGTGTGACCTGTATTTTTTTTTTTTTTTTGAGACAGGGTCTCATTATGTAGTTGAGACTGACCTGGAATTCACTGTGTAGCCCAGGCTGGTCTCGAACTCACAGTGATTGTGATCCTCCTGCCTCAGCCTCCTGAGTGCTGGGATTACAGGCATGCGCCACCATGCCCGGCTCTGTAGTTTTTTGAATCATTACTTTAAAATTTTATTATTGCCATTTGAGCCTTTTGAATGTTAACCTGTTTTAACATTGTTTAATATTCTCTTGCGAGATAGGTGGTCCATATCATTTTACTAAAGAGGAAAGTGAGGATCTAGACTAGAGAGTAAATGAGTTACCCTAAATCACACCCAGATTAGCTTGGGTTCGAATCATTTGTGGGTTTTTTTTTGTTGTTGTTGTTTGTTAAACTTGGTTGTTTCTCTTATCTGGATTAGATTTGGGGCTCTCATTTGAAAGCATGCATCATCATTTTAACTTTGCATAATCAAGATTTTTTTCATGTATAGTACAGGGTACATGCTTGTTTTTATTCAGGATCAGCAAATTTGTTGCCAAATAAAGGTTTTGTGCTTTTTTTTGAACCGGGGACCTTACGTTTGCAAGGCAGGTGGCGGAACCACTGAGCTAAAATCCCTGGCCCTGTACTGTTTTATACTTTCAGAATAGTTGAAATAAATCCGAGCTTTGCTGTTGAATATGCTTATTAAATTTGTAATATGTTGAATATTTAATTTTTTTTTGGTGGTACTGGGCTTGAACCCAGTGCTTCACACTGAGCTATATCCCCAGTCCTTTTGTATTTTTTATTTTGAGACAGGGCCTCACTAAGTATCCCAAGCTGAATTTGAACTTGTGATCCTCCTGCCTTAGCCTCCAGAATGTTGGAACTACAAGCATGTAGTACCATACCTGGCTTGAATTGAGTTTTGGGGAGGTCACACTATAGTGCATAGAATGGTTTCACAGTTATTTTCTTCTTTATATCATTTATGCCCTATCCAAAATGTGCTGTAATTTGTTTATTGTGATTGGATTTGTGAATTTAAAATTTAGATAGCTGGACAGTGTAGCACACACCTATAATCTCAGCTGTTCTTGAGGCGGGAGGATGATAGGTTCTAGCCCAGACTGAGCAATTTAGCAAGACCATGTCTCAAAAAAATAAATAAATAAAAAGGGCTGGGAACACAGATCAGTATTAAAGCCTTGCGTTTAATCTCCAGGACTGCCCCCCAAAAGGGTTAAAAATAATCTCTTTTTAATATCTTTTGTTTGCTTCTTATAGTACTTAATCTTTTACCTTATTAAGTTTTGTTTTTATTTTTTTCAGATGAGAAATAATGTTTTTCTTTTTTCCCATTGTTCCCTCCCCGCAAGCCCTCTCCCCTCGCCTCCCCTCCGTAATGTACTAAAGCTTTGTTTCCATTCTTTCCTTCTATTTTCACCTTTTTTCTTGTCCTTTCCTTCCTTTCTCCCTTCCTCCTCCCTTGTTCCCCTTCCCATTTGAACATTGAGAAATAGTTAATGTAATGGCTCCAGAATCTTAGGTTCAGATCAGTACCTTGTTCTCAGTTTTCTCTTGTTTGTCTTCCTTCCTGCTTTTTATAGACTATCACTAGAGTTTTTCTTAACTGAAAGAATGCTGGGTGTTGGGATTTATTATGTTTTGTTTTTTGGGGTTTTTTTGGTATTTTGGAGAGGGTACCACTGTATAGGCTAGCCTCAAACCTATTACAGTAGCACAGGTTGGCTTTGAACTTGTGATCCTCCTCTGCCTGAGACTACCTTATATTGGAGTTACAGGTGTGCACCATTACACCTAGCTCTGAATGTTGGATTGTTTTTTAAAATCTAAGATAGATTAGTGGCGATCAGTTAAAACTGCATATACTGTACATTTTTTTCTTTTTTTTATCTTCCTGGGTAGAGTAAATTGAACCCAGAACCTTGATGCATCTAGGCAAGTGTTTTACCATTGATCTGTATATCCCCAGCCCTTTTAAAATTTTGAGACAGTGTCTTGCTAAATTGCCCAGGCTGGCCTCAAACCTTGTGATCTTCCTGCCTCAGCCTAGCTGGGATCACGGGCATGCACCACCACACCTGCTAGTGCTTTTCATAGCCATGAGTCAAATTTATATATTTTATGTTTTATATTTTATATTTCATAAGTTTCATCCTTTAGGAAAGTTCTCCTAGGTGATGATCGGCAGTCTTGTACCCAGACTGTTCACTGTTGAGTCTTTTCATCTATGATTTCTCTTTGTTTTTCAAGAATACCAAGAAATGGTTTTCCATGTCCAAAATACTCCAAAGTATCTATTGTATAAGTATATTTTTTCCTTCTCTAGATATTTAATAGTTAGGCACCAAAAGTACAGTAGTCACAGATTTTGAGTTGTAAAGTTAATATGAGGAACCCTGATTGAGCAGGCTGCTATAATATTAAGGATCTTGGTTTTAAACAGTATTATTTTTCACAATCGTTCTCCTGGTAGTATCCATAACATATCCTCTATTAAAATTACTTATGATGAAATGTTAATGCAGTTGATGATATTGCCATCTCTATGAGATAAGTTGGTGTTGATTTCAAGGAGTTAGTGCTTAGTTTTAGAGTTAAATGTGAAGCCAGGCATGGAAGTGTAGGCCTGTAATCACAGCACTCTGAGAGGCTGATGTAGGAGGGTTGAAAATTTAATCTCAGCCTGGGCAGGGCACCTTAGCTACTTAGCTAGATCCTGTCTGAAAAAGATGAAAAGGGCTGAGGATGTAACTCAGTGCCAAGGCCCTGGGTTTAGTCAGTTCTCAGTATCCCCACCTCATATGGGAAGTGAAATGCACAATTTTATTTGTAAAAAGAATACTGTGGTAGCTCTGTTCATTATATAATTAAAAACTCTTTCATAAAAAGTCAATGA
>NW_022900951.1:100480138-100511516 GCF_012274545.1 Fukomys damarensis
ATATATATATTTCACTTAATCTTCATAACCTCATGAAGTAGAAAGAGCATGTTCATTGTTTAAGGCAAGATGCTTTAGAGAGTGAAAGGGAGCATTAACCAGATAACATGCTGGGATAATAGGATAAACTAGGATTGCCCCAGAGAAACTGGGATGTATTGTGCCCCTAATTTATACCCCCTTTTCATTGAAAAAATTATTTTTCTAGTACAGGGACTTGAACTCAGGACCTTGTGCTTGCCAGGCAGGTGCAGTGCCACTGAGCTACATCCCCAGCCTATACACCCTTTTTCAGAAGAAGAAATTGAAGCATAGAGAGTCCAGGTAATTTGCCCAATTAATAAATGGTAAGAAGGGATTCAAAACTCCTACAGAGATTTTTGTGGGCATTGAAATGATTTAAATTATTTAAAATTGCTTTATTGTGATAGTTTGTTCATTTTTACTTAGGGGAATTTTTATTGGTACAGGGTCAGTTGTAAAAGACTATACAGTGCTTTTTAAAACCCAGGGACATTTCTAGTTGGCTTTTTTCAAGTGACTATTAGACTTGGGTTATTATATGTCTTAATGTTGAAAAGTAATTTCCTGAGGTGAAAGAAAACAAAAACCAAAGGCAACAAGGAAACCATATCTGCATTTGTTTTCCTTATGTGTTTTTCAGGTTTACTATTTTCTTAGGAGAAAACATAGATTGTATATTTCATGGGGTTCTGAGAACACAACTGAAAGAAGAGAAATACTTTATGACTAGAGTGAAGTGGTATTAGAAAACAAAGAAAAAGGCCCAGTTTAGAGACTTACTTGAAGTTAAACTGGTTCTGTAATATAATTTGAGGGTTATGTCTGGTAGAGATTGATGTGTCATTTCATAAAATCAATAGTCCTCTTGGGGCTGGGGATATAACTCAGTGGTACAGCATGTATTTAGCATTTGCTAGGCTCTGTTCAGCCCCTAGCACCAAAACAAACAAGCAGCAGTGACAACAAGCCAAAAAAATTCCATAAAACATCTAATTTACAGTAATTTTATGATTATTTAGTATTTCTCATCTATTTATTGTGCTCCTCCCTAATTACTAAAGGTGAATTCAGATGTAGAGAAATGATTTTGGCCCAGTTGTATACCTACTGCATTGTAAAGTAAGATTTTTCTCTTCCAGTGGAGGTGAATGCTAGAGATCTGATCTTAAGAGGATTTCCAGTTTTGTTTTCATACTTGGCTGTTTAAATATTTAATTCAGTAATTTATTTTTTCCCTTAGCTAGTTTACTTTTAAGGGTTTTATTGGTGTCACTATCTTATCAATATGACAGCCACATCATTAAGTAGACCCATTAAGTTTTTAAAAGTCTTTTAGTTTGTTAAAGCATCTGGAGGAAAAGATATAGTTTGAAGGACTGCATTGCTTGTCAGATGAAGGAATTTATGGGCCACATAATGATTGTGGTGGACAAAAGGTTATTACTGGATTCATACAAAATTAGTTGTTTTTAAAAATGGCTATTAGTGGTTTGATATACAATAGTAAACTAGATTACATATTCGTTGTCCTCAGGTAATATTGTTACTTTGATTTTATCATCACAAAAAGGTTTAAAGTTCTTTTGTGTGTGTGTGTGGGAACATGAACTCAGGACCTTCTTCTTGCCAGGCAGGCTCTGTGCTACTGAGCTAAAACCCTTGGGCCAATACAATAGTTTTTAAAATAGTACTTTAGGGCTAGGGATTTTGCTCATTGGCACCATGCCTGCCTCACAAGCACAAGGTCCTGAGTTAGATCCCCTGTACCGGGAAAAAATATATAGCCCTGGCATTGTGGCACAAAGCTGTAATCTTAGTACATGGGGAAGCTGAGGCAGGAGGACCATGAGTTCATGGTCAGTCTGGGCAATTTAGTAATTTAGTGAGATCCTGTCTTAAAAAATAGAAAAGCTTAGGGACTTACTTAGCTCATTGCAGAGGCCCTGGGGTCAATCTCCAGTACATCCAAAAAATTCAGAGGCACACACACACACAGATTTCTATGTGTAAACAGTAGGCTACAAACAAAAGCCACCAATATGGGCCTGGGATTTAGCTCAGTAGCACCGCTCCTGCTTTGCAATCCACAAAGTCCTGAGTTCGATCCCCAATACCAAAAAAGAAAAGAAAAAAAAATCATCAATACCATTTCAGTTTTTCCCCTCCTTCCTGCCCGACCTTTGTTGTTGCTGTGTGTGTGCATGTGATACTAAGGGGTAGAGACCAAGACCTCATGCCAGACAAGTGCTTTGCCCAACCATCAATGTAGTTTTTTTTTGGGGGGGGCGGTACCAGGGATGGAACTCGGGCCCTTGTGCTTGCAAGGCAGGCAGCGGAACCACTGAGCTAAATCCCTGGCCCTCATCAATGAAGTTTTGACAGAATGTCCTTAATTTGAAATTAGTGACACTTAGGAAAAGAGAAGACTTCTCTGAAAACCTTATAGGGGAAATAGCGACTGAGGTCTTTAATGTAGCCTTGGAAAGATTCAATCTTTGGTGTGGTTAATAAATTTAAGAATCCACAGTGATCCTCTATAAACCAGTAATGATAATCCAAATTTTGTGGGCTTCCAAATGGTGTTATGCTTCTTGTAAAAGGAACAGGTGATCAACAGAAAGTATGTTATTTGGGAATGGTGGTGAAGGCCTATACTTGGGAGACTGAAGCAGGAGGATTGCTTGAGTCCAGGAGTTCATGGCCAACCTGGGTAAAACATCACCACCACTTTATTATGTGGGACTCTCTTATGGGTCCTTATGTAATTTATGTATGTATGTATGTATGTATGTTTTGTTTTGTTTTTTCTCACTATGTAGTTGAGACTGACTTGGAACTCACTATGTAGCCCAGGCTGGTCTCCAACTCACAGCAATCCTCCTGCCTCAGCCTCCCAGTGCTGGGATTAAAGGTGTGCGCCACCACGCCCGGCTCCACCTTATGTAATTTCAACTGAGAATTTGTTTTTGAGGCAAGGTCTTGCTATGTAGCCCAGGCTGGTATTAAACTTGTGACCTTCCTGCCTCACACTCCCCATTGCTGAGATTACAGGCATGCACTACCACGCCCAGCAAGAATTTCAGTTTATATATGCTTGTATTTTAATTTTTGATTTAGGCTTTGTAATATTAGCTTAAATTTTTTTGCTACCTGTATAAAATATTTACTAAATTCATATTCACCAGTCATAGTGCTGCATGCCTGTAATCCCCGCACTGAAGAGGGTGAGACAGGAAGATCTCAAGTTCCAGACCACCCTAGGTTATATAGTGTGTTCAAAGCTGACCTAGACTAACTATATAGTGAGACCTTGTATAAAAAAATCTATTCTATTTGATATACATATATGACAGGTATTATTTGAAGTATCTTCTTTTCAGGATTGGAATGTATGATATCTTCTGAGATTTCTAATCTTTTTCTCTTTTCAGAAGCAAGTTTTTCACTCACCTTTGTTATGTCTATTGTCTTGCATCTAATTTGCAAACTTCATGGAGACTAGAATGTTAATCACAAAAAAGCACTTTAATATCTTACTCTTTTAGTAAGGCATTTTTCTTGTCTAAATAAATAATATTAAATGTAGCAACGTTAATCTTTGAAAATTCAGTTCTGTACTAGTGTAAAGGAGAGAAAAGGTAGGCAATACTAGCAAAGCCATAATACCTTTCCTCTGGGATATGTCTCTCCCTATTTCCACTGCTCATTCAGGCCAAAAGACATTCCTCAGACTTTACTCCTGGCAGGAGAATTGAGGAAATGGTGGTAGTCATGGCTGGTGGGGAAGTAGAAGCATTAAGGTATGTTTTTGAAAAGCAAACTTGTCAATGACAACTGGAGTTTTCCAGTTTTTGAGTATTTGTACTTTCTTGACTTGATTAAATATCAATGCATAAAGTACTGCTATTCATTGAAAAGTATTAAATAGTTGTGTTCATATTTAGGTGTTTTAAGTATACTTGATAAATTTCAGAAAAATCATTTGGACAATATGGGATTTTATTAGGAAAGTTTCTTTAATAGGGAATTAGTACCTAAGTTTTTGAGGTTAGACTAAAGCAGTTACCCAAGTGCTGCAGAAAATCAGAAGACCTAATTTGAAGCAGGCAAGGTGGCGCACGCCTATAAACCGAAAATTTGAAAGTTTGAGACAGCAGTGCAGTGGTACTTCGGTTCATGAACTTAAATTTGTTCCATGATTTTGTGTTTGTGTGGGAAAGGTAGCCACAGTCTTGTCATCTGATGAAGTGTTTGCAAAAAAATTCCCCAAAATTTGCCAAATGATTTTGTTTGCAAAACAAATCCTGCCTCAACAAACTCCCAAAACAAATACCCAACAAAAGAAATCTAATTTGAGAGGTGATTGTGTATGTGTATAAATATATAATGTTTAAGTGTACTATATTCAAATTTTATATCCATATTTATCTCTTATAATCAGAAGATTCACTTTCTCATTCTAGGAACTCTGTTTATTTTTTGTTTGTTTTTGAGACAGTATCTTGCTATTTAGTTCAGGTTGGACCTGAAATCACTATGTAGTGCCGTCTGGCCTGAACTCACTGCAGTCCCCCTGCGTCATTCTCCTGACTGATGAGATTACAAGCCTGTGCCACCACGCCTAGCAGGAACTATGTTTTTATCTGTCTTTGAATACTTGTCTCATTATATAGTATATGTTATCCAGGTTCTCAAAAGGTAATTGAATATAAAACTTAGGTTTTCTAGAAATGTAACCCTGGACTATAATTGCATTATTGGTATTCACCCTTAAGAGCTGTATGTTGTAAGAGTAGTCACTTTCTCCTAGTTGGTTAGGCAGTTACAAGCAGTTTGTAGTAGGCTCCTTAACATTTTTGTTTTGTGGTAGTGGGGATTGAACCCAGGATTGCTGTACTATCGAGGTATGTCCCCAGTCCTTTTTGTTTTTTGAGACAAACTTGCTAAATTCTCCAGGCCAGTCTGGAGCTTGTAATCTTCTTGCCTCAGCCTTCTGAGCACCTGGGATTATAGGTGTGCAATACTGCCCAGCTGCTCCTTAGCATTTAATTTGTTTTTACAACAACAAAATGGTTAAATGACTTGCCAAAGATCACTTAGCTAATAAGTGGCAGATCTTACTC
The DNA here is from genome assembly GCF_012274545.1 of Fukomys damarensis. Taxonomy (NCBI): domain Eukaryota; kingdom Metazoa; phylum Chordata; class Mammalia; order Rodentia; family Bathyergidae; genus Fukomys; species Fukomys damarensis. The sequence continues at coordinate 100,485,286 of NW_022900951.1, forward strand.
TTGAATCCAGTTTGCCTAACTCTAGCGCACTTCTTTACATGGTGATGCACTGCCTCCCAGTGGGATGATGTATAGATTTCATAGTGATGTATTTTTTGGGGGAAAGAATAGGAGAAAAGAATCCTAAATAAATGAGACAGAAGAGGAAGTTAAATTTCTCAAAGAAGCCAGAAAACTTAACAATCAAATAGAAGGAAAGCTTATTTGTCAACTTGAGCTGATGAAGGATGAATCATTTTCAGTCTGAAGTTGTACTAAATGTTTTGTACTTATAATAAATATCAAATATTACCTAAAAGGGTTGGATGGAGAGGAGATAATAAAACTTGTTATATTGTACTGTTTTAATCCTCAGTGAAGTGACATTTGAATTAATCTTAAGGAATTAAGCTTTTTATAATAAACTGAAGCACTGTGTTACACAAAGCATTCTTGGCATATGTCTAGGCTCAATGATGGTATTCATACTAGAATAATAAGTTTAATAGTAACAACCTGTTCATGTAAGCCAGTCTAACCAGACAACATCATGACGCCAGTTTGTGTTGTGTTCTTCATTTCCTTCTAGCCACTTTTAACTCCCCCCCCATGCCTTTGTGGTGCTGGGGATGAACCCGGGTCCTTGCAGGCACTCTCAAACTTTTTTTGTTTTTTTGGGACAGGAAGTTCAGGGTGCTCTTGAATTTGTGATGACCATCCTGCTTCAGCCTCCCAAGTGCTGGGATTACAGGTGTGTGCCACTGTGTTTGGCCCTTGGCATGCACTCTCACTCCCATCTTTCTCTTTGATTTTTTGGTGGAACTAGGGATTGAACCCAGGGCTTTTCCCTTGAACTATATCCCTAGCCTCCACTTTTCTTTTCTGCTGTTTTTCCATGTCCAGTAGCTTTGTACTTTTCTAAATTCACCATACAAAATATAAATATTCTGACACTGATTTCCTTATTTTACTTTTATTACTAAAAGTAGATAACCCTGTATGCTTTGCGCTGCAATAGAAATGAAAAAAATACTGTTTAATCTCCCCAGAAGCCCTCTGTGACAGGTCCTATCATTTTTTTTTCTGTTTGCCAGGGTGGAAATGGAGGAGCAGGAACTGAAATGTTCCTAAGGACATGTACCTAGGAATTTGTGGAGCCTTAATGTAAATTTAGCCAGTGACTACTGAGTCCCATGTTCTTTTTGTACCAGTGATCGAACTGAGGACCTTGTGAGGCAGGTGTCAGAACCACTGAGCTAAATCCCTGGCCCCCGAGTCCCATGTTTTTAATGTTACACTATTATACTCCTGATAAGGGTACATAAATGTGCATGGTTTTCTTATCCTGCAGTATATTTTAAATCTGTTTAATTGTGGACAAGGCTTGTGCATCCTTACAAAATTTCAGAGATTAGCAGAAGATTTGGCAAATCTCTGATTTTCAGGCTCCAAGTTGTAAACTAGGTTTAATTTACCTGCCTTATAAGTTATTACGGAGGTGAGATAACAGTACTGCTTCTGAGTGCCAGACTATATGCTGAGGGTTTTGCTTACATGATAGGCCTCCTAATAACTGATAACTACTATTCATTCTTCATGTCTGATACTTGATGTAATATACTACTACTTTAAATTATTATGTGGTAGGGGATTTTACACATTTTTTATGTGAGAAAGCCAAAAGTAAGCAAATTAAATAATTTATGAAACTAAAGAAATGAAGTAATATGTCTAAATAAGTTCTCATCTCTAGCCTTTGTACTTACTTGTCCCTCTGCCTGCCCTGGTTTCTTCTTATTCAGGATGCTGTGTCCAAATTATCCTTTGGACTATTCCTTGGCTATGGCATATAAAATAAATGTTCCTTACTTGAGTGCTCCCATTTCTTCTTTACTCTCCATAGCTCTTATCAACATCAAACATACATTTACATGGGTTGTCTGTTTCCTCACACTAGAATGTAAACTCACTGAGGGAAGGGTTATTTGTTAGCCTTGTTTATGGCCTTAACCCTAGCACTGAGTACAGTGCTTGTGATGTAGTAGGTAGTTAATATTTGTTGATTGAATACTTAATATGGTATTCTTTGATACACTAGATCTACTTACAAGCTGTTCTAGAAGTACAATGATTTAATCTTTGGTAGACCTATGCCAGGTGTTTTGAGGCCTTTTCTTCCCCTTGGGTTTTTGAGACTGAGTCTCGCTGTGTGCTTCAGTCAGGCCTTGAACTCACTATGTAGCCCAGGCTGGCCTCAGACTCACAGCAGTCTTCTGCCTCAGCCTCCCAAGTGCTGAGATTATAGGCCCGTGCCACCACACCTGGCTGCTTAGATCTATTTTGAGATGGGAGTGGGAAGACAGATCTCACAGGTGTTGAGGTCTGTTCTTATGAGTTCTTGTAAGTTTCAGAAGGGAGATGTGTTCTCAGCAGAGCTTATAGGTTCTATGGAGCCTTTTAAAACTTAGTATAGGTCTGCCTTAGAGTTTCTTCTTTGCATTGTCTTAACTTTTCAAACGACATTGGGCACATTCAGAGTGGTATGGCTGTAGATACATTGTCCTAACTTTTTAATCCCCTGTTTTGCCTGACAGTTCTTTGCATGACAATTCATCATGCGTTTGTGATGTGCAGCAGCATGGAACTAGTTGTGAAGCTGGAGGTTGGCTTTAAAAAGGACCATATCTTTGTAGGAGGTAACATGTAAAACACACATAAATTCCTAGATACATGCATATGTGTGTGTTAATTATATCAAAACTTAACAATTGTGTTTTAGGCCGTGTTTAATATTTTGATGGAGTTTTTTTCCCTGATGTCTTGCAAAGCATGGCCCTTTCTTTGTTACTGTATCTCAAAACATATCTTTTAATAATACATGTAGTTAGAACACAATGGTGATAATGTACTTTTACATCTGAATGATAGGTGATTTTGGAGAAAAAGGAATGTTAGATATGTCAATCCTAAACTGATATTATGATATTGTGCAACTATAGTTCAGAGATAAGAGCAGAAGATACTATATCCGGGTCACTATTCATAGCACATATTGAATTTTAGAGTAGAGAATTTAAAGAGCAGAGGGAGTTGGGTGAAAACTTCATTGGGCGGTAGGAAGAAGTAGAAGTATTGAGTGAGTGATCAGGAAGGTAGGAGAAAGTCTAGAATAATGTAGCATACAGCCCATAAACATCTCAATTTTTTTTTGAACTCAGGATCTTGCCCCTTGCAAGGCAGGTGTGGTGAATTTGAAAAGAATCCATATGGCATATTTTCTCATATGGGAGATTCTTTGAAATTCTATACAGTATAAAAAATGGTCTTCCAATTATGTCAGGTTAAAATTATCTTTAAGGCTGATATAATCAACAATTATCCTTATGTAGATTGTTTGCTTTGTGGCATCTCGTTAGAGGTGGGTTCTTCTGCCACACTGAGTTCTAGATTACTAAGAATAGGATTAAGCTATGAAGTGGTCAGGGATAGGAAGGGAGGGCATACTTGGCTTACGGCAGTCTCAAAAGTCAAATCAAATTTTTTATTGGGGTTGTATGGAACATTTATGTTAGTGTGGCTAATCAAAGAATTGATGGTACTTAAAAATGTGAGTGGTATTATCTATCCTAGATAATGTAATGCTGCAATTTGATGTCTTTGTCAAAGTCGCTCTTATAAATATGGTTGAACTTGCTGGAGCTTGTTTTGAAAAGGAAATCTTTTCATGTACTTCCATGTGAGATAAGTGTATAGGCAGCCACTTTAGTTTTCTTCAGATTTATGGAAAAGCTGCTTTTGGTAAAAATAATGGTAGAGGAAATGAGTATCTTACAAAGTTTTATTTCCCTAGTCTTAATAGGGACAAAACATGTTAAATAAGTAGTAATAAGTATGTTAGGTGTTACAGAAAGGAAAGTACGCAGTGCCGTGTATATGCTTTGACAGTAATGTGTATATTGTAAATTGAAAAGAATATTAGTTATCCAATGTTTTATTCTTGTTTTTCTGTGGTGCTGGGGATTGAATTCAGGGCCTCACAAATGGCTAGGTGCTCTACCACTGAGCTACATCTCCCAACGAAAGGTGAAAAAAATGCAAAACATCAAAAACTTTTCTATATTTCAGTATAATCTCCAGCACCCCATTTGTTTGTGCCCATTGCATGGGACTTTTTCATATATAAAAATCAGTGTATCTGGAGATTGATTTTGATTTTTTTGTTTTTGGTACTGGGGATCAAACTCGGGACCTTGTGCTTAGGAGGCAGGCGGTGGAACCACTGATCTAAAAATCCTGGGTCCTGATTTTTACTTTTTTGAGGCAGAGTCTTGCCATGTTGCCCAGGCAGTTCTAGAACTCCTGGACTTAGTTGAGCCTCCTTCCTTAGCTTCTGGAATAGCTGGAATTATAGATACGCACGAAAGTGCGTGGCTCTGGAATTTACTTTTGAATATAATGCTGTCTTTTTTGGGGGGGCACCAGTTAGGTTTCTTTTTGTACATTTATGTATTTTTCATGCTGTTTTATTTATTTTAAAAAATCATTTATTTTGTACTGCTGTGGATTGAACCTAGGTCTTTGGGCATGCTAGAGAGTAAGTGCTCTCTTCCACTGAGCCATAACCCCAATGCCTGCCCTGTGTTTGAGGTAGCATTGCTTCTACAAGTAGCTTTGTTTTTGTTTTTTTGTTTGATTATATGCAGGAATGAGATAATGCTTTCAATCAGCATGAACCCTCTCTACCCTTACCCATACTGGGAACCCATCCATGGCCTTTGCACTGAGCTGCATTTCCAACTCTTAAAAAACTTCTGTATTCTGAGACAGGTCTCACTAACTTGGAATCCTTCTTCAGCCTCCTAGAGTGCTAGGAGTACAGGTTCGTGTCACCATGTCCTGCCAACTCGAACGTTTTTAAAGCTCTTGGTAGGCCAAAGCTGTACACTGTTCTAATGGGTTTGTATCCATTTTACAGTAGCACCAGTGCTGAGATATATGGTTACCACATTATTCTTGGTTTGGGGGTGTATTTTTTAAACAGTCTATATGCAGGGTACCTCAGACTGCTTTTGTTTGTATTTCCTTGACTACTTCCTAGACTGAATATTTCTCATTTTTCAGCAAGATATTTTGAATGCAACTGACAACACTTCAGTTTAACCCAAGGGCCTTTTAATTATGTGTATATGCAGTAGTAGTTTTCTAATTAATTACTACTGTAGATTTTTTATGTTAAACATGTATCTTTTTTAAATTGAGTTTTTATATTATTTTGTAATGTTTTCACCTTATTTGTGGTTCTTTTAGTTCATTTCAGTTTAAAAGCATTTACTTGAGAAGCCTGAAATAATCTATCCAGTGTTTGGTCTGGTAGTGTTCAACTGCATTCAGTGGGCATCCAGTTTGTGGATGAGCTGGGTTCAAGTATTTATAAATAGAGTATGAGGGAGTTCTGGAAAAGCCCAGATACTCTTTTCTTATCTGCAGTATAATCTTTTTAGCAAAGAAGCCTATAATGAAATGAATTTTTCTAGTAGCTCAGCCTATTTATTAATAGTAGTGACTATTTTTAGCCATGAGCAGGGTGAATAACGAAATCTGTTTAACACCATTCTTTTTTTTAAAAAGTTGATTCTTTAAAAACGTGATTATAGTTATTGTTATGCCCCATAGTAGCAGCCTACATAGACTGCTTCCAGGTGGGAAGTCAATAGACTTCCCCTTTTGGGGATTTGTCAGTACCAAAGCATTGTGAAAACTATGGAAAAAAGACAGTCTACTTTCAGACAATTTGAGAAGATTCTGGACTAGCTCATTTTAGAGTGGTTGAAGAGATACTTAGTCATTTAGTCCTGAAACATTTTCCCAAGTCTAGGAAGAAGTTAGGGCAAGTGGAATTATAGAAGAGTTAACTTTCAACATCCTTTATAAATTAAAGTTTATTTTACTTAAGAAGATAAAAATGCATTATTTATAGCTTTGCTTAAAGTGAGCATGCATGTTAAATTATGAATGTAAATATAATGACTATATCCCCACCTCTGTTTTATTTTCATGTCAGCATTTACCACTGTTTGGTATTTTTTGTTTCTTTATAGTTTCTCTTTTCCTAACCAGATTTTAACCTCTATGGGAGCAGACAGTTTTCTATATATATATACTATAACTTTAGTGTCTCAAATAGTGCCTGATTTACAGGAAGCGCTTGGGAATTTATTGTTGTACTACTGGGGATTGAACCCAGGGCTTTCTCACTGAGCTAGATCCTCAGCCTTAAAAGTTTTTTTTTTTTTAATTTTGAGACTGATCTTGCTAAATTGCCCAGCCTAGACTTGAATTTGTGATCTTCCTAAGTATTAGGCTTAAAGGTATGTGCCTCTATGCCTGGTTAAGAAGCATTTGTTGAATGAACAAATTATTTGATCTATTAATTTGTCTGGGTACGGGCTCAAAATGTAGAAATAAATTTAGCTCCGGTTGTGAATGTAAGTAAACTTCGGGACTTTTAGAAGTCTCTCAGATATTTAAAAAATTTAACTTGAGAAAGCATGAAATCAAGTTTTGAAATGTGAAGAGCTTCTTAGTACCATAGAATATTAAAAAATTGAAGCAAAGTTTAGAAAAACAGTCTCAATTCCATTGTCTTTTCCTGTATTTTATTGGGTCTAAATATATTATTTCAACTATGACTTTTAGCATATTTTCTTCTGATCATTTCATTTTCACAAGAGTAGTTTTACTTTTAAGCATGTAGTCTAGTTAGGTGTTGTATTTCCAAACTGAGACCACTGTCTTTTGCAAGTTGAAATTAAGATATCTGAAGTAGGTGAGAAAAGAATAGTTAAAAACCATATTGCTGTGAGCATGATGGCACATGCCTGTAATTCCAGCCTCTCTCGAGGCCAAGGCAGGATTGCAAGTTCATGGGGAGCCTAGGTACTTAGTAAGACCCTGTCTCAAAATAGAACAGTAAAAGGGGCTGAAGATGTAGCTCAGAGGTAGAGTCTCCCTGGGCTTAATCCCAGTCCCATAAAAACAGAAACAAAGAGAAAAAACCCACAAAACCAACTCTACTGTTTTTTAGGGGCTACCATTTTAGAAAATTTGGAGAGGATGTGTTTGCTTACACTGTATTCTCTATTGTTGCCCAGTCTGGACTTGAATTTGTGATCCTCCTAAATGCCAGGAGTCCTGGGATTACAGGCATGTGCACTATGTCCTAATAGAAAAATCTGAATCTGCTGCTCATTGTGCATTTTAATTAAATGCAATAGTAGTAATGATCCCAGCATAGTTTGGGTGGATTATGGGGTTTACATAGCACTTTCACTCAGTCCTCATAATAATCCTTTAGGGAGGGAAGGCTGGTGTTTATGCTATTTTACAAATAAAATTAGCCTTTCTAAGAGTCTGAGCAGCTTAGCCCAAGGTCATACAGATTTGGTAGAATAAGCACTAGGACATACGTTATGTGTTTCCTGTATCTGGGTCTGCTTTTTTTTTTTCCTTTTTTTTGTCTGAAACAGAGTGTCACTATATTGTTTAGGCTGCTCTTGAACTCATTATGTAGCCCACACTGGCCTTGAACTCATAGCGATCCTCCTGCCTCAACCTCCCTAGCGCTGGGATTACAGGCACATACCACCAGTCCTGGCCTAGGTCTATATTTTTACAACCAGAGAATTTTGGAGCAGGAATAAGCCATACAAACTAGTACTCTAACCTCCAGTATTTGTATGCATGAGGGGAATGTAACATTATAAGAGTAATAGGTAAGCAAAGCCCAGATTCTGACAAGTTTCCTACTCAGATCAGTCCTGTTTTCCCCCCTTCTAGTCTTTAATATATTTGACCCTGGAGGTGTGTATGCTACTGAATCAACTGGCTGATCACTAAAGTACTTGAGTTTCTTAGTATTTTCTGGTGCATGTTTGTGTTTACAATGGTGAATAGCTTTCATAACTATTTGAATACATTTTGAGGCAGATTGGGATACTGGAAAGACATTTAGATTTAGAGCTAAGCAGATAGATTTCAGTTGGAATCCTGTGGCACTTTTCTTTGTTAATTGTATGGCATACAATTGTATGGCTACATAGTGGCATATATACATGCCCATATGGACAAAGGCTTGAAAGGAATGAAAATGAGTGATTTGTCAGGTTATTGGAATGCTGTGTGATTGTTTTATCTTTCTTCCCTTCTTTCTTCCTTTTAGCACTGGGAATTGAATCCATGGCTTTATGCATGCTAAGCACATGCTCTTCTACTGAGCCTATACCCCTAGCCTGTTTAATTTTATATAATAAATGGGAAAACCAAAGTGAGATGCTTTCTATGTTGTGTCCACTGGAGAACAATAGCATTAAAACATTCAGAAGTTTGACCTAGATAACATTGTCCAATATATTATTGTTTTTACTTTGGAGATTTTAATATTCTCAAGTACTGACTTTTTAAAAATTTTATTCTTTATTAGTAAACTCCCAGTACACTTAATTCAACTCATTACATTTTACCATGGAATTTTAGTGTTACTATTTTCTTTTTGTCTTGAAAATTATAGCTATAATAAATAGACTTAAATATTATGTGAATATTTTTGTTTCTTAATAGATCTTTTTGAGAATCTTCGACTTGTTGGTGTCATGAAGAAGCATGTTTTTAAGCCCCCAATACATTTCCCATTGTAGGTATTATGAGGGAGAGCATCCATTACTGTATAATCTTCTATACCTGTTGGTTTTTGTAAAGTTAGTCTTGTCAATCAACAATCAAATACTGCACTGCTCTCTGCCTTCCGAATTACTTCATATATTTTATGGTTGCATACTCTATGGTATGTGTGTTCTTTTCTGTTTCATTGCTTTCATAAAAAAGACTGGTTGAGGTATTAGATTGATTTCTTTTCCATTAATCTGTGAGTACTGTATGACACTGTGCACCACTGATTCTTGCATTTTACTCATTTGTATTCTGATTTTAAAAGAAAGTTATTGAAGAGAATGTGCTTGGGTTAAAGATAGTGTGGTATTGGTGGTTTGAAGACTTAACAATGCATTTGCAGTTGTTTGCAGTTATTGTTAACCAGATGAGATTTTTCCCTCTCTGTGGCTCTGTGTAATGTCTGTGTCTGAACTACCCTCAAATCCCATCATTTGTCATTTGTTTTAAACTAATCTTTAGGGGGTTTGTCTATAGGTGAAACTATTGAGAATTCTTTGTACTGTAATTCCTGAAATGTTTGCCTATCTTAGGTTGTTTTGTATTTTACAAAAGACTTAATTAGATTTTGTAGCATGGTCCTCATTTCTTTAAAGAGTTATTTATTTATTTAATAATATTGGTGATTTGACCCCAGGATCTCTCACATGATAGGTGAACGTTCTACCATTGAGGTATATTCCAAGCTTTTTCTTTGTTTTGTTTTATTTTTATTATTGTGAGACAGAGTCAGTAAGTTGCCCAGGCCAACCTGCTTCAGCCTTCCAAGTGAGTGGGATTATTTGCATTTGCCATTACACTGACCTCAAAGGATTTCTAAGTGTCCTGGAGAAAGGGGGCTGGGATATACCTGAGTGGTACAGTGAATGCTGTCAGGATTGGGGCTCTGGATCCAGGGCTGCAAAGAGAAAAGAAAAAGCAAAAGAAGGAATAACTTTATTATTACAATAACTGCATAAAATTGATGATCTTGGCTCATAGTAAAAATTTAGTACAAAAGGGGTGTGAAGGTAAAATTCTAACCCCTCTATTCCAAGTTTTCAGAGGTAACAGCTGTCAATACTTTCTTTGTATCCTTCAGGAAGATTTTTAATCATAAACAAATGGGGTCATATTTATCATATTGCTGTTTCTTGTTCTCAGTGATAATACTTCACATTTCATAATACTAGGACATTTTTAGCAGCACATATTTTGTATTTATAAATTCATTCAGCTCCATGGCTTTTCAAAATTGAAAGATTGGGGCAGTATATATGTGTTCTAGTGTTGTTTTCTTCTAAAACAGTGGTATTGTATACTTGTTTCTTTATACTTACTTATCCTAGACATGTTTTTGTTGTTGTTGTGTGGAAAGTTCATGGGGATGTGATTTAGGGCGTATTATACTTTGTGGTAAAAGAACAAACTTTACCATGTATTTATTTTAATGGTTTTTCCCCACAGATTTAATTTTATATAATATACAAGTTTTGTCTTTAGAGTCTACTGTCCTAATACAGAGGGTAGTAAGGGAAACAGAAATACAGATTAATTGTTACAATGTTGGAAACTTGCACAGAGAATAGCAACAAAAAGTGCTAGTGATTATCTGGGGCGACTTCAGGGAGTATGCCTTACAGAAGAGGGAGTGATTTCGATTCAGTATCTTATCAAAGGGTATTCAAAACCAATCACACTCCCTTTCCTCCCTCATACATTGGACTAATACCCAACTATGTTATGCTAGTTCCTTGAAGGTTCCAAGTTGTTTGATGTCTAAATTCTACTTTGCTTTTGCTGTTGCTAATGTTTAGAATATTCCTGTACTTACTTGCCTGTATAACTGTGTGTGCGGTCAATAGGAAACCATACCTGAGCTCTCCATTCCCAGTTAAGAGTCACTTTCCTGTACCCTGGTGCTACCTATACATACTTATCTGCATTTTCAGTGTACTCTGTAGTAATTGCTTCTGTGATACCTTCATTGTACTACAAACTCATGGACAGGTTGAATAATGTTTTATTCATTTTCCTGAACATTTTATCAGGACAAACTTCCAATGCACATAACTGTAAAGTGAACACTGGCATACCTGTTGACTGGATCTTAGCATTTTGCTGTATTTGCTTTGTCAAGTGTCTGTCCATTTGGCTTTAGCTCCCTTCACACATTTTTAAGAAATGCTTTTCAAAGTAATTTGCAGACATAGCGTAGTTCATCACTGAACACTTTAGCATTAAGTTCATCAATTTTGAGCCAGGCATGGTGGTACATGTCTATGATCTCAGCATGTGGGAGGCTGAGGCAGAGAGATTTGACGTTTGAGGGCTGCCTCCACAGTTTAGCAAGACTGTCTTGTGTTCCTAATTGCATGGATTTGAGTCTTTTTCTTTTTTCTTTTGATAAGGTTGGGTTTTTCAATTTTAATCTTTCAATGAACCAACCTTCGATTTGTTGAATCTTAGTATTGTTTACTTTGTTGCCAGTACATTAATTTCTGCTCAGATCTTTATAATAGGTTGTTTATTTGAGCTTGCTCTGTTTTTCTGATATGGGAGTTCACCACCAAGAATTTCCATTGTAGGGCTGCTTTCATTGTGTCGGACAGTTCTGGTATGTTGTGTTGTTGGCTTTATCATTTATTTACTGATCCTTGTCATGTTATTTTTCTGTTGTTGGCTCCCTTTTTTCCTCCTCTGTTTAATTTCTTGCCTTGGCTAGAGGATTCATTCTTTTGGGGTTCATGGAGTTTTAATCACTGTTATCTCTTTGTAGACGATCCTTCAGAACATTTTGGAGTACTGGTTTGGTGTTCATGAATTTCCTTAGGTGTTCTTTGTCATGGAAGTACAGTGGACCCTTGAGTTATGAACTCAATTTGTTCTTGAGGGCTGATTGTCACTCAAGTTCGTCAATTGAAGCTCAGGCTCCTCTACACAGCCTTTAAAGTGCCTCTCCTGCTTATAGACAGATCTCAGTGTCCTTAGTGATATATTGGCTCAGGACTTCTCAACTCCACATAGGAAAGGATGTTTCTTCCAGAACTCTATGTGGATTAAATCTGTGTCTGAGACCATCTTCAAGCATAAGTGGCTGGCATTCAGGTTATAACTCAAGTCTTTGGTCCTAAGTTAAAACTAAAATTGTGTTCATAACCCAAGTTGTTCATATATCAAGTCAGTTGTAATTCAGTGGTCCACATAAGATCAGTTTTGCACTTGATCTTAGCCAAAAGGCCGAAAAGCTGTCTCTTCATCAATTTTGAAAGGTAGTTTTGCAGGATACATCAGTCTGTGTTGGAGGTTGTTTTCTTTTAAGGCTTAAAATACTTCACTCCAAGCTCTCCCTGACTTGAGGGTTTGTGTTGTGAAGTCTACTGCAATTCTGATGGGCTTTCCCTTACAGTTGATTTGTTTCTTTCTGTAACAGCCTTTAATAATCTGTTCTTGTATTGAATTTCTGGAATCTTGACTATTATTTGCCTTGGTGTAGTTTTTAAAAAAATTTTTTAAAATCATGGCTAATTGGAGTTCTGTATGTCTCATTTATTTGCACATCAAATTCTGTTTTCCTTTTTGGGAAGATTTCTGCCATTACTTCTGTGAACAGGTTCTTAAAATATGTAACTTGTGCTATCTACTGCTTTTTTATGGACTGATCAGTCTTATGTTATTCTTCATATCATCTAGCAGTTGCTAGATTGATGTTTTTTGTGTTCCCTTGCTATTTTAAAGAAATGCTTCTCTTCATGATTGCTAACTGAAATCCTGTCTTCTATGTCAGCTATTCTGTCCTCACATTGGCTCATTCTGGTGGGTACATTTTCAATGGAATTTTAAAATCTGTTTGAATGTCTTTTATGGATTCCATTTCTTTCCTGTGCTGGGTGTTCATGATTTGTATTTTTCAATGGAATTTTTAAATCTGTTTGAATGTCTCTTATGGATTCCATTTCTTTCCTATGCTGGGTGTTCATGATTTGTATTTTTCCTAAGCTCGCTTATTTTTTTGTGTGTCTGCTCTAGAGTCACTAAGCATGTCTTTTATTATAGTCACCCTCTGTAATCTGAGATATTATTTGATTTAATTTTTTTCTAAAGGCTCATTCAACTGCTTTTTTACTTATGTTGTTACCACTTCAAAGAGTCCAGATTGGTGGCCACCTCATTGCCCCCTGGATTTGCCTTTGGTGATCTGAATGTCTGGGGTTGCATCTTGTTTGTGTCTTCTCATTTTCTTAATTTCTGGGTTGATGCTTGTAAGTTACTTCTGGCAGGTAGCTTTATTGCTAGCATTTGGAATCTTTAGGAAATGCTACTTCCCAGAGGTGTCTTCCAGATGTAACTGGCTTTTGGGTTTTGAGTCTGTTATAAGATCCTAACTCTTCAATTTATTAGGGATGAGAAGTTGTTACCTACTTGGCGCAGCCCTTGGTTTTTCGGCAATGGCTTATAATATTTTTTAATATTATATCTTAGGGAATGTCAGTCTTGGTATATCAGGAAGAACAACTGATTATCACAATTAAATCACCTTAGCTAAAGTAGTACAATCAGCAATAACAGTAGCATCAAACAGCCTAGAAAATTACAAACTGGTAAGTATTTGCCATCTTTAATGGTATGAACTAGATTTGGTTATATAGCAAAATCTAAAATAAAGCAAAAAATTGTATGCAGTAAATAACCCCTCAATATGGCACTTTTACCCTCAGGGGAGAAAATTTTAAAAGGCTTGGTGGGGGGAGTAGAGAAATAGAAAAAGAAGAGATCCGAAGCAAGCCTGTAGGACAAAGGAAGAGCATGCAAACTTTGGGAAACTGGTGAAGACAGAAAGGAGAGAAAGAAGAAATAAAAGCAAGAACAGAACAGCAACAATAAACTAGAAACCATGTTGATACTCATAAAATGATGAACAAACAAGAAAAAACGAAATGAAATAAAAACAAAAACCAGAAAAAAGAAAGAAAAAAAATAAGGAAAAAAGAAAAAGAAAAACAATGTCTGAGTTGATTAATCTTAGCAATTCTAATATCTGGACCCCAGATTTTAAAGATGCTCTTTCTCTCCTTCTCACCACTGTTCTCCATCTTCCTGGAAGTCTTTGGGCTTGAATTTATGATCCTCTTGCCTCTGCCTCGCTGAGTGCTGGGATTACTGGCAGGTGCCACCACACAACTCAGTGAGGCTTTTAATTGCCCTCCCCCTTTTGTTTCTTTTTGAGACAGGGCCTGGCTCTGTAGGGTACAGCCTTGAATTCATGATCTTCCTACCTCAGCCATAAATAAGTACTGGGATTACAAGCATGTACCATCACACCTGGCTCTTTACTGGGCCTTAAGGAATGATTTCAGGTTGAGTTAAAGGAGGCTGTTAAGAGTTACAGGGTGAAGGAGCGGAGATTATAGTGAACATTTTTCTTGAAACAAGGTAAGCATTGTAATTGAACCTGTAGGTTCAGATTTGTTAATGAAAAACAAATCTTGGCAGGTCTTGTTAGGTTCTTTTTGGGATTGTAATGAGGATTGATGACGATAAAATATAAGTGCTTTAAAAGGTTACCTTGTTTTTTTTAAAGTCACAGTTTAAATAATATACCCCTTTACCAGGTATCATTTTTACAGTTGCCACTTTCATTCTGAGTTATTCCAAGTAGAAAATGGCAGTTTCTTATGTATTTTGTAGAAGATAGAAAATGCATAGGAAAAGCCCAGTGGTAAGTTGAGATTTATATGGAATGAACCTGGAGATTTTGGTTAGAACAAACTTTGGCAGTACTTTTCAGGAAAGTCTTATTTCTTTGTTTTGGGGGAAAAAAAAGAGCAGTGTGGTAGCTATTGCTGGGTTAGTCTCTAGGAAGCTTCCTAAAGACATTCTGGGGAAATGCATCATGGAACTGTGTGTGGGTTCCTGACATTTGAGTGGATAAGGTTCAGATGATTAACTGGCCCAAGGCAGAAAGGGGGAAGTATGTTTGTTTCTCTTCCTAGTTATTTATGCCTTGTGTGTCTCTAAAATTGGGCCATACTATACATCACAGGTTGCTGATTCCATGAGTTAAAGTACGTTTTCTAAAATTTCTTAGGAAATTTGTGAATAATGTAGATAGCTGAGACTTGGTTTTGTAGATCCACAGAATGAGTCATTGGGGCCTGGGACCTTGCATTTCTATAAGCCATCTATATGATTTTTATGCATAATGTGATATTTTGTCTTTTTGTTTTTGTTTTTTGAAACAGGGTCTCACTATGAGTTGAGACTGACCTGGAACTCACTGTGTAGCCCAAGCTGGTTTCAAACTCACAGAGATCCTCCTGCCTCAGCCTCTCCCGAATGCTGGGATTACATGCATGTGCTACCACGCCCGGCTTGCATAATGCGATTTTAAAAGAATTATCTCCCATACCATTCATTCATTCATTTATTGTGGTGGCTCCGGAGTGAACCCAGTGCTTTGCACATGCTAAACAAGTGCTATATCACTGAGCTACACCCCCAGCCCTAGAGAGAACTGTTCTCTTATACTTTCCCATCATTTATTGGTTCAGGTAACTATAGGTATTAGGGAACAGCTAAAATTCCCCTTGAGGAAGTATAATTACAGGGGAGTTTTCTCTGCTCAAGATTTGCTAGAGATCATTTTGTATACACAGTTTTAGGGAAACTTTATTTTTGCTGTGATATATTTTTCTTACATATTTTGAATAATGTATAAGATTATTTCAAGAATTTATTGGTGATTGTAGATATTTTACTTAAAATACAAAGGAAGAACTACCTTTTTTGTTTGAGGGATTCCAAATATTTTATACGCATAATCTTATTTATGATTTGCTGTAATTATGAGCTGTTCTGTGGGTTATTCTAGTACTACAGTCATATAGTTGTGAGGCAGATGTATACAAGATATGTTTAAGCCCAGAGTTTTCTCTGTTTTTAGTACTGAGGATTGAGCCCTGGGCCTCATATTTGCCAGGCTCTACTATTGAGATGTATCTCCAGCCCTTCCTTAAATTTTATTTTGAGACAAGGTCTCTCACCAAATTGCCCAGGCTGAGCTCAAACTTGTAATCCTCCTTCCTCAGGCTCCCAAATACCTTGGACTTATTCATGTGCCTCTGCCCTTGAAGTTTTTGTCTCTTAATGTCTGTGTGACCTCCAGCAAAGCTCTTAGACTTTTATGCATCTTTTTTTTTTTTTTTTGTACCGGGATCGAACTCAGGTCCTTGTACTTGCGAGGCAGGCGATGGAACCACTGAGCTAAATGCCCAGCCTGCTCTTAGACTTTTAGAAAGATAATTCAGTGTTGAGAAAAAAATAGAAAAATATTCAGTGTTGATTAGTATTTAAGGGATATTGACTTGTCAATACCTGTATAAATATTTTGGTAAGACTCCTCCTCTTATCATGGTGATGTGAGAG
Organism: Fukomys damarensis; assembly: GCF_012274545.1. NCBI lineage: Eukaryota > Metazoa > Chordata > Mammalia > Rodentia > Bathyergidae > Fukomys > Fukomys damarensis. The sequence continues at coordinate 100,501,393 of NW_022900951.1, forward strand.
GTGTTTTTCCCCCTTCTTGGATATAATACAGAAACAACAAGGTGAACAGAAGCCCCCCACCCCACAACTCACATACTTGGAGACAGATTAAATGTGGAGATTACAAAAAAATGTGTAAACTGTGTAGGTAGTGTGTCAAGATGGCTGACCTTGGAAATCTCTAAGGCAAAAGTAATACCTTTTGTTTATGCCAAAAGGAGCAGGGTAAAGAGTTAAGCAGTCTACACAATAAAGTTCTTGTGAACAAAGTTTAGTCAGAAGAGGAGTGATACTTATTGCATAAAGACGCCAATTTAGTAGGATCTTGGAAGAAAGTAGACTCTAGGCTTATAAGCTTGTAAGGCTGTCTCCTAGTTAATGTATAAAGAGCTCTTTGAAGTTAGTAAGAAAGTGATCATGAGATTGTTAGGAAATAGACAAAAGATAAAGCAGAGACCCATTTGTGGAAAATATAATATGAATGGTACTTAAATAAGAACATCAGAAAAGTGCCAATTAAAATTAGACTTTACCCTTAGCTAGATTTGTTTGGTTCCCAATTTCCTTAGTGAATTCAGTAGCAGTGAGTACCACATTATCCAAATCTCTTTGGTTGATGAGTTTTGAATAAAAAGAATATGTTGAAAATTTACATTTGGTTCCTGAGTTTGTGAAATGTAACTTTCTATAGGAGGTTACCCCATACCCTGAATTACCATTCTTTTCTTAATCTATTGGCAAAAATCTTTTTAAGTCATGAATTATTCCATTGGTGACTGTATAGAAAATCACAGATTTACATTCCTGGTGGAAAAATAAATTTGTGTGATCCTTGCCTATGGAGGGTAATTTTTATATTATCTGTTAAAATTACAAATGCATGTGGGATTTTGTCAGAATCGTCAATCATATTTAAATTGACATGAATGTAGTTGTATATAGTTGTCTTAACTATCATCACAATCAGGCTGTTTGTAGAAGAGTTGAAATACACACATGCGAAAATCCCTCCAGTGCTCTCTGCACTTTTTTTTTTTGTACTGGGGATTGGACTCACGACCTTTTTGCTTGTGAGGCAGGTGTGGTGCCATGGGCTAAATCCCCAGCCCCTCCAATGATCTTTTATAATCACTCTTTCTCCCTAACTCAAGCCCCTAGCAGCCATTGACTTGTTTCTCATCTGTGTATTTTTGCTATTTCCAGGTTGTCGTATAAATGGAATGATACAATAAGTAGCTTGTGAGTCTGACTTCATTCACTTAGCATAGTGCATTTGAATCATCCATGTTATGTGTAGCAGAAATTTGTTCCTTTTTAATACAGAGTTGCATTCCATTGTATATATGTAAGATAATTTCCTTAATGCTCTTGGTTGAAGGATATTTGGGTTGTTTCCATTCTTGGTGATTACAAATAAAGCCATTTACATTCTGGGGATTTCGCTCAGTGGTGCCACTGTCTACTTCCCAAATAAGTGCAAGGTCTTGAGTTTGATCCCTGGTACAAAAAAACAAAACAACCCCACCCCAAAAACAAAGCTACTTAGAAGTTTTCATAGTTACAGGTTTTTTACATTTGAGTAACATCCATTTTGAGTTAATTTTTTGGTAAGGTATAAGGTATGATAGTTTTTTTTTTAACACAATGGATATCCAATTCCTCATTGATTTGCTTTGACATCTTTTTTTTTCCCCTTCGGTACCAGCAATCGAACTCTGGTCCTTGGCGCTTGAGAGGAAGGCTCCAGAACCTCTGAGCTAAATCCATGGCCCCCCTTGACACATTTTTCACAAACCAAGCTGCTATATGTCTGTAGGTCTATTTCAGGACTCTATTCCATTAATTTGTCTTAATCATGATTCACATTGTCTTGATTTCTGTAGCTTTCTAGAAAGCCTTGATATCAGTTAAAGTGTGACTCCTCCAACTTTGTTGTTCTTTTTCAGAATGGCTTTGGATACTCTTTAATTCCTTTGCCTTTTTGCCTGAAAATCAGCTCATTGATATTGAGAAAAATCTTGCTAGGGTTTTTTTTGTTTGTTTTGTTTTTTTGAGACAGGGTCTCACTATGTAGTTGAGACTGACCTGGAACTCACTGTGTAACCCATGCTGGTCTCGAACTCACAGCGATCCTCCTACCTCAGACTCCTGAGTGCTGGGATTACAGGCGTGCGTCACCACGCGCAGCCTTGCTAGGATTTTGATTGGATTGGGTTTTCTTTTTACTGTACTAGCATATACATAACTTTGTACAGTTTTTCAATCATATTTAGATGCACAGTTTGCTAGTAATAATAAATACATGTACATTGTGCACCATTAACACTATTGCCACAACTTTTTAATCCTTTCAAACTGAAAGTCTGCACCCATAAACAGTAACTCCCAGTTTCTTTCACAACTACCCCAAGCCTAATAACCACCATTTTACTTCGTCTCTGTGACTTTGACTCCTCTAATACCTTATAGAATATATTCCATATTAGTAGCTTCTTAGGGTATTTGTCTTTTTGTGACTGTCTTATTTCCTTTAGCCTAATGTTTTCAGCACTTATCCATGTTATACGGCAGAATTTTCTTCTTTTCAAGGCTCAACAATATTCTGTTGTAGGTATATACTGCATTTTGTTTATCCATTCATCTGTAGATGGATGCTTAAGTTGCTTTCATCTGTTGACTGTTGTGAATAATGCTGAACAGTGGACATAAGTGTATAAATATCTGTTCAAGTGCCTGCTTCACAGTCTTGGGGCATATATGCAGAAGTAGAATTACTAGGTCCATATGATAATTTTCTGTTTTGTGGAAACAGGATTTTTCACAGCTTCTGCACTGTTTTACTTTCCCAATAGCAATTCACAAGGATTCAAATTTCTTCATATCTTCAGGATTGTTAGTATTTAGAACCTTGAGGAAGTAACTACTTTGCATAGACATCTTCCAGGAGTAGCTGTATTTTGGATTTTCAATTCATTGGGGGTGAGAAGTTGCTGCCTATTTGGCCTAGCCCCTGGTTCTTTAGCATTGGACCCTTATGACCCTTAGGCAATCTCAGTGTTGGCATACCAGGAAGAACAACTGCTTAGAACAATTATGCCGCCTTGGCTACAGTAGTCCACAATTATAATAGTATCAAACACAGCCTAGAAAATCACAAACTGTGGGAACTATTAATTTGCTACCTTTATCAGTATGAACTAGATTTGTTGTTATATAACAAAATCTAAAACAAACCAGAAAACTGTATACAGTAAATATGCCCTTAGTATGGTGATTTTGCTGTCAGGGAAGAAAAAAAGGGTTAGGAGGAAAAATAGAGAAATGGCAGAAGAGTTAGAGATTAGAAGCAAGGCTGGAGGAAAAAGGAAGACCATGCAAACTTTGGAAAACTGGTGAAGAAGGAAAAGAGAAGAAAGAAATAAAAAGAACAGAACAGAACTGCAACAATGAACTAGAAACAATGTTCACACTTAATATAAAACAAGAAAAAATAAGGAAAATAGAAAACAAAAATAAGAAAATGAGAAAAAAATGTTCACTTCAAGGCATGTGTTTGCTGACATTGTTAGACAAATTGGCTATACGCAGCCAAAATCCGTATTCTGACCATGTCAACAGGGTAGTGGATAATCCCAGCAAGCTTGCACCTTTATTTCTGAAGCTCAGGCTGGTTTCTGGCTATGAGGCTGCAACCTGATTTGTTCATCCTGTAATATTCCTTGTGCCTTTTGCCAGCTTGAACTTGTTCCTTTGACCTCCTGTCACATAGAACTTGATTCTGCCTTTCCCTGATGGAGCCAGCCCTCAGGTATTGAGTTCCCAGCTCAGTTTGCCCCTCTCCAAGATGGCTACTAGCCAGTCACCCTCTCCTTGGGGACATCTGAACCTAAATAACTCACCAGCCACCACAGCCAAATGTGCCCACTGCCCCATTGCACTGGTGTGTTTCTCCATGGAAGCCTCTGGGTTCAGCAGTAGTCCCAGTGTGTCTCCAGGTTTGAGTGATCCCTCCCTCGCAGTGAGTGAGTCAGGGCTCAGGGAGAAAGTGCTGCTTGCTACCTCCTCCTCCTTAGTTGATCTCTCTCTCCTTGCTCTTCCTGTGGGCTTCAGTTCTCAGGTCAGATCCTTGCTGGGTCCTAGGGATCCATTTCCTTCCTTCCTTCTCTTCCTCAGGTTGCTATATTCCAGTGTCTGGACAACAAATCTTGAGAGGCTGTTTCTTTGCTGTTTACAACTCTGCAGTCTTCCTGAAAGTCCTTTAAAGTTTTAGTATTTAGAATTTAATGGAAATAGTGCAGTTGTTACTGGCTTCTTTCACTTAGCATATTGAGAATTCAACCAATCTTCTTTCCCCAGCCTCTACTGTTGTGCTTATCTCAAAAACAAATTTTTTTTTTGTACTGGGGATGGAACTTGGGTCCTTGCATTTGGAGGCAGGCGGCGGCACCACTGAACTAAATACCTGGCTCAGCTCAATTTTTAAAATACTATAATGTTGAGATATTTTTTTCAGGTTTTACATGTCACTTATACTTGATCACCTGTTCCTTGTGTATCCACCTCGCTCCCCTCCTTTCTTTCATTTGTTCTTTGTTTTTTTTTGGGGGGGTACCAGGGATCAAACTCGGGCCCTTGTGCTTGCGAGGCAGGTGCCAGAACTACCGAGCTAAATCCCTGGCCCATGTTCTTTCTTTCTGTCTTGACAGGATCTTACCATGTAGTTCAGATTATCCTTGAAATTACTTTGTAGCCCAAGCTGGCTATGAACTCATCATGACCCTCCTGCCTCATCCTCCTGAGTATTAGGATTACACTATGTGCCGCTATGCCTGGTTGGCCTCTTGGCCTTTGTTTCTTATACATGTAAAGCCTTCGTGAATTCAAGTTCATATTTTTGGTTAGATTACATCCTAGGTAGATTTGTATATTTGATATTATATTTCATCATGAGACACATTTAGAGGTAATAAAACTAATCCCTGGCTTAGGGTGATGGCTGTCTGATCCTCTCATTACACTGTTTGGTTTTCACCTTATGAATAGAAAATAGTCTCTGTACTGTTACTTGGGAACTAAAAGGTGATCAGTTGTATATCAAGCATACACCTAATATTTTTAACAACAGTTGATAATTGTTGATTGAGTCACCCGTTCCATTAGGAACTATGTAATTATCTTAGAATTTTGTATTTACTGGCTTCCTTTTGTTTCTCTTCCTTTTTAAAATTTTTGTAGTGCTAGGGATTGAACCTTAAGCTGTGTACCTGCTAGGCAAGGGTTATGTAACTGAACATCACCCTCAGCCCACTGGCTCCCTTTAAAAGGTTGATCTCCTTCATCAGCTGGGGTTATTATTCTGAAATATAATTCATAGTGGAAAGGCAAGATAAATGTTGCTTATTTTTATATACCAATTTTCCAATTAGGGTGTTGATATAGTAATTATAATGATAATTTGGATTTTTCTGGCTTTTCCTCTTTTTGTTTTATAGTAGATCTTTAATGATTCAATTTTTTTGGTACCAGAGATCAAATTCAGGACCTTGTGCTTGCAAGGCAGCTACATCCCTAGCTGATTCAGTATATTTTAATATACTGTAGTCATTGTATTTGTTCTTGCTATAGTTTTAAAATTATGAGTTCATATTGATATTTCTAATTATTTATTTTGGTGAAATTACATAAAAGATACAATTTTTAACCTTTTATTTTGTAATACTAGGTTTTGAATCTAGAGCCTTCACACTGAGCTACACCCGCCCCCTTTTTTCTGGTACTGGGTATGGAACTCAGGATCTTGTGCTTGCGAGGCAGGGGTTGTGCCACTGAGCTAAATCCGTAGCCCTCTATCCCATTTTTTATTGTTTTATTTGGAGACAGGATCTAATTGAGTTGCCAAGTTGCCCAGGCTGGGCTTGAACTTTAGATCCTTCTCCCTCAGCCTCCCAGAGTACTGGGATTACAGGCATATGTGACAACATCCAGCTTATTTTAACCATTTACAGGTGTGTGATTCAGTGGCATTAAAATATTCATGTAATGTTTTACAGCCAGCTCTGTCAACCATCTCCTGAATTTTTTCATCATTCCCAACTAAAATGCTATACCCATTTAACAATTCTTCATTCTTCCTCTGGCAGCTCAATCACCATTCTTTCTTTTTGAATTTGACTCCTCTAGGTACTGCATATATATTCTGTATTAGTGGATGTGTAGAATATTTGTCCTCTTGTGACTGCTTGATTTCACTCAGTATGCCTTCCACGTTCATCCGTGTTATATCATGTGTTAGGATTTCTTCTGTTTTAAGGCTGAACAACCCGCTGTGTGTACACATACATGCATGCATTCATGGATAGCATATTTTGTTAATCCATTTGGCCATTGAAGGACATTTGGGTTGTCTCTACCTTTTGGCTATTGCAAATAATAGTGCTATGGGGGCATGAGTGCAAAAATATCTCTTGAGTGTCTGCTATCTCCTATTTGCTGTATTCAAATTTTTTTATTTTAAAATTTGTTATTATAATAATAGATTTATAGAGAGTTGCAAAATAAGAGTGAGGGCACATTTATTTTGTGTGTTCTTTAACATGGTGTTTTGCTATGTAGCCTAAGATGGCCCTGAACTTGTGACCCTTTGGAGTCAGCCTCCCACATGTTAGAATTACAGGTGTGCTCCACTACACTTGGCAGATCCCATGCATTTTTAGTTGTCTTTCTCCCAATGGCAACATCTTCTGTAGCTATAGTAAAATATCAAGATCAGGAAATAAGATAGGGCCTTTAGTACCAGTAGTTGGGAAGTTAAGACAGGAGGATCTTAAGGTCAGTTTGGACTACATAGTCAGACACCACTCCCATGAAAAGACCAGGAAATTGACAGATACAATATGCATTGCTTAGTCACATTTTTCAAGTTAAGCATGCATTATATCTATGTGACTGTGTTTACTTGTGTATAATTCTCTCAAATTTTTTCCTGTGGTCTTGAACACAAGGTTTTGTGAATGCTAGGCCCATTGAGCTTCATCCCCAGCTCTAATTCTATGCAGTGCTTTTTCTTGTCACCTTTTGGTGATAGTGCGCATTGTAGCCAGGGTCTCATGCATGCCAAGTAAGTGCTATGAGACAAGAGTATCACTAGTTGTCTAGGCTGGCCTTGAACTCACAGTCGTTCTTCCTGAGCCCCCTACATATCTGTGATTACTTGGGTGTGCTGACTAATTCTATACAATTTTATCACATATATAGACAAATGTAACTACCAACCTCCTGAAGATGTAGAACTTATACACTATCATAAAGATATTTGGTGTTATTCTTATATAATCCCTTTGTACTCCCTTCCTCTTCTAGCCCTTTTCTCTGCCTGATTTCCTACCATCTACTAACCTGTTAATAATTTCGATATATTCAGCTTATCAAATAAATGGAAATCATATAGTATATAATTTAAGAATTTTTAATGTAATGCCCTTTAAATCTATTCAAGTAGTTCATTCCTTTCTATTGCTGAAATGTGCTATATGATAGTTTAACTGCTCAATCATTGAGGGATATTTGGATTTGAATTAGTTTTTAGAGCTGCTATATCAAAGTATCGCAAACTGAGTGGCTTAAATAACGGAATTTCATTGTTGAGAGTAGAAATCAAAGATCAAGGGGTTGGCATGGTTGGATCCTTCTGAGGGCTGTGAGAGAAGCTGTTTATGCTTCTTCATCTTTTGAGGTTTGCTGGTGATCTTTTGTGTTCCTTGGTTTATGGAAGCATAACCCCCTTCTCTGCATTTTTACATGATGTTCTTTTTGTGTGTGTCTTATCTCCAAATTGCTCCCTTTTGTAAGGGCACCATTCATATTGCTATAAGGCCCCATACTAATGACCTCATTTTAAATTCATAACTTCTTTTAAGACCCTGGCTCCAAATAATGTGGCATTCTAAAAGGTACTGGGACTTAGGACTTCAGTATATGAATTTTTGTGCGATGCAATTCAACCTGTAACAGTTGCTTTCAATTTTGGGCTATTATGAGGAAAACTTCTAGGAACATTCATATAAATGTATTTCTGGAAGTCCTCTTTCATTAATATTTTAGTTGTACTGTGGCTGCCTTGATGTCCTGAATTTCAAAACATTTACCTTTCACATTTTGACTTTGGGGAAGAAACAAGTTGTATGGTACCAGATCTAATGAATATGGTAGATGAGGACATACCATAATGATTTTAAAGCCTCCCTTTCTGTGGGATGACACTCTGCAATATAATTTATCCTATTTTTGATCACACCTCGTAAAGACATTCATGAAAGAGGACTTCCAGAAATGCTTCAGAAAGTGGCAAGAAGGATGGGATACATGTGTTCAAAGCTAGGGGGTGAATCTTGAGTGGGATTAATCGTAATAATTGTTTTACAGTAATGCATTTTTAAATATTAAACATTCACCATGTATTTTTTTCACCATGTATTTTGATCATACTGCATAATCACTTTGTCATCCTCTCACTTAACAAGCAACTTTAAAAAAGTTTTCTTTTTAGTCCTTCCAGTCTCTTCTTCCTGTCTCTTGTGTGTGTGTATGTGTATGTATGTTTGGTATCAGACTCAAGGCCTTGCTCGTGTTGGGTGTGCATTCTACTACTGAGCCTACAACCCAGCAACTCAGTATTTGTTTTTGTGCAGACAAGTACATTCACACACACACATTTTTATTTCATAACTTATATTTATATGAAAGATAGCATGATTGATGAAGACAATTTGATGTAAATTTTGATATTAAGTGCCAGACTTAGAAGATCTTCAGGTATTTTCTGTTTTGCTTTGGTTTGGGTAGGGTTGGGGTGTTTTTTGTTTTTGTTTTTTTGTTTGAGGTAGGGTTTCACTATGTAGTACAGGCAGGCCTTGAACTCACTGTGTAGCCCAGGTTGGGGTTCAACTCAGGGTGATTCTCCTGTCTCAGTCTCCTGAGTGTTGAGATTATAGATGTTCCCTGCCATACCTATCTCTGGCTCTTAATAGAAGTGTGTCTGTGTGTTTTGGTACTGGGCATCGAACTCAGGACCTTGTGCTTGCCAGGCAGGTGCAATGCCACTGAGCTACATCCCTGGCCCTCTTATTATAATAATGTTCTTGTGCGTGTGATACGACTGTGAGTTGAATCTGCCACACTGACTTTAGAGCTAGTTTGTGATCTACAAATTATGATCACTGTGAAATAGTAGTTTACTAATAGCTAACTTAAAAAGTATGTAGCACTGAATGAACTAGTCATTCTGTGATTTTGTGTAGAAAAATGAACTGAACAGATGGTGTAGAGTTGCATACCTAGTAAGTTATGGTTAGTCAAAGTAGGTGAATGGGACTAACCTATGTGGAGAGCACAATGAAGTAAAGAATCAAGTAAAATGATGTGTGATATTTAATAAATATGAACAGAATAATTTATGTGAAGCAATTGGAGTAAAATCTTTTTTCTTATTTGAGATTTATTAATCAGGAGAGCTGAGCACAGCCATTGATGGGAGAAGGGAAGAGGGAGGGGACAGCCTGAGAGAGAGGGTTTATCATCATAAAAAAGAGTGTTTTGTGTACTATTGCCAAAGTAATTACCAAAATAAATGAGGGGTCCCTGCACATGATGAAGCTTCTCGTACGTGTTTCTCAGTTTTGCTACATTATTTGACAGAGGCCCTTTTGGCGGGGGGTAACTGGAGATAGAACTTGGGTCCTTGTGCTTGAGAGACAGGCGGCAGAACCACTGAGCTAAATCCCTGGCCCAGCAGGATGCCTTTTTGTGCATGGATTATTACAACACATTTTTTTTATTGAGTTTATTGGTACATTTAGGGATACAGTACAGTTACATTCATTGTACAACACATTTTTTGGTTGAAAAAAATTTCTACTTGAGAAGTTTCTTTTGTAATGACTTAACAGATAAAATCACTGCTACAAGAAACCATATCATAACATCAGAGCTGCAGTAATATAAATGAATCTCTCTAAAACAATAGTTTCTAGTTCTCTTTAGTAGAGTACACTTTAAGTTCTATCTAAAACATACAAGCGCTGGGCCAGGGATTTAGTTTAGTGGTGCTGCCACCTGCCTCACAAGTGCAAGGTCCCGAGTTCGATCCC
>NW_022900951.1:100511951-100520555 GCF_012274545.1 Fukomys damarensis
AACGTTTTATTACAGTAAAAGATACATTGCCATTAAGACACCCCTCAAAATATTCCCCCTAGCTTTCAACACTCTCATTCCATCTTTCTTGCTACTTTCTGAAGCCATTCTGGAAGTCCTCTTTCATGAGTGTCTTTATGAGATGTGCTCAAAAATAGGAGAATTATGCTGCAGAGTGCCATCCCACAGAAAAGCAGGCTTATTGAAAACATTATACTGTGTTTTCATCTACCTTCTTCACCAGATATGGCACCATGCAACTTCTGGTTCTTCCCTAAAGTTAACAAGACTGTGAAAAGTAAATATTTTGAATTGAGGGCCAGGGGTTTAGCTCAGTGGTGTTGAGCCTGCCTTTCAAGTGCAAGGTCCTGAGTTAGATCCCTCGTACAAAAATACAAAAAAACAACAAAATTTTTAATTGATTCATTCCATCCCAACAGCCATAACAATGCAGCTAAGAGGACTTCCAGATCTGTTTTAGAAAATAGCAGGAATGATGGGGGGGTGTTCAGAGTAAGGGGGAATATTTCAAGAGATATTAATGGTACTGTGTCTTTTACAGTAATAAATTTTAAAAAATTCAAACATGTACCGTATGTTTCAAGCGCACCTTGTATTTGTGGCAGTTTAGAAAAAAATTTTTGGCCTCATCTTGTGTAGTAATGCTTTAAAAGTCCCCATCATTTTACAGCTCAGATTGACAGTTGGTCTATTTGTGTAGTATGTTACAGTAGATGAAATATACTCATGGCATATAAAGGCACTGAAAATGCAGTGGGTTACAGGGCAAAATGTGAGGGAACTCTAGGTCATGCCTAGTACCAGTAATTACACATACGTACACAAAAACACATAAATAAGATGTTTTGCTGTTTCTTCTTAATGGATTATCTCTGTTGTAGGAGGTGTGATTGAAACATAGGACATTTAACCTTTCATGGGAATTTTGACTTTGGGGAAAAGACAGAAGTCATATGGTGCCACATTTGGTAAAGATGGATGAGGACATACCGTTTTGTTTTTACAAGTCTGCCTTTCTGTTGGATGACACTTCACAACAACATTCAGTGTAGTTTTCACACACCTCCTAAAAATACAAAAAGACTTCCAGAACTGCTTCAGAAAATGGCAAGAACTATGGGATATCTGTTCGAAATAAGTGGGAGTACTGTATTTTGAGGGGGATTAATGGCAATGTATCTTTTACTGTAATAAATCTTTAAAATTTTAGCAGTTACCTTATTTTTCCATCCCTTGTACACACATCTTTCCATGAGTTTTATGGAAACAGATGTGCATTTGAGAGATCAGTGACTGTAAATTTCTATTATTATTGTGAACTAATGCTTGTTTACATGGCTGCAGAGGTTCTTGCTGCTTTTTTGACAGCTTTAAGTTATACGTTGCTCACTTATTTGTAACAGACTCTTGTACAGTCAAGTTTTAAAATGGAATTCTTGAATATTTGTGAAATGGATTTCATTGATAGCCTTTTTTTTCCATTAATAGTCTTCATATCTTATGGTGATTTAAAAATGTAGCTGGAACATCCCATGTTCAATCAAGTGCTTATGTTTTTTGGAAAAGGTAGATTATTTTCATATTTTGCTGAAAATTATATAAGCTTTGGAGCTTTTTACCTTATTAAGGAAAAAAGTCAAAATATTCTGAGTGTAGGATATCAATGTCATAATTTTAAAATTACAATTAAAGTTACATTTCAGGAATATCAATAGTTATGCACTATGCTTGTGTAGTAGAAAGGTATTCTGAAAAAATACACACACATACACACACACACACACACACACAAAAAAAAAAGGTGTTTAATAAAGCATAGCAAAGGCCAAAAAAGAAAAAAAAAGATCCTCAAATAATTGGTGATTTAAGTAAAATCTTGTGAGTCTATACCGTATGATAAAAGCTTATTTGATAAAAGGGGGTTTACATCTAAATTTTTTATTGTGATAAACAGAACAAAGTTTACCATCTTAGCCATTTTTCAGTGTACAGGAGAGTAGTGTTAACTATTTTCATATATATGAAATATTCCCATAATCTCTTAATCTTGCATATCTGAAACTTACCCCTTAGCCAGCTCCCCTTTTTCTCTTTACCCATTGCATGGTAACTACCGTTCTGCTTTCTGTTTCTGTAATATTACTACTTTAGATACTTTATAAGAGGAATCATATTGTATTTGTCTTTTTGTAACTGGGTTATTTCCCTTAGCATTAGGTCTTTAGGGTTTTATGCATGTGGTGTAGTGTGTGAAAAAATTTCCTTCCTTTTTATGTCTGTCTAAATGTCCATCTGTCCATCCGTCCATCCATCCATCTATCCATCTATCCACCCATCTTTTGAGACACACTTGGGATGTCCTTTCTCAGCTTCCAGAGTGCTGATATTATAGGTGTGTGCCACCAGGCCTGGCTTTATTTTTCTGAGTCACAATGTTCATAAGTAGTTCAGGCCAGCCTTGAGCTCACTATGTAACATAGGCTAGTCTTGAACTACGTCTTTCTGCCTCAGCCTCTCAACTTGGATTGTAGGTGTGTGCCTATCTTCAAAATTTCCTTCCTTTTAAAGATGAAATAATAAATATTCCATTGAGTGTACATGCCCCATTTTGTTTATTCATTCATATGTAGATAGATATTTGGGTTACTTCTACTTCTTGGCTAATGCAAATAATCCTCCTGTGAACATGGGTATGCAAATATCTTTTTGAGACTCTGCTGTTTTTGAGACTCTGCTCTCCATGAGAAACCAGAGCTCTATATATGCTAGGCCATAACTATATCGCTGAGCTACATGCTTTGCTCCCTGCTTTCAATGCTTTGGTTATTCATGGTCTCTTGGGATTCTTTATGAGTTTTTGTATTTTGCTGTTTGGGTTTTTATAAGGGTTGCAGTAATCTACCCATACTTTAGGTAGTATGGTTATCACAATATTAGCTTTTAGTCCATTAACATGAGATGTTTTTCTCTGTATTTGTTAGCTTTAATTTCTTTCAGCACCGTTTTCATTGCATAGTCTTCCACCTCCTTAGTTGGGTTTATTCCTAAATAATTTATTATTTTTGATGCTGTTGCAATTAGAATTGTTTTTTTACTTCCTTTTCAGATTGTTCATTGTTAGTATATAGAAGTGCAGCTGAATTTTGTGTTTGTGTTTGTATGTGTGTGTGTTACCATGGATTGAGTCTAGGTGTGTTTTACCACTGAACTACCTCCCCAGACCTTTTTATTTTTAATTTTGAGACAGGTTCTTAGTAGGTCACCCACACTGGCACTGAACTTTGGATATTCTTTCCTTAGCCTCCCAAGTAGCTAGGAATGCCCGAGTATACTACTGCACCTGATTTGTTTACTGAATTTGTATGCTATCTGTTTATCGAATTTGTTCTGCCATTTCTGTGTATGATGGGCGACACACTGGAGTTCTCTGTATATGAGTTCATGTTGTCTGTCAACACTAACAATTTTACTTTTTGATTTGAATGCTTTTAAATTTTTTAAAAATCTATTTGGCTAGGAACATGTTTAATAGAATTGGTCAGAATGGACATCTTTACCTTGTTTTTTATTTTATAACAAGAACTTTCAGTCCTTTACCATTGAATATGGTGTTAACTTGTGGACTTTTCATAAATGACCATTATGTACAGGTAGTTTCCCTCTATTCTGTTTTTTTTTTTTTTGGTAATATTTTCCTTCTAGATTATTGAATGTTTTTATGACAAATGGATGTTAAATCGTGTTAAGTGCTTTTTTTTTCATCAGTTGAGATGATCATGTGTGTTTTATCCTTCTTGTTAATGGGCTATATATTACATTCATTTTTCTATGTTAAACCAATCTTACATTCCAAGAATAACTCCTGACTTGGTCATGGTGTACAAATCCTTTCAATATGTTGTTGAATTCTGGTTTGCCAGTATTTTGTTGGGGATTTTTGCATCAGTGTTTGTCAGGTATATTGGTCTGTAGTATTCTTTACTTGTATTGTTTTTAACTTGATTTTCAGAACGTCATTTGCATGATTTCCTTTTTGTCTAAGAATTCTTACTGTTAGAATCAAGATAAGGTTAGAGGCCTACAGTCATGAATGGTTTCCTGTTAATTCTAGCTATCTAGAATTACAAAGTGAAGAACCAAATTTGATCTGAAATAAGAAATGGAAGTACTTATACTGTGTTTACAAACTCAATTGTAAAAGCATATTCAATTTCTCATTAATTGTATATTGTGATTGGAAAAAGGTTTGTGACTTTATATTAAGTGTATTATAATACTAGGTATATTAATAAGGTCTTAGCTAATCAGAAGTGAACAGCTGAGTGGAGTATCTAGTGTTTGTGATCCTAGTGCTAAGGAGGCTGAGGGAGGAGGATGGCAAGTTTGAGGTCAGTCTGGGCTACATAAAAGGAGCCTGTCTTCACTGTCTCCAAATAAGTGACAAAAAATTAGATATGTAATCTGCATGTTCTCTTATGTGGTCATGCTAAAATGAAAAAAGAAAGTATTATGCTTATTAATAGTCACTAGAATGCTGAAGTTTACTTTCAAAATTTCCTTTATTTTCTATGAAGTGGTTTATGGTGTTTTGTACTTTGGATTTATTGTCTTTAATTTGCTAAACTGTATCTCAGTTATGGTAGTCTCCATTATCATGTAAATTAACACTGCTTCATTTATTAAAAGATGAATGATTATGTGACCTCAACAGAAACCAGAATATCAGTATTTCATTTGGATATTTTTGCTACCTTGAATAAATAAATGTAAAACCTTTTTATATGTTGAGAGTATGTAAAATGAAAATTTTATTTTGAGTCCAGGCAAGATTATCTTATCGTCATCTACTTTGTTGTAAGATTTGCCATGAGATACATGCTTTTGCCTAAAATCTAATGAGTGGTACACAGTGTAAAATGGTTTTGATTGCAATGTCATATTTTACTTAAATCATGTAATAAATCATTTATTAGTGTTAATACAAGAATTTGGTTCCTTGTTGTTAAGTTTCATTTTCATATTTCTAGATAATCCAGTTATACCAGCTAATTGGATTGCATTTGAAATATTGATAGCTGCTATATCTAGTTGTAATTACCCACTTATTCATGATGTCTTACCATGTGGGAAACTTTGTTAATAGGATATATAAACATTTAAATTAGTTTATAAAGCTAAATGCAGAAATTAGTCTATAAAGCTAAATGCAGAGTGTGATATTCAAATATAAGTATGTACGTACAGTGGGCCATGTGATCCCAGTCATGTTAAGGGGTGTGTGTGTGTGTGTGTGTGTGTGTGTTTGTTTTTGGCTTTCTGAGACAGGGTCTTGCTATGTAGCTGAGGCTGTCTCAAACTTGCAGCAATCTGCCTGCCTCAGCCTTCCAAGTGCTAGGATTACAGGCATGTACCACCGTGTCCAGCTTGAGTTATATTTTGAAAGTGTTCGAGAATCCAGGAAGACAAAGAAACTAGAAAGATTGCTGAGCAGTCATATCCTATCATACTCTTAAAAATTGGAGAGAAACAGGTGTATTTTCCAGTTCTGCCTGGCCTTAGTTTCTGGCAGGGTATAGTGATGTCATATCTCTGTAGACTGCCCCAAATGCTCCTTTCCCTCTTTCAGAAAGTAGAAATTATTTTTGAAGTGTTGTGGCCTTAGGCATGTTGAATTTGTGTACTTATTTTAGAAAGACCTTTTACTTTTGGTCTTCTTTTAAAATATTATTTTAAAGTGTTTAGGTGCTAATATTACACCTGTCCTCCAATTAGTTATGGCATGTACACAGAGTCATTAATTCTTTGCATATTTCTTTCAGCCATACCTCATCCAAATTAAATACTAGAACAAGGTCTACCATTATAAATACTTTAGGACTCCCATCTAGGTTTCCAAAGAAAGGATGCTTGCAAATGATATATGTGGTAGCTATAGTGAATGTTGTCAAGGGGCTTTTAGATGGAGATTTACTACACAGTTTGAGCACACATGATCATCACTTGATTTGTCATTCTTTTCACCATGTCATTTACTCAGAACGCTACATCACAAATTGACATGATGGTGAGAGGGAAGAAAAATACCTTTTGAGTAATGAGGTTTTTAAAAAGATTGTTAGTCATCAAAAGGGCAGTAAGTTTTTCTCCTTTTAAAGTAGGTATTATGGCAAATTAAAATTTTTGTGAGCTTTTCATTTAACATGAATCTGACACAGGAATAATAGTAACTTTCCTGTTTGATCAAATATATAATTAGAGTAATTTCACACTCACAACCTCAAACTATAAGACAGTCTCTTCTAAGAGAGTGGGTAGGCCAATGAAAGGAACATACTTTTGGATCCTGTTTTTGAGAGTCTTTGTAAGAAAGTTTCTATTCCCTGCTAAAAGTGAGTTAGCAGACATAGGAAAATTTCATGATAGAACTCAGTTTGTTTAACTTTATAAGATTATGGATCTAAAATATGAATGTTAGGGTTGTAATTAATTCCCCAAGTAGTTTAGGTTTTAAAAGGATACATTTTCCTTTCATAATTTGTCTTGTGTTAGGAAAAAATAAGATTGCAAATGAAAATTTTTAAAACTACATTTTACCACTCTGATATGTTAATTTGTTCTTTTGTTTCTTTGCCTTTGGTTTTTGTTAGATCCCAGTGTATGGTTTTTTGGTTTGCTTTTTTTGAGATAAGCTCTTACTGTGTAGTTGAGTCTGGCTTTGGGGAATCCTGCCTGCTTCAACCTCCTGTTTTGTTTTTTTTTTTTATCAAACTGCCCACATTGATACACAGTCATACACTTTGTGGCATGAATGTTATATTTATTAAAGTGATAAACCATCACTTAATCCACTGCTGGACATTTCAGCAATTCTTAATTTTAAGTGTTTATAGTATAATAATGATGACATTTTTGAAATGTTATATACATAAACTAGATATAAGCCTTTTGGGTAGAAGGATGTGACCCTTTCAGGGGTAATATTAAGATAAGGGAATGGAATGTTGGTATATGAATTTGCTAGCTTTTAGCCCCTGAATAAGTCTGCAGTTTTAGTGAGAGAATTAACATACCAATTACTTAAGTGTCCCCCTTCACCATGTTCCCCAGTAATAAATGGATTGTGAGGGACCTTATTAGTGATGATTCTGTTTCTGTCTGTAGATGACTTGATTGAATTAAAAGACACTTAAAAATCATCATTCCTTTAGGGAAATGATTAAAATTGTCCTAAGATTGTTTTAAATAATATATAAAAAGTAACACATTGTTTTTTGTGTGCTTTAATTTGGGAGGGGCAATGTTAGTGAATTTAGCAGGTCCGTTTTTGGAGCAAAAGATGTAAGCACAATTACAGTTTTTACATATTTGAGTCTATATGTTTTAGTAATGGCAATATACTACTACTTTATAGTTCCCCCTTATGCATGGGGGATATGTTTCAAGATCTTCAGTGGATTCCTAAGTCCAAGGATAGAATTGAATGCTATATATACTATACAGTGTTTTTCCCTATATATACATATGCACAGATTATAAAGTTTAGTTTATAAATTAGAAAAATATATTAATAATAAAAGGGAACATTTATAACAATCATACTGATAAAAGTTTACACGTTGGGGCCATTGTTCAGTAAAATAAGGGTTACTTGAAAACATACACTATGAGAGTGAAACAGTAGATCTGATAACTCAGACAGAGCAAAGTGACTACCAGGTGGGTACTGTATATGCACTATAGCTGGGATGCCTCATGTACTGAGCGGGATGAGGTGGGATAGCACCTCATTCTTTTCTGCTGCCCTGAATGGCTCACATTTTAAAATTTAAAAATTTTTATTTTTGGAATTTTCTCTTTAATATTTTTGTACAGTGATTAAGGGTAAGTAAAACTACAGAAAGCTAAACTGTGGACCTGCTCTATAGATTTGAACCCTAACATGGTGGTTCTACTTTAATTTATTATGCTTTTTACCCAGTCTGAATGTGATTGCTTAGTTTTCAGTAAGGGAGAAGCAGAAGCTAGTTATTGCTGGGTAGGTCCCTCCCCCACAAGAAAAATAGTGATTGGCTTTAATGCAAAGTTCATGCCCCTGCTTTATTTTCCAAAGCTGTTGGAATGGCATTTTTTCTGTAGTAGCTAAAATGAATAGGTACCTATAATAAGGACCTCAAAGTTTTCTTTGAAAACTAGGTGAGAGCTCCACCTTGTGATCTTTGAGCATATTTTTTTTTAAAGTTAATAACCTGAAGTAGCACAGAAATGACATGGGTATTTTGCTTTTGAAATTCATTTTATTTGAACATTACTTCTTATAGCTTTAGGCTTCTCAGTTTAAGTCAGATGGTTTTAAGCACTTTGGAAGACAAGAATTTGTGATGTCTGGGAAGGGGTTTTATGCAGGTGTAGATAACATTTTCAGCACTTTATATAAATTAAAGTTTACATGCTTCAAAAATTCACAGTTGTGCAGTCCTGTGATATTAGCACCCTAGGAGGCAGAGGCAGGGGGATCTTAAAGTTTTAGTGCAGCCCCGGCAACCTGGTGTGAGAACCTGTCTCAAAAAAAAAAAAAAAAAAAAA
>NW_022900951.1:100520812-100560931 GCF_012274545.1 Fukomys damarensis
AAAGTACGCAACAACTCCCATGGTTACAGGCCCCACCTCCGGTTACAAGATCCCAATAATGAATGTAACTGTACTGTATACCTAAAATGTACCAATAAACTCAATAAAAGAAGAAAAAGTAAATTTAAAATAAATAACTAAAAAGTGGGTTGAGGATATAGTTCAGTGTGATTGCCTTGAGGTCAGTCTGTAGTACTGCATGCACACACACAAAAAGATTCAACTTAAACATTGACTTATCACCCCCCCTAAAATTGCAAAGTAACCTTAATATTTATTATTGTTGTTATTATGATATGCTGTTTTAGTGGCAAATTAGTTCCTTGATGATTAAAATAGTAAAAACCAGATTTACTCCCAATTTGCTTTTCTTACATTTAATAACGTGTCAATAAAAGTGCCTTTTAGTAGAATTAAATATTTTCACATTTCTTGTATAGGCAGCTACATAAGGGCAAGCATCACTACTCGCTTGTTTTACTATGTTCCTAGTGCTTAGCACTGTGCTTGGCATATGGTGGATACTTTTAATTGGTTGGATGACTTTTTAATTTTTAGAAACTTTAAAAAAGTATTTTGCTTAGATAGGGAGTTATCTAGTTCAATATATTTTAATCTCTGTCAGACCCTGATATAATATTCTTTTAAAAATATAGGCACCTTATTTTGAGAGATTCCCCATCCTAGGTTTTGCTTTTGTATTTGCTTTGGCTCCTAATCATCAAATTCCTAGCCAGGCATGGTACTGTATACCTGTAGTCCTGGCACTTGGGAGGCTGAGGCAGGAGGAGGGCCAGGAGTTTGAGACCAGCCTGAGCTGCATAATGAGACCCTGTATTAAAAACGGGGTGAGGGAAAGAGTTATACCTAATTATCAAATTCCTTTTTAGTACAAAATGGGTATATCTTATCTTAATAGCTCAGATGTTGGATGTTTTTGTACTAGACCTTATCCAAAAGGCTAAGAGGAAGCAATAGCTGTTGGAGCTTTTTAGTGTTTGCATGGACTTTACTTGTTAAGCATTTCTGCTCTGAAATTGGAAGTGCTCCAAGATCTGAAACTTTTGGGTACTGTTTTGGTGCTTAGAAGGTTTTAGATATCAGAGAATTTGGGGTTTGGGTATTAGGAATGCTTAGTCCATATAGCCTGTACTGTGCAAAATAGTTCGAACTGGAAAGACTTCTTTTACACTAAAAAAATTAATTTTGTGATATTTTGGGGGAATGTAGTATATCATATAATATTTAATGCTGTTTGCATTTCAGGGCTGATACACTTTTTACATTCCTCAGTGGTAATTCCTTAACACACTTTAGTTATGATTTTTTTGGGGGGGCGAGGGAACTTGTTTATTTTGTACTGGGTCTCACTATGTCTAGGCTGGCCTTCAATTCCCTATGTAGGTGCATAGTGCAGGGCACTCAGGGCAGTTCTCCTTCCTTACCCTCCTGAAAGCTGGGGTTACAGGCATGTGTCACCACACCCATGCTCTGAGATCTTTAAAGTCTGCTTAAAAACTATATTGGAAGAAAACAGAAAGTTTGGTGTGTGTTTTGCTTTGTTTTGTTTTGTGCTGGGGATGGAGCCTCAGCTAAATCCATGCATTATCATTGAGATACACCCCTTAGCCCTAGTAAGTTTCTTTTTTATGAACAGCTTGGAGAGGTAAACAGAAACAGGTGAGGATCACCTGGTCATGTTTTATTTCCATCTTACCATCTGGATGACCAGATCTATTGGTTTGTGCCTTCCCAGCTCCCTTTAAAAAACAAAATAGTTCACTGTATAAAATGCGTTAGGATTTTAGGAGACAAAGGTGTGTCCTTCAGGTGATAAGCCTTAGAACTCTGGTGTATTACTTAAGTTATTTAGGTTATAATGAAAATAATGACTTAGTAAGTAGTCTTGGAGGGAAACAGTCCTGTGACAGCAATTTAGGGCAGGTAATAAACATACCAATAGTTACATCTAAATATTGTGTGGTATAAATAGCTATCGGAAAAAAACACAAATTCAAAGTGGTAGTATATATAATTCTTGATTATTCAGGGCTTAATTCATGGGTTATTCATTCTTTCATTACAACATTTGTTTTGCTATTCATAAAGTATTTTTGTAAACAATTCTTTGTTTTAGCTTAACTGGAATAAGCTCAGAAATGCAGTGTTCTGAACCTCATTGTGTTTAAATAAAACTGGCTATTTCTGATATGTTAAAACACATCTAAAGAGATTTAAAATTAATGTAAAAACTGAACATACTTTCTCCCCCACTCCTTTCTTGCTTTCCTTTTTCTTTCTTTCTTTCCCTGGTGCTAGGGATGGAATTAGGGTCTTTGTACTGATCTGTATCCTCAGCCTTTTTATTTTTTATTGTGAGACATGTTGCTGAGTTGTCCAGACTAGACCTAAATTTGAGGTCCTCCTGCCTCCGCCTCCAAAAGTGCTGGGATTACTGGCACGTCCCACTGTGCCCCAGGCTTAAACCATCTTTTTCTTTTATGATGTCCATTCTATTGGCAGAAATATTCAGATTTCAACAGCTTGTTATATTTAGCATTTAGTGTTACCTACTTTTTCTTTTCTTTTGGTGACTACCAAGTATTGCTCTTGGGAATTAAAAAGATACCAAGACAAAATTACAGCTTGGTATGGTGACACATGTGATGCATGCCTATAAAACTCGTACTTGGGAGGCTGAGGCAGGGAGGGTAGCAAGTTTGAGGTCAGCTTGGACTGCATAACAACTTCAGGCCAGCCTGGATTACATAGGGAGACCCCCCCCCGCCCCTTTTAAATAGCTTCAGACCTTAGCTTTTATTTTCATTTTGTTATAGACTGGTCATTTGGTTTTTACTTATTATCTCATTTAGTAAATATATCTTTGACCTTAAGAGTTAGAAATGATAACTTTGTATGGCCAGACTTGCACTTGCTTGCTCACAAGTGGCATTATATTGTCCATATTACTCTCCCCTCCCTCTGTTCTGGGGTTAGAACCTAGAGCCTCATGCATGTTAAGCAACTTTTGACAGTTTTTGTTTTCAAATTAATTGTAAGTTCCTTGAGGGAAATAGATCAAGTCTTTTTTCTTCTCTTTCTCAATACAGTGTGCTATTATCATGAAGGAATTGTTTATTAGTAAGCCAGGCTTTGTACTGAATGTTTCCTCAAGGGTAGAAAAACCTGTTCTTAAAGTGTTTAAAATTACATCTTAGGTTTTTTATTAGCTCCTTTTAACCATAGCTATAAAACCGTCTGTAAAAAGGTATACATTTTCAGGCATTTCATATTACAGTTAAAGCTTGTTATAGGGATTTTAGGACCACTAAAAACAGTTATATCCTGTTCCTTTTTAGGGTATGTGTGTGGTGGGGGTTGTGCCAAGCTAGAGAATCATAAAGAAATTTTGGACATTATTGGCTAAAATGCAAGCTTCTGTCTAACTCTGTGGAGTACTATTAATGTGTAACTATAGGTGGTCTAACAAGTGTCTATCTAGAAAACACAGTCAAATGCAAGGGGAGCAAGTCCTTATTTACTAAAATATGTTAGTAGACACTGGAAAATTTAGCTTTTAGGTGTGAATACCCCTTTCCAATGTTTTTGATATGGCAATGTGTCCTTTTCTCCTTCTTGAAGGAATTATCTTTCCTAGAAGAAAGAAACCAACTGTCATTTTACTCACGTAAATATATGAGTATATTTCTGATATTGGGGTGTTCCAGAAGATGATAAAGAAATGATAGCAGCTCCAGAAATACCAACTGATTTTAATCTACTACAGTAAGTAATTTATATTGTGGTACATTTTAACTTTTCCCCCCACAAAATGGGAAATAGTAACTTTGATTAAATTTATTTCTTTTGGAGAAGATCAAATATGTGAAATAGTATGTATTTTTGTAACAGTTTCATCAATGCTCATTGGGCTTTGTAGTAGTATTTCATACTTTTGGTGGTATTTTTACAGTGTATAGTTTAGTACTTTTTGCTGTGCCATTTTAAGTCTATGGCTGGTTTTGCGAAAGGATTTTTTGAGGGAGCATAATGAGATTCTTAAAAAAGTTAAATGTTTCCATTAGTGAGGAATATATACCATAGGTTAATGTTTAGGATGTAAT
This sequence comes from Fukomys damarensis, assembly GCF_012274545.1. Classification (NCBI taxonomy): domain Eukaryota; kingdom Metazoa; phylum Chordata; class Mammalia; order Rodentia; family Bathyergidae; genus Fukomys; species Fukomys damarensis. Next base: position 100,524,937 of record NW_022900951.1, read on the forward strand.
GACATATTTCTGCTACAAAACCAAATGATGATAGGCTAAAACAATTCTGTCTAGGAGAGTAGAAATACAAGTCTACAACTTTTGCAGAAAGAAGCTATATGCATATTGGTCCACAAAGTGATTTCATCATAGGTATGATTTTTACTCCTGTCTTTAAAGCTACCTGCATGCCTTAATTAACTTTTACTCTGTTTATTCCTTGTTTTTTGATGTACTAAGGAAATTGAACTACTATATGTAACAGTGTTTTTTATACTAAACTCAAGTTGCATGAGGTGCCTAAGTAGAAAGTGGTCCTTTAAAGTGTCCATAGATAGGTTTAATATCTCTCTCCCTCTCTCCCCTCCGTCCCTGCCCCCCCTTCCTTCTTCCCTCCCTCTCCCCCCTCTCTCCCTGTCTCTCCCTGCCTCCCTCCCTCTCTCCCTCTCTCCCTCTCTCTCTTTCTCCTGTTAGGTTCTTTTTGAGACTTTATTTGGAACAAGTTTGGTTGCTAAAACTTTTGAACATCACAGACAGACTGTACATAATGACAGTCAGTGTCTATTTCTAATGGTATGGAGATTTTCATATTTTTAATACTTTTATCTTTGGAGTTTGAGTCTACTAGGATATTACCAATTTTAAAAAATATCCTAATAGTCAAATCTAATCTATGATATGAACTTTTTTAGTAAATAATGTCTTTTTTCAGTATATAATCTCAATGCAGTAAAGAAATATAATCTTCTCTTTGCATCTTTATAAAATATGAGCTCATTGCAGATACTCAGGAGACTGAGACAGCTTGGGCAAGCCAACAAGACTATTTCATAAAAAGAGCTGTGGTGTAACTCAGTAGTGGAACATCTCTATTTTGTATATGTTATGAAAATTGAACCCAGGGCCACAAGTACGCTAGAGAAATGTTCTACCACTGAACCACATTTCTAGCCCTCAAAGTGTGATTTTTAATCCTAGTGTTTATGTATTTTTTAAGTTTTGATTTGTTTTTAGTATTCCTGGTGATTGAACCAAGGACCTTTTTATTATTATTAAATAATAATTTTTGTGGTATCAGGGATCGAACTCAGGACCTTGCAAGCGTGGTGCCACTGCGCTAAATCCTTGGCCCCATTATTTATATATAAATGAATGCAGGTGGCTTATTACTATTTTATTATAGCCCCAGCCCTTTTATTATTTTTAATTTTTGAGACAGCACCTTGCTAAATTGCCCAGGATGATTCTGAGGTTTCCATCCTTGTGACTTAGCCTCCCAGAGTAATGTGATTATGGGCCTGTCTCCAAGATACCTGGTTCTCTTTTAAGGTTCTTGAGAAAAATTTTCTTGTTTTACTTTTTGTTTGATGGAGGACATAAAGTAGCTGAGAATGAAATTAAATTTTGGCTTTGTTAGTCTAAAATTATCCAAGACATTAAGTTTTCCCAAGGCAGCACCTTTGGTAAGGATTTCACATATTCCAAGTCTTTACTTTCTTTGTAAAGTTAAGTATTACTTTGGTTAAAAATATTGTGTATTTTGTGTAAGATACTGTTTGACTCTGTCAGGAATTAATTTATATATGTCTACCTTTATGAGCTCTTCCTTTATTTTGTCTTATTTATTTCTTTGTAGTATTAGCAGTCAAAATAGAGATTATATTATATTATTATTAAATTATATTATGTATAACTTACTGAGCTAGGAGCCTGAGTCATTCTTAATAGTCATTCAATTTTTGGTGCATGAACTCTTAAGAAATGATATTTATCACAAGTTCTTTCCTCATTATGATAGGACATGGTTAGGATTCCTACTAGAGTGTTTAAATTACTTTGTAGGTAAGTGCTACAAATAGTAATGTTTTCCTGATAGCATCATAACCATCACTTTAGATTTATGAAGTGTTCCTACATCACAGCCTCTGGATAACTGGTTTTTGTTGCAGTAAAAATGGATTTAAAAGAAATCTTGATTGAGAAGATTAGCTTTATAAAGATAGCCTTTCCATTTGATTCTATGCATTTTAAGCAAAACCAGAACTATGTTTGCACATTTAGTGTGGTAAAATAAATTTGTCTGTCATGGATGTGGCCCAGTTATAAAATCTGGTGTGACCCAAATAGCAATGTACGTAAGTATACTTGCTCTAAGTATTTAATTGTGCATATGTTACTACCTAGACCCATGTTTATACATGTGGAAAAGATGACATGTTTATCTAAATCACTATTTCCTTATGTGTGTGAGAAAATCAAAATTATACAAAAGGTCTGTTTTTAGGACTACAGATTTACTTTATGTGATGCATAGTGAAGAGGCTTTCGAGATTTCATTCTTCCCTGTGTCCATGTTACAAATGAGCACACTGAGATGTTTTTGCTTGCACAAGACTAGTTGTTTAGTGCTAGAATTGGTTCTTCTGACTAGTTTACTGCTGCTTAAAGGGATTTTAAGTATTACTTCTCTCCTGTTTCAAATGATGTAGTTTCTTAAAATGTTGTATGCATACCCTTTCAGATATACATGTTTTATATAGTAATTCACACTTACATTTATAAATGATTTTCAAGTGAGGTAAGAGAGATAACAGGATTGATAGTAACTCTAAAATTCCCTGAAAACGTTAGTCTGATTCTGAGTGTTAATATAGTTTCCCCTAAGTGCAGTGGTCTTTGAACCAGAAAATGCAACCAGACATTATAACCGAATACCACATTCTCAGCCTTAAATTTTGAGTGCCACTGGTTTACTTTTTATGCTTTGGTTAAAAATGAGTAAAACTTAAAAGTGTTGAGATATTTGTATTTCAGTTTGCTGTTATTATAGCTGGTTATGTAATCTTGTAATATACTATGCTTTGATTTGGTAAAGCATCTTAGTTACTTTTAATGCTTATAATAAGTATTGTAATGAGTTAGCTAATCCTTTTAGAAAAATTTCATAAATAAAAACTCATGTATGTTTTTAAGGATGGTTTTAAATGTTTGCTTATTTTTGTTTCAGGGAGTCAGAAACACATTTTTCTTCTGACACAGATTTTGAGGACATTGAAGGAAAAAACCAGAAGCAAGGCAAAGGAAAAGTATGTACCAAATATTTGACTTAATTTTGGTTCCTAAAATTGAATCAGAGAGAGAGATGGGGTGGGGGGATTGTGTGTGTGAGAGAGACAGACAGATGGAATTTTTCTTTTAAAAATGGTTTGTTTGGGGGCCTGATTGGTATATTAAGTCTATATTAAACCTTCTGAATACATACAGGTGATCCTTTGTGCTTCCAGACCAAATAACTTGTGGTTATCTGTATGCACTGCTATAAAGTTGAAATTAATAACACATCATTGTTTCTTGTAGTTTATTTTTTAAAAGCAATAGTTAAACAAAATGCGGTTTGACTAGCTTTTTAAAAATTTCTCCATAAATATATAATAGATGTTTTTTCCAAAATTAAATCAATTCATGATTTTTTTTTACTCTTAAAGCACCCTAAATATGTAACATATAAGCTAAGTGTGATGATGCATACCTGTAATCCCAGGATACTAAGGCAGGAGGATAATTTTGAGTTTGAGACCAGTCTGGGCTACAGAGTGAATTCAAGGCCAGCCTGAGCTACATTGCTACCCTGTTTTAAAAAAGCCAAAACCAAAATGTAACAGAACCAATTTAAATTGTTTAACATAATGTGCAGCAATCATTTTACCCTTTATAAGTAACACTGAATATAAAAACTAACAAAATTAAATTCTGAATTGATCAAATGCAAGTTTAGATTATGAGTGGCTTTATTAGAACTATAGATAACTTGCTATTTTGGAATGTATATTTGACTCTGTATTCATGTACAGACATTCCTCATTTAAAGACCGAGCTCTATTCCTGTGATTTGGTTGTTAAATGAATTGATCACTAAGTGAGGAATTGTATGTATATACTATGTACAGTACAATATTCAGAACAAAGGAAACTCCAACTTGATGTCTTCGCTTTTATTTGCATAACTCTTACATTCAATATTGCATTGTATAACAACATAAAACTATAGTACTGTGCTACTGTACAATCAGCAAAAATTATAGAACTGAATAAACAAGGTGTAGTATACAAAAAAAGACATCGAGGTTGTAGAAACAATATATAGAACTACGCCCAAAAAAGACAGGTTATAAATCTGAACAGTCATTAAACAGGTAATTCTTTCAACAAGGAACATCTGTAAATACATTGGAATGAACATTTGACTCCATGCATGTAAATATATTGTTCAAAAACTGACTTGTTTTTGTTGGTAAGTATTTTTCCCAAATTGAATTTTGGATTTATATTTTTTCATGGCATACATTGAAAAAGAAAAAATGTACAGTTAATAAAATGAAGTTTTCCCATAACCTGTCACTCAGGTAATTTATTCCTTAGACATTTTGATGAACATACTTTTATATATGTTTGTAAACTTGCACGCAGAATTTTATTTAATGTAATCATACCATGCAAACTGTATAAAATATGCTTCTAAAATGCAGTGGTGCATCGTCAACAGCTTTCCCATAAGTGAATATACCTCTAATTATTAACGGTGGCACAGCATCACATTTTATGTATGGAACATAATTTATATAAGTAGCTCATGGACTATTTCTTAGGGTGCTTACAATTAATGTGTTTATAATTTTCATGTTGTCTTAGTTCCTTAAGATGAGAGAGACAGAAAGACAGACAGAAGTGAATGGAAATGTTAACTTATGACTGTCGCAAATAAATATATCCATAATTCTCATGGGTGATATATGGTTGTTCATTAGAAAATTGCTTTTTTTAAATCTGCTTTTGCCTTTGATTTAATATACAAGTTGAAGTAAGATCTTCTATGGCATCTGAATAGAGAAGTCTCTAAAGATTTTTGTTTGCTGTGTGGTGAATGGAACCCAGGGCCTCTTATGTGAAGAATGCTTGCTATCACTATTGCTATATCTTTAGCCTCTCTAAAGTTTTTGTGACACAGTTAGATTAAATTTATGTAGCCAGTGCTGTGGGTGAATGTGTTAGGGGCTCAGATCAAGAATTTATAATAACTATGTTTAGTACTATACTATGTATGTTGGACATACGGTGCAAATTTATGTTACCTAATTTAATATTTGAACAACCCTGTGGATTTAAAAAACTTCCTTATTTTATAAATAGGAAACTTAGGTCAAGAAAATCTCAGTGGTTAGAGCATTTGAGTCCAGGTCAGTGCTCTTAATCCACTATACTACCTCCTAAATTAATCTTTTATTTAGATATTTTTTTTTGTAAGACTGTACCCAGATAAGAATGTTTATTTATTTATTTTTTGGGGGGGAGGTTATTTTTGTTTTTTGTACCGGGTATTGATCTTGGGCCCTTGTGCTTACAAGGCAGGCGGTGGAGCCTCTGAGCCAAAATCCCCAGCCCAAGAATGTTTATTTCTTATTCGTCCCTTGTAGCATTACTCCTTGCACATATATTTTCTCTAGCAGAGCATATCCTTTGAGCCATTTTAATTGTACTAATTAATTTTTCATACTTACAGGGAATATTGAGACAGGATAGATAAATTGCAAATATATAGCACCATGTTAATTAACATTTTATACTCTTTGAGTCTATTCTTTGTAAAGATCTTTTAACCTTATCGGTGAAATACTTTTTAGTACAAAAGCCTTTCACTTTACAATTAGTAATGACTTAGATTCACAAAGACTGAATCTCATTAACACAGTAAACTAACTAAGGCAGTATCTTTGAGGCATTTGTAAGGGGTTTGAAGTAACTATTCAAGAGTGGTGGAGCCAGGCTGGAATTTAGATCAGTGGTTCTGCTGCCTGCCTGACAAGCACAAGGACCCTGGTACCAAAAAAACAAAACAAAACAAAAAACAAAAAAAAAACACCATAAAAACAAAACAGAGTATGGTGGTTGAGACTCTTGAAGAAAGAGAAAGGTCCATCTATGGAGTAATGTATAGATATACACAGGCTGTCAAAAGAAAGAAATTTGTAAGTGTGGCTATTAGATCAGGGTTTTTTGTAATGTCCACAAGCTATGCATGGTTTTTACATTTTAAAAGTGTTTTACAGTAAGGAAGATGCAACAGAGATGGTATGTGGTCCCCAAATCCTGAAACATTTATTACCTGATAATTTACAGAAAGTTTGCTTACCTTTGTTGTATAGATTGTTAAAATGTGTAGGTCTAAAAGACATTTGAAAGAATCAAATCTAGAGATTTAAGAGAAAATTTCCTGTAAAGATTTTAATCTAGTCCTGGCATTTAAAAAAATATATGTTGCTGGGGATTGGCTTCGGGGGCCCCATGCATGCTAAGCAACTCTTTCCCTGAATTACATTCCCAGCCAGCCCTTTTTAAATTTTGAGACAGCATCTTCCTAAATTGTCCATGCTGCCCTTGAATTTGTAATCCTCCTGCCACACCATCTCAAGACATTACTGTGTATACCATTCAGAGCTCATACATGGTAGGCAAGCACTCTCCCACTGAGCTACATTTTCCAGCTCTGTTGTTTTTCTTTAACCTGCTATAAAAGCTGTGGGAGTTATTTTATAACTGAGTTATACAGGTAACCTTTTCATTGACTGATGAAGTTCCTACTGCCATTACTGACAATTTCCTCATAATGGGGCTTCATTTCCACAGTGTTCATTAATTGAATTTTCATAAGTGTTGGAGAGAAAACCCAGGACTAGAATCAGGTTCATAGGGCTATTAATAATGTTCAGAATTCCTGTTTATAGCCCTGCAATGATTTATAAGTCTAAGAGAAATTAAGTTAAAACATTGAACTAAGTATGAATTCCTTACTTGATAAAGGCATGTGTTATTCTTGCTGCCCATTTTACACTGCACCCCAGAACACATGGGGGACTTCTTATTATAAAGCTTGGATATAACCACCCTGTTATACTATTTTGTTGGAGTTTCTCTGGTTATGTTAGGGGTCTTTTTTGTTTTTTTTGCAGTGATTTTCAAACTTTGTTGATATTTTAAGGGCTTTTGATGCTGTGTTTTCATATAATTTTCAGAATTGGTTCTATCTGGAAATTGGTTCAATTTCAGTCTTTCCAGCAGATTTAGATTCAAGTAACATTTATTGAGCTGTTTACTGTATGTTTTCTTATTTTCAGTGATGACAATATTTTCTGATATTATGTTCTATGTATATTGTTAACAAATACATTTTCATTATCACAGTAAGACTTTGAGGAAGGTATAATTTGTATCCACTTTAAAAATTAGGAAAACAAAATCATTGAAGCATAGTGCAGTTAAGTAACTTTCCCAAGATCGCTCAGCTAGTAAGCGTAGAAATTTGGACCTGCACAGTCTGTGTTCTGCCGTGCTTCTAATAACTCTAAAGTAATGAGCTTATGGTAGTATAAATGAAAACAAAAGCTACAAAGAAGCTGATACAGTAATAATTTTCTTGTGTTGTATGATATGACATTCTCATATAGGTCAATTTATGTATGTTATAATTGTTATCCTGTCAGCTACTTCTACAGTAGCTTTGTTTTACACTCTCAAAGATAGTGATGCAATTTAACCAATTTATATTTTTTATGCAGACTTGTAAAAAAGGCAAAAAGGGCCCAGGAGAAAAGAGCAAAGGTGGAAATGGAGGAGGGAAACCCTCTTCTGGTCCAAACCGAATGAATGGTCATCACCAACAGAATGGAGTGGAAAACATGATGTTATTTGAAGTTGTTAAAATGGGCAAGAGTGCTATGCAGGTAATATTTATGGTGTTCATCCCAGTTGTGTATTTTAAACTTTACAAGTATAACTCTGATATTTCTTACTGTGTTTTAAAAAGAATACTACTTATTACAAAATTTACTACTTATAAACTACTCAAAACTCTAGGAATGTGTCTGTTTGAATATAAGATCTTTAAGCTGTTCTGTGTCATTTTCGGCTCCTTTATTTTATCTTGATAGCACATGATAAAAATTAATTTGGTTTAAAAAATATGCCAATATAAATGCTGGCTATGAGTTTTCAACTTACCTTGAATTTATATAGCTGCTAGAAGTCCTTTGTCTATGTAGAATTTCTGTAATTCTGTGTACTTTTGTGAATTGAATTATTTTTAGTCACTTGTCTTTTAATATTTATACTTGTGCTTGTTTTGTAGCAGAAGAATAAAACTTTGGATGCACATCTATGTCAAATTATCCTAATTGTGTTTTCTTCTCCATTATTTTATACCAATAGATGTATTTAGGCTTTACATAGCCAAATCCATAAGGTTTTAAAAGTTTATTAACTACTATAGTCGAGGAATAAAAAATCCACCCCCCAACTCTCTAATATAATGTTCAGCCTGATGATGAATTCCTGAGCTCAAGCAATCTTCCTACATTAGCCTCCCTTATAACTGGGAATATAGGCATGCGCCACAGTGCCCAACTTGCAACATACTAGTTTTGGGAGATGGGGCCTCACTATGTTGCCCAAGCTGGTCTTTAATTTGTGGGCACAAGTGATTTCTCTTGCCTCAGCCTCCCAAATAATTAGGACTATGGGTGTGTGCTACTGTATCTGCCTTAAAGTTTTATTTAATCTGTAAAAACTATAGAGAATAGTTTTTCTTTTAGTCAATAGATGGTAAAGAGTTTTTTTGTTTGTTTGTTTGGGTACAAGGGATTGAACTCAGGTCCTTGCGCTTGCAAGGCAGGCCACCGAACCACTGAGCTAAATCCCCAGCACAAAGAGGTTTTTTTGATGGAGGGGGTGCGTACTGGGGTTGGAACTCAGGACTTGGTGCTTGTGAGGCATGCATGGTGCCACTGAGCTAAATCTGTAGCCTAAGAATGATTTTATGACAACTAATTATTTAGGCTTTTTGTTGTTAGTAAATAAAACACAAAGTTTGTTTATAAAGATATAATTACTTTGTAAATAAAATATCAATGCAGAACACTTTCCTATATAAAACTTAAAAAAAAACCCTGAGCTTGCATCAGTTTTACAGAACAAGGAAATTAATAGACAGCAAATTAATAGCATTCTAATTTACCTTCGTTTATCCACCCACTAAACACTAAAGTTCACTTCTCTACAGTTGTGACTAGTGTCAATTTTCTCTTATTTAACTTTTTAAGATGATCAATTTGAGTATGCATTTGGCCTTCTTTTGTTAATTTGGCTGTGTTTTATTTGGAACCTAGGACCTTGTGCATGCATATTCAACTTTTTAAAAAAAGAATAATACTATGTTTCTGTGCTGTGGTTTATTTAGTCACTCTGTGACTTCAAAAGTAGCTTCCTCTCTCCAGTTTCCCTTTTGGATTAATTTTATCAAACTGATATATTCTCTCAGTTACCTTGTGGTGTATTTCATTACTTTCATTTTTATTTTTTCCTGTAATATTTTGTTATAAGTTTAATTAATTTATTTATTTTTGTACCAGGGATTGAACTCAGGACCTTGCACTTACCAGGCAGGCACTGTGTCACTGAGTTAATCCCCAGCCCATGTTCTAAGTATTAAAATGCATTAATCTCTTTTTTTCTGGAATCTTCTTTATTAACATCTATTTCATGATTTTTGGGCGGCTACTATTAAAAATAGCATAAACTGGTTGCCATATAAATAGCAAACAATTTCTCACAGTTCTGGAGATTAGGAACTCCAGGTTTCATGATGAGAGTCTGCTTTCTGGCTCATAGATGGCCTCCTTTCACTGTGTCCTTGCTTGGTGGAAGGTGGAAGATCTGGAGTCTCTAGGACACATTCTACTCATAAGTGCTTTGCCCTTATGACCTAATCATCTTCTAAAAGCTGCACTTCTTTTTTTTTTGGCGGGGTACAGGGGATCGAACTCTAGACTGTGTGCTTGAGAGGCAGGTGGTGGCACCACTGAACTAAATCCCAGGCCCTCCACTTAAATTACCATATTGATGTTTAAGGTTTAACATATTAAGTTGGGGGGGTACATTCTGTCTCTCCCTCCCTCCCTTTTCTACACACACCCACACACACACACACCTTACACACTTGTTCCAGTTAGAGGTAGCAAAGTTAGAATTCAAATGTAGGCCTTCGTGATTCCAAAGCCTTTGTATATATTATGTTTGTAATTTTGCTACATAAAATTTCAAATTATATGCACAGCTAATTAGGATATTTTTGTCTAGTCTATAGGAGTTTTGTTGAACTTTCTAGCTCATGAATAATTTTAGTAGACTATAGTAAAGGTTTAGCTTTGTATTTCTTAATCATATCTCAGTGTTTAAAGAATGAACAATTTCATATTTTTGTGTTGCTTTTAGTTCTACATTGATTGTACATCTACACCATTCATTTTTCTGCTTCTAAATCTATACCTTACAAAAGAATGCGTATAATATTTCTCCATTGACTTTCCTGAATCTTCACTTCCATTTCTTTATATATATTCCCCCTTGTGCTATATTTGTGAGACTAGATTGGATCCCAGGGAGTCCTCTGTTTAGAAACAGAGTTTTTCCTTATTCAAACATTCTAGCCCAAATTTTCTTGTAGCATAGTTTCTGGTCTCCAGTCACTGTATGTGCTATGCCCTCAGGTTATTCTTTTTGTTTTTCTAGATGCCTGGGATAGTTCCCTTTGCTGCCTTCCCTTATCAAACAATGACTGATTGAATCAGGTGTCACTCTTCCTTTGAAAAGCATTCCCAGACAGTATCTCTTGTTTTTGGAAGTCTTTTTTTTTTTTAGCTTTTTTGTAAAGTCTTATTTACTGTCTTATTCCATTATAATACTACCTATATCATATTATTGTTATATGTCTGGCTTTGCTTCTACATTATTAATTCCTTGATTAGGAGCCAATTTGTGTGCCTTTTTTTTCTGTCTCCAGAGATACCTATTAGTAATTATGAATGAGAATGACTGAGAGATTGGCTTTTGGTCTAAAAATAGTTATTATATTTTAAGGAAGTAAAGACTATGTATATGCCCCCTAATTTTATTAGCTAGACGTTGGATTTTATTTAGCATACTTTGTGAATATTAAAATTTTAATCATTTTAGTGTGACAGCCTACATTTTTTATTATAGTAGACTTTTTTTTTTTTTTTGGTACTGGGGATTGAACTCAGATCCTTAGGCTTACAAGGCAAGCAGTGGAACCACTGAGCTAAATCCCAGCCCATGAATTACTTTTTAATGTGATGGGATGGTCTTTTTGTAGGGTTTCGTCAAATAATTTTTGTGTTGTTATTGATGAGATAGCCTTTATTCTTATGTATTGGTATATAACAAACTGTCTCAACTTTAGTGATGTGAAACAAGCACCATTTTATTTGATTTGCTGATTCTTTGAGTCTAGAATTCAGATAGAACTAAGTAGGAATTACTTATTTTTGGTTTGGTCATGGTGGGGGTCTTAGTTGGGACAGATAGACTGCCTCTAAGTAACATTGTTAGTGATCATAATTACCTGGGAGTTCTTCACTCATGGTTGGAACATAGTGTATAATAGCTGAGAGATTTAGCTCAGACAGAACCACTTGGAGTACCTACAAATGGCCTTTCCATGGCCCTAGACTTTTTTACAATATAGCTTCTAGGTTTGCAGAGACTGTATTGAGGGGTAATGTCCAGTGTGCTAATGAGCTAAGAGATAATGTGTATGCCTCTTATCACAGTCTCATAATATGCTCTTTTGCTATTTTTTCCCTGTATCACATTTGGGAAAAACTTGAAACACATTTCTTTTGTAAATTGTTTTGGTTAACATACACTAACTCTTGTAAAATACAGAAAAATATTCAATTGTAGAAACTATATTAGTCAGCTTTCCCTTAATGTAACAAATACCTGAGATAATCAGCTTATAATTTGGAAAGGTTTATTTTTATGACTTGGAGCTTCAGAGATTTCAGTGTATGCAGTATTCATTTGCCCCTGTTGCCTTTGGGCCTGTGGTGATATAGCACATTCTGGAGGGGGATGTATGGTGGAATAGGCTGCTTACCTCATTGTACCTGGTGTAGATAGAGACTAGTGACACAATATCTATCCCCTTTGAGGGCTTGTCCCCAACAACCAAAAACCTCCCACTAGTTCCCACCTCTTAAAGTTTTATACCACCTTCAGCATCAAGCTGAAGAATAAGCCTTCAATTTACTAATCTTTGGGGGATATTCCAGGTCCAGACTATAGTACCTGTAATTTTTAAAGAGTGAATCCCGCAGTTTTTAGTGTATTTATGGAATTTTGCAGTTACCATCACTATCTAATTTTAGAAAAATTTCAATATCCCAGAAAGAAACCTCATTATCTATTTGCAATCAATTCCCCTCCCCAGGCTAGACCACCACTGACGTCCTTTCTCTATTTTTTTGTCTATTCTGGAGATTTCATATACTTGGGTCTATAATTTATGATTCTGTATGATTTTTCTTTTGATTTCACATAATACTATCAAAGTTCATTCATGCTGTGGCATATATTATAACTTAATTCCACTTGGTCAAACTACTATATGTACAGATAAAGCACATTTTTTTCCCCCCAGAACCAGGGATTGAACTCAGGACCTTGGGCTTTTGAGGCAGGTACAGCACCACTGAGATAAATCCTTGGTCTTGGATATAGTACCTTTTATTAATTTGGCCCTTCATGCACATTTCTGGTGGTGTCACTTTTTGACTATTTTGAATAGTGCTGAACGGTGTTTGTTTGAACATAAGTTTGCATTTCTCTTGCATAGTAAAGGCTTGGAAATCAAATTGTAGTATCATATGATAACTCTATATTTAACTTTTTGAGGAGTTGCCAAACATTTTCCAAAGTGGTTACACCATTTTACATTCCAACCAGCAGTATTTTGAGTGTACCACATTATCCACATATTCCTCAATGCTTGTTATTGTGTTTATTTTTCTATTATAGCCATTTTAATGCATATAGAGTGCTATCTCGTTTTGGTTTTGATTTGCATTTCTTTGATGACTATTGATGTTATGAACCTTTTCATGTGCGTATTGGCTATTTATATACTGCTTTTATAAAACTGTCTATTCTGCTTTTTTGCCTATATTTTTAATTTTCAGTTGTGTGTTTTGGCTTTTTGGTCTGTGCACAAATCCCAGATATATGATTTGCAAACAATTTATCCTGTTCTTTGGATTATCTTTTCACTTTCTTGATGGGATCCTTTGAAATGCAGAAGGCTTTTCAAAGTTTGAATATGTTGAATTAATTTTTTCTTTTGGTGCTTTTGCTTTTGGTCCAGTATCCTGAGGCTTTGTTGAACAAAATATTATGAAGATTTAATTTTATATTTTTTCTTAAGAGTTTTATAATTAGATTTTACATTTAGGTCTTGTTTCGTTTTAGTTAAATATTGGGTGTATTGTGTGAGATTGAGTCCAACTTCATTTTTCTGTATGTGAACATACAATTATCCCAGGAACAATTTATTGAAAAGAGTGTTTGTTCTCTGTTGAATTATTTTGGCATTCTTGTTAAAAAACCAGCCTGAACTTATGCTAGTATTGTATTGATTACTATAGCATTGTAGTAAATTTTAAAATCATGACATGCAGGTCTTTCAGATTTTTCCTTTTTAAAATTTTAATTTCGCTGTTCAGGATCCCTTGCATTATCATAGTAATTTTAGGATCATCTCTTTCAATATTTATTAATAAGCCAACAGGGATTTTGATAATAATTACAAATAATCTGTATATCAGTTCAAGAGTATTGATGTCTAAAAGTATGAAATGTCCAGATCCAAGAACTACTTTCTTTTGATTTTTGTTTAGTCTTTAATTCAGCTTTCTTACTTAAGTACAATTAATGCCCACTGTTGTAAAATACTGTTATTTTGTTTTGGATCTCAGCATTCACCTCTTTGGAAATTTTAAATTTTGATACTATTGCAGTATTAATATCTTTTTCATATTTTATTTTCTTAAAGTGTGTAGTGAGATACTTCTGCATATACATGCCATGTGAGATAATCAAATCCAGCCTCCTTTGAACCACTCTCTTTACCCTTCCCAACTTCCAGTAAATCACTTCTACATTTAGATCCATTTTAAAAATATTTAATACAATATCTTAATCCCAAGTAAATATAGGTATAACTTTTGGTATTTTCTGGAATATTTTTGAAGACACTAAGGATTATGCTTTAGAGAATTGAGTTACACGCCTAAGATGACGATGATGATCATCATGATAATGATTTTTAGTATTGAGGATCAAACTTAGGACATTGCACTTGTGAAGACAGGTGGTGGCTGCTTAAGATTATTTTAATGTAAAATAAATAAAAGATTGTCATTTTATGCTATCAGGCAAAATATTTTCTGAATTTGATTCTAGTTTATTGTTAAAATTGAACTTTGTCATTCCATAAATATGTTAATTTAAGGTAATGTGATAGTACATACAATGTTTAGGTTTATATTTTTCATTAGTTAATTGATTCTTATAATATTAGGAAAAGCTAATGATTTCTTTAAAAAATTTTTCCCCTCTCCTGTAGTCGGTGGTAGATGATTGGATAGAAGCATACAAACATGACCGAGACATAGCACTTCTTGACCTTATCAACTTTTTTATTCAGTGTTCAGGCTGTAAAGGTAAGATGTATTTATTTTGGAAGTAGAAGGTCTTAAATAGTCATTTCTTTTTGTTTCTCCTAAGGAGATTTTAGCACTTTATAAGGAAAATAATGTCAAGGTAGTCAATTATTTCCATTCTAGCAATCAAAATGCATAAGGAAAAAAATGAAGAACAAAGAGAGCAGGCCTGTTGACAAAATCATACTTGTGTGAGATTTATCTAAAAACTTGACTGTTTATAAGTGCTGAGTTACTTTTATTAGATATATTTCCCATCTTTGTCTGGTTTTAGGAAAAAAATTTGATTAAGAGGAGGGGAGAAACACAAAGAGGAAATAGATTTAAATGGCAGAGAATTGTAAAGTGTAGGGAATTAGAAAGTGCCATGAATAACAATAAATAAAAATGTACTTCAGATATTAAAATTGTCAGGTATTTTTCTAAAAGCTAGAAAAATCTATGCTTGTTAGTGGTGTCTTCTTTAAAGTGTTTGTACTTACTAAGATTTTGAAGTAGGAGTGGGCAAAGTACAAAATACAGTAATTTCTTCCCTAGGACAATAATATTTAGGATAGGCATTTGGCAGTGGGACAGAAAGATAAGTTGGGAAGTTGTACATCATCATCTAAATCAGTAAATAAGTCATACAAGATCATTGGCACATTCTGATATATCATGTGTCTCTTAATGCTTATAGCTCATCTTTGCAGTTCTAGATGATGACCAGGCAAATATAGTTTAGGGAGTTTTCAGGAGTATTAGATTTTGTTTTGGTACCAGGGATTGAACTCAGGGCCTTGTACTTGTGAAGCAGGTGGCGGAACCACTGAGCTAAATCCCTGGCCCTGGAGTATTAGATTTTTAATGAAAATCATAAAAAAATTTGGACATTAGAAATTGGGAGAGATGATTTATTAACATGGAATAATAAAATTGAGATCCTAGAAAATATTTAAGCAAAAATTTATAATAATTATGAGATGCTGTTTAATCCTTAATAATCCTAAAATCCTTGCAATGGGCTGTAAATGATGTAAGTAGTAATGTAAACACTATAAATGTAAGTAGTAAGTTGTAGGTCCTGCCTATCCAGGAGCCTGTAATCTAATTGGATGTTAAAAATAAAGAACAAGAAAAAGACAAAAGGAAATAAACTATTAAAAGTAATATAAAGTATGGAAAAGTTTTTAGAGATGGGGAAGATTATAGATTAAAATCAAAAGCCCTTCCCAAGAGTTTGAGAATTCTTTCTTTAGCCAGAGAATAATTGAGCTTTCTTCTGAATACAAGATATTTTTAACAATCATTTGGTTCTTTAAGGTTGTGGTAAATAAGGACTCTTTGAGGGTACTATTAGAGTTGATCTTATCCAGAGGAGGTAGTATGATGCAGGTGAATAATCTTGGACAAATTATATAGTTTCAAACTCCTTTTACTTTGCCAATGTGGAAAAGGAAATGTCTTTTGAAAACTCAAGCAAACACAGTGTTTTGTCTTATAACCTGTCAGAGGAAGAAGATTAAGGAAAAAAAAATATGTAATTTTTCTTAGCTTTAGTGTCCTCTTTTGTGACCATAGCTTTTCATCTGTGTATGTATGTATATAAACACTTGCACACAAATACATGAATCAAACAAAATGTACCTCTGGACAATTAAAAGTCTATACAACATTTAGTTCTTATAACTCTTTTGTACCAGTGCATTATTTGTCGTTATATTTATGGTACTGCTAAGGATGTTTTTTAAGCAAGTACCCAGTCCACCAATAAAAATACATTCTTTTGAAATTCTAGTTTTTTCATTTAGATCTCTCTCCTTTGCAAATTTCATGATGGATTGCTAGTGGAAGTTCATGTATAGCTTCCTGCATTATCTTCTAACACAGCTTTTCCCTAGAAATCCCTTTTCCAATGTTTGATCTTTGCTTGGCTAATTCTACTAGTTATAATGTATACTCCTCCTTCCTCTTCTTTGATGACTCTACGAAAGAGTTCTCCCTTTTATCCCTGAAATAGTTCTTAATTACGGACTTTACATTCCCTCTCCCAATCTGAGGTTAGTATTTCTTCACATTACCGTTCATCAGGGCACTTACAGTGTATAACCTTTAATAGTTTATTGTGTTTTTTTCTCTTTTTCGTTCTTTAAAACCTACCTAGATTATAGGCTCTGATATAAGCAAGACCTACAACTTACTTAAATGATTTACAGCCTGTTGTGAGGATGTTAGGATATAGTTGCTTTATGCATAGTAGTGCTTAATATAGAAACCTAGCTAAAATGAACTCTGCCTCTTCCCCTATCAACTTCACATTCATTTTCAAGGTTGTGTGTGTGTGTGTGTGTTTATGAGACAGTACTGGGGATGGGACCTCGGGCCTTCTGTACATGAGATAATCATTCTAATACTGAGCTACAACCCCAGTCCTCAAGATTTTAAAAGTTACCTTGGGTACTGTCTCACTTGATAACATATGGTTTATGTTAAAAAGGTCAAAGCTAAGTAAAGTCAACCTTCCATATTCCCTATCTGTGGGTATTTAAAATATATATTAGAAAAAAATTATGTACTGAACATGTACAAATTTTCTTGTCATTATTCCAACACAGTACAGTATAGCAACTAATTTTTAATATTTCCATTTTTATTAGATGAAGTATGGGACTGTTCTCTTGTACATGTTGATAGTAGCATTTCTTGGTGCTTTGTTTATGCATTTTGGTATTATCTTAATTTTCTTGTTGATAAGACAAAATGTCTCACACCTAAAGTTAAAGGATGAAAGGATTATTTAGCTCACATTTTGTAGAGGTATCAGTTCATAGTTGGCTAGCTCCAAAGCAGGGTAGCATGGCAGAGTGGCATTGCAGAGGAGAAACAGTTCACGGCAGGCAGAAGGCAGCAATCAGCAAGCAATAAGCAGCAATGGCAGCTTCTTTCTATGACTTTATATTTTAATCTAGGCTACCCACCCTTAGGGTGGATAGCACTCACACCTAGAGGAATACAAAATAATCAGTAGACTAATAGTAACCACAGACCCATAATCCCAGTATCACACACTCTAGATCCTGCCACCTCTGAAAAATCCCATCCTATGACTGTATGAACCTTTGAGGGGACATTTACATATAAGCCAGAACATTCTGCCCCTGGCCCTCCAAAGACTCATGCACATCCTTTTTTGCAAAAATTGCTTAGTCCTTCTCTTAAGAGTTGTCAAAGTCCTAACACTTTCAACATTGCTGAAAAGTCCAAGTTCAATATCTCCTCTGAGAATTGAGTCAAATTTAGCTGCTAGCTCCTGTACAAATGAAAAGAAAGTTAAACAGTTCCAACATATAATGACATAAGATATACATTTCCATTCTAAAAGGTACAAAGAGGGGAACAGAAAGAAATGAAAACAAAGCAAGTCCAAAATCCAGCAGGGTAAACATTGTTGCATATTTCCATGCGCAGCATCCCTGGCACTCTGGCAAGTTGTGAACTCCAAAGGGCTTGGGTGCCTCTCCCACTAGAGCACTGTGGTTGGCTGTAGCTCCCAGGGATTCTCTCTGGGGCTGATTCTGCTCCCTTCTTAAAGTTTTCCTCAGTCAATCCATATTCTGGCTTCTCCATACATTTGGGATATTCACTGTACTGTTTTTGGCTTCACACTCAAGGCTTCATACACTGCTCTCTCAGGGGCAGGCCACCTGGCCTCCCAGACCTTATTTTGAAATCTGGGTGGAAACCTTCCTAACCCCATACCTCTTACTTACTTTCTGCATGTACCTAAAACCAGCATCCCATGGATGATGTCAAGGTCTGTTGCCAGCTGAGCAGTATCCAGGCTTCTTTCTTTTTTGACTGTAGGGTTTGAGTGCCTGGCTTGCTGAGCACTCTGAACCTAATCCCAAGAAAAATTTTCTAGGCCACTGCCATTCTGGAATTTAGTATTCTGGGGCTTCCTTCTCAAAGCAAATTCTTTCACCTTTGTAACCTTCAGAGTGTAAAGGCTGGAATCCTGCTGGTTTTTGTGATGTCCTCAGGCCATCTTTTTCATTGTCCTGTTTCTTCTTCACAGTCAAATTTTTCTCTATTCTCTTTGTAGTCCAAAGCTTTACTGGAGCTTTCTGGCTGAATTCACAACTGTAAAAATCATTCTGCAGGGCTCCTTGCTGTTGATTTTCAACATAAATCCAGATTAACTCCTGTAGCAGTAATCATTGCCACTACCTCATCTTTCGATTGCCTTGAAATTTGTTCTTCCAGATTAATTAGCCTGTCGCCATTAGTTTCAGTCTCAGGCAAAATCTCTGAATAAGAGTAAAATGCAGATAAACTTTCTGCTAAGGCATAGCGTACATCATCTGAAGTCCAACAGTCAATACAGTCCTTCTTCCCAGCAGAAACCTCCTGAGCCTGATCTTTACTGGCAGCATTTATTTCAACATTCTGGTCTTTTGAGCTCTGATCTGAATCTACTATCAAGTACAGATTAAGGCATTCCAGGGCTGCTTCTTCAGCCAGCATCTTCAAACGTTTCCCAGCTATTCCCACAGGCTAATTCCAAAGGCTCCCAAACCACATGGTTAGGTATAATCACAGCAAGGACCCCACCTCTGGTACCAAATTCTGTCACAGTTACTTTTATTGCTAATGAGACAAAATGTCCGACACCCATAGTTAAAGGAGAAAGGGTTTATTTAGCTCACAATTTGTAGAGCTTTTAGTTCATAGTTGGCTAGCTCCAACTCTGCATGGCAGAGTAGCACTGCAGAGGAGAAGCATTTCATGGTAGGCAAATGGCAGCAAGCTACAAGCAATAGGAGACAATAGCAGCTGCCTCTGTCACTTTATATTTTTTCTAGGCTATTCACCCTTAGGGTAAGTAGCACTTATACCCAGTACTATGCTAATGCAGTCAGTGGATTAATGTAATCATACATCCTTAATCCCAGCATCACATATTCTATATCCCGCCACCTCTGAAAAATCCCTAACTATGACGCCATTAGGCTTTGAGGGGACATCTAGATACAATGTATAACAAGTATTATACCATAAATAGAATGAGGGAGAATGCCTTTATTGTGTGATCATACACTTCTTAATGTTAGAAGCTGACTTAGAATTTCTCCTTTTTTTTTCATTACACCATGTATTAACTTGTGACACTTGGAAATTTCAGGAGTTGTCACAGCAGAGATGTTTAGACATATGCAGAACTCTGAGATAATTCGAAAAATGACTGAAGAATTTGATGAGGTAACTTCTTATTCTGAATGTTTTGATAATTTTATACATGTTGTTTTGACTTTATTTTTTTGATCTTGACTTATTCTTGAAAATATTTATAAATTTTGAGTATGTGAACTTTGGTACTAGTTAGATGATCTTTGTGTGACCTTGAGCACGTTGCCATAGAATCTATTTCATCTGTAAATTGAGGTTAATAGTTTTCTCATAAAGTTGGGAGAAATATGTGAAAATGGTTTATTATTTTGTTAATTCCTGGCACATAACAACTCAATAAATATTAACTATTTTTATTATTGTAATAAATTTAATATTCAATGACTATTAATTAAAACATCCCAGAATATTGACAAGATTTGGTCAGTATTTTAGGAACCAGGTAGCTTAGCTAAAAGAAATATTTATTTTTATATATACATATATCTTTTCATTGTTTAAAAACTCCTTTGTGTTGCAGTTTTGAATGGTAAGAACAATAATAATGGAAATACTAGTTCAGAATTCTCCTGAATATCTCAGTGAATGCTTTGCAATATTGTTACCGATAAGCATGTTTATAGATTTACTGGACTATGAACTGCTTCAGGGCAGGGATTTTTATGTTTTTTTTTCAAAGCTGTGTTGCAACCCTAGTAGTTATGCTTCCAAAATCTTTCATTGTGAATTTTCAAGTAGAAAATCCTGTGTCACGTGGGTTTTATTTGGTTGGTTATTTATTTATTTATTTATTTTTGCTCTGTAATGAAGGAACTTTCAACTCATTCCAAAAGATACATGAGTTGTTAAAATGGCTTTGATGATTACTAATTGCTTTTAATCAGTCCCCAAGTAGTTGAGAGGTAATTATGTATAATGATATTTTTTTAACCTTTTAATAGTAAATGTTTTAGTGAGAACCTTCTCAGGGGAGACAAGTATTTGAAATAATAATTCTAAAATACTATGTGAAAATCTCAACAAAGTTGCTAGCAAAAATTAAGGTGATATATTTCAGTGTAGTCACTAAATGTGCTTATCAGAAAATACGGGGACTAGGATTGAAAATCTCAGTGGTCGTATTTATACTTAGCATATGTAAAATTCTGGGTTTATTCGCTAGCTTAGCATATGTAAAATTCTGGGTTTATTCGCTAGCTGCGCCCCTACCTCCCCTGTGAACCTTTTTGTGGAGTATATTAGGGATTTATTCTCAGACACAGTTCAACTTACATATCACATGAATTAAAATTTTAAAAATTTACTTATGACAGAAATAGTTTTTCTGAACAACTGATAAAATATCCTTAGGTGACTTTTGTTAGACCATGACTTGAAAATTCTATATAGTATTGGTCTCTGCTTTTTTAAAGGATGGGTTTATGATTGATTGATTGATTATTTGTAATGCTGGCAATTAAACCCAGGGTCTTGTGCATGCGATGCATGTACTCTACCACTGAGATACAGCCTCAGCCCTGCATTTCTTTTAAAATTTATGTGATTGTTTTATGTCTCTTGACTATCTGATGTCATGAAGCTAATGAAAACAGACCAAACCGTTTGTTGATGTATATATCATTTTATTAGATTAGCTGAGAATATAGTTTCAATATGTTGAATTAATTTAAAGATAACTATTTTGGTTTACTTTTGTTTTAAATAAATTTTATAAATATATTTGTCTTTATCAGAAAAGTTTGACTTCGATGAGGGCCAATTTTAAAAAACTTCAAAACTTATTGATGTATAATTTCTTTAGTTAAATTTAGAATATCTAATTTAGTCTTAAAAGAGCAAAAGTGATCAAAAATAGCTCTACCTTTGTGTATTCTCTTGATTGCTTTGAGGATTTGTTGAAGAAATGTAAGATAAAGAAATATATTCATATTTTTTCCAAAGATATATAAAGAAGTGTTATCTTATACCAGGTACTTTAAATGAATTTGCTGTTTAATATTTTTGTTTTAGGATAGTGGAGATTATCCACTTACTATGGCTGGTCCTCAGTGGAAGAAGTTCAAATCCAGCTTTTGTGAATTCATTGGTGTATTAGTACGGCAATGTCAATATAGTATCATATATGATGAGTACATGATGGATACAGTCATTTCACTTCTTACAGGATTATCTGACTCACAAGTCAGAGCATTTCGACATACAAGCACCTTGGCAGGTCAGTATTTTGGAATATTTACTGTGTATTGCCTTTGATTTGTGAAGGAACAAAAACATTCTCACGAAATGAGCAAGGAACTAATGGTGACATGAGTTGATTCTTTTCTTGTAGTAAACCTACTTGATTATTCTGCCACAACAAGGGAAAATTGGTTGATAGGGAAATGTTGGATTTTTGAAAGATGCTTTATCAAGGAAGATATCAATAGCAAATTTGGGTAAATTGTCACAGTCGATTTAGATATGTAGTATTGATGATCTTATTGTTTGCCATAAACACACACACACACACACACACACACACACATATCATGTTCTGGGTGACTTTAGGTCAGGTCAAATTCTTTGATCTTTAAATTTTAGTGAAAAAATTCTACACCTCACATGGATAATCCTAGGACAGTCAAGTTTGGTTTCACATGCATAAAATTTTTGCTTTTCCTCTGTGGTACAGGTAAAACTTATATACTGTTACTGAATATGTGCTCCTTGATTTGAATTTGAATAAACAAGTTGGATTTGTTTTTCAAAAATCCTATGCCTTAATAATAATTTGGATTTCTATCAAAAATTTTCTCTGTTGGGTATTTTTTCTTTAAAATATTTTCTCAAATAATTAAAGCTGTTATTAAAGATTTACCTCTTAAGTATTTCAATTTTGAAAAATAGTAGTTCTCTTCTGTGTTCTGGTTTTATTTATTTATTTATTTTTGGTGCTGGGAATCAAACCTCGGACCTTGTGCTTGTGAGAAGGGCAGTGGCACCACTGAGCTCAATCCCTAGCCCTCTGTTTGTTTTTAGATTTGAAGTCACAAAATATGAATATATTCTTGCCTTGTATAAGGCAGCATTTAATGTAATTTAATATAAAGCAGTAAAATTTGGTTTGGGTAGTGAGATATCTAAATGACTTCCACATGAACTGAAATTTGCTTAGCAGGTGAATCATAATCTCTGAAAAAGATCATTGTAGGATATATAATACAGAACAGTGGGATTTAAGTGTACTCTGATATCAGATCAAGTTGTTTTGAATTCTGTTTTTTTAAAATTTGAGTAGGTTTATTTTTATTTTTTAAAATTTTATTGATACATTTTAGATATACATAATGATCATATTCATCATAGGGAATTTGTACCTGCACATTATGTATCTTGATTCTCCTTTTCCCCCAGTTCCCTCCCTTCCCTTCTACCCCTCTTCCCTCTGCATATTTATAAAATCTTTGTTTACATTTTCCTTCAAGTTTTTTCCCTTCTTTCCTATCCCCCTTCTCCCTCCATTGTTCCTCTTCCCATTTTAACATTTTCTTTCCACCTCTCATGTTGTTATTTACCCTTTTGGTTTCTCACACCAGAGAAACTATATGATATTTAAGCTTGTGTGCCTGTCTCCAGGTACATCCGTTTACCTAGAAATGTCTTAAGTTTATTCTTGTGGCAGAGTAGTACTCCACTGTATAAAAAAATCACATCTTCTTTATCTGTTCATCTGATGATGGGTAGTTGGGCTGTTTCCAAGTTTTAGCTACTACAAATTGTGTGCTATAAACATGGGTGTGCATGTATCACTGTGGTACCATACTTTTAATTCTTTTGGGAAGATGCCAAAAAGTGGAATAGCTGGATCACATGGAACCTTTATTTTTAGTTTTTAAAGGAATTTTCACAGTGATTTCCACAGTAGTTGCACCAGTTTATAATCTTACCAGCAGTAGAGAAGGATTCCTTTTTCCCCCACAGCTTGCCAGCATTTTTTATTGGTTGATTTCTTGATAATAGCCACTCTTTCTGGAGTAAGATGGAATCTCAGCATTATTTTAATTTGCATCTCTCCAATTACCAGTGATGCTGAACATTTTGAATCCTAGTTTAATTATATGAACTGTGTAATCTTTAGCAAATTTTTTAATCTCCCCCAGTTTCAGTTTGCTCAACCCTCACCTTTGAGGCCTGTCATAAGGATTAGGATATAATCTATGAAAAATAAGTAGCACAGGCAATGTACTAACATATATGCTAATTGTTCTATATAATATTAGCTGTTGCTTTATTGTTGTCATTTGTACCAGCTGTATTTTTGTTAGAAGCTCACCAGCCCATTTCTTCTTAATTTCTCTTAATTTGATCTTAAATTGTAAATTTTTGCATCTGTTGGACTAATTACAACATTTTACACTTTTAAAAATAGCTATGAAGTTGATGACAGCTTTGGTGAATGTGGCACTAAATCTTAGCATTAATATGGATAATACACAAAGACAATATGAGGCAGAACGGAATAAAATGATTGGAAAACGAGCCAATGAGAGACTAGAACTCTTGCTACAAAAGCGGAAAGAGGTAAATTTTTCTATCAAATGTTTAGGCTATTAATAAGTGACCAACTTGGCTACCATTAATTATATTACAACCTCTTAACCCCTACGGATAATGTTTTAAAGATTTAATTTAGGGAGAAGTGGTTGAGGTTGAATGTAGGGCCATGTATATGCTAAGCACATGCTATTAATACTTAGATATGATACCCTAGCTCCATGAAAGATTCAGTTTTAAACTGTATATTTCACATTTTTCATGCTTCTGACTTATGCCAACAATACCTTGCATATTTTTTATCTTGTGTGGACTCATATTAAGAGTATTGTGCTTTAAGAAAGGAGACCTGGGTCAGTCTGTAAAATTGTATGAGTTTTAGTAGTGTTATCTGTTTACTGTGACAGTCGCTCTGCTAAATATTTTCCTAACAGTATTGTTTTAACTAGGTTGTTGTCAGGATGAGATGAGGTTCATAATTATGTGAAATACTTTGAGAAATAACTTGTAAGCTATTTATTAGCATCTGAAAAGTTTTGTATATCAGGGGGCATTTTGTTAACTTTATTTACTACAGCCAGATTTGAATGAGAAAAGTATTTTTTTAGCTTAAGAATAAGAGCAGTTAAAATATTTTGATGTTGCTTTTGAAATTTCAATTCTTCATTCTCGATGTAATAATTTTCTATTGCATAATGGAGTTGTTTATTTTTATTTTTTATAGGGAAAGTGATGTCTTTAAAATATTAGTGATGCAGCCAGCCCTTTAGTTGTCATGGCAACCTATAAATTATTTATTTGGTCTTAAATTTTTTGAAGAGGGGGTGATAGAGACAGTGTTAAGTTGGTTGTTTCCAAAATATTCAATAACTTTGAAATTCTCTGACTAAAGAAATTTTAGAAAAGTTCTGGTGCAGTCTTCATCTTTTTCATATCATTTAAAAATTCAGAAATGATACTTTTTTTCCCCTTAATTTACTTAATACATTTTATTGGTTGGCTTATTAGATGAATATGAAGCATGTGGTAGCCCTTGAAATTATGGCCTTATTCTGGGACAGAAATGTAATGATAACATAGAATGAGTGAATAACATTAAAGGGCTTTTAAATGAAACTAAACTTTTTTTGTTGCATTGCTGACTGTACTAGTGAATATAAGAAGCGCAGACCCAAGCCAGGCATGGTGGCACAAAGCCAGTAATCATAGCTACTTGGGAGCCTGAGGGAGGAGGATTGAAATTTCCAGGCTAGCTTGGTCAACTGAAGTGAGAACTTCTCAAAATAAAAGTATAAAAAGGGTTGAGGTTGTAGCTCAGTGCTCCCTAGTTTTAAAAAATAAAAAAAGCACATACCCATGTTAGTATTACTTGCAATTAAAAATCACATTTGTGCAGAGAAAAAATACACATTTTACTGAAACATATAATGTAAAGCAAATGTATCCTTAGATTGTAAAGAATCAACCTTTTCTCAACTCTTAAACTCCAAGTTGAAAATTAGAAATACGTGAATTGATATGCTGACCAAGATTTGAAATATTTATTTCAAGTCAGTCTTTCTTTGCTGAAAAGAATTTATTAGTAATACAGATATGTGGTTATTTTACTACATAGTCTCTTTTGTTCTTAGAGGCAGAGCTAGTTGATGTGGCATGCTTTTCTGATGTGTGTGTGTGTTTGTGTGTATAATGATATGTTATAATAAACTGCATAACAGATTTTTCTACCAGCTCCTTTATGCAATAAAAATTTGTGATCATCATATAAAACATTAGTCTATCAGCCAAAAATTTCTACAGTCAAACATTAGAATCCAAGTCATATATTTTCTGGAATCAAGGGTCTTTCTTCATATACAATATGTTAGCTTTCTCTGTGGTTCCTTCCTTATGTCTAGTAGAAGAAAAGCTAAATGTGATCACCAAAATACTGGAGAAGAAACCTAAATTTTTTTGATACTTATAACAACTTTTAGATGTATTTTGTCTTCTATAATTGTTTTCCTTTTACATGTATATTCTTTGCAGCTTCAGGAAAATCAAGATGAAATAGAAAATATGATGAATGCAATATTTAAGGGAGTGTTTGTACATAGATACAGGTAAGTCATGACCCACTTCATAAGTAATACTATGTAGTTCTTATTCTTCAAGTTCTCTTGGATATTTAGTGATTTAGGTAGTATAAATTAGTGCAAAGAGTGTGTAGTAAAGTAAGATCAGTGTTAGAATCTAAGCTAAGCCATTGAGTCATTCTTGTCAAATCTTTTAACTGCTGTGAACTTGATATTTTCTATCAGAACAATGGGGTAAAGCTGTGTTTTACTTGTAGCTTCACAGCCAATGGGAAATAATGCTAATTATTAGGAGTCGTGGTGTAAAACACTTTGTTGTATTTGGGTGTACTTTTGGGATGGCAGCTGTACTTCTTGACTCCTGATTTTTTTTCTTTCTACTTGATATCATTGGTAAAATTTGGATAGATTAAAGTGTACATTTTTCTTTTTCTATTTTGAATGAGCAGAGGAAAGAAATAGATAATTTGTGCTTGTTAATGTCTATTAATTATAATCTATTAATATAATCTTAATCTATAATCTATTTTATGCATTAAATGTTAATATTTTATTTGGATTTTCTCTCATTTCTCCAACTTGGCAGTTATTGAATCAGTTCAGTACTTGGCATATAAGGTCCCTATTTTCACTATTACCTTTTCATTTCTGTTTTTAATATCACCTTAGTCTGTTTCCTTATCACGCTTGTGTTTAGAGATTGTAGGAATTTTCCTAAAACATCCTTTCACTGTGCCAATCTTCTGCCTTCAGTGATTCACCAATACCTACAGGATGAATTAAAATCATTAGTTTGAACCGGACACAGTGGCATGTACCTGTGGTTTTACCTGTTCTAGATACTGAGGCAGGAGCATGCTTAAGACATTGAGACCAACCTAGACACCGTATTGAGAACAGTCTTTTAAAAAAATTGTTTTGTCTGACATTAAAATGTCAGTTGAACTTGGTATCAATGTTAGGTATAAGTACTTCTTGCCTGGACAATTATAGTGGACTGGTATCTTCTGAAAATTTCAATCCCAGCAGGTGTGAGCAAAGTTTAGGATATGGTCTGGTATAAAAGGTGAGGGTGGGATTTTGTTTATAGTTTTATTTAATTTCAATATTTATGTATTGATAATTTTACTTTGCCAACTAGACTGTAAGCTGTTGGCATTTGGAGCCATGTTTCAGTGCTTCTTTTTAATCCCCAGTAATCTTAACAGTAGTTATATATTTATAGTAGATACGAAATACTTGGCATCTCTTGAGTTAACCATAAGTTTATGGTATAATGGCACTGATATGTATGATTTTTTTTCTTTTTCTATATAGGGATGCAATAGCTGAAATCCGAGCTATATGCATCGAGGAGATTGGCATTTGGATGAAAATGTATAGTGATGCCTTTCTTAATGACAGTTATTTAAAATATGTTGGTTGGACTATGCATGATAAGGTAAGGTATGCCCTACAGACTGCTTATCTATGTACACATAGGTATAAGCTATCTGCCATTCTCATTCATAAAGAGTTACCAGCTTATTTGTGTATCTTGCACCACATCCCTGTAAGTTTCTTTATTCTTTTCTGTCTACTGTATGAAAACTTGCTCTGTGGTACATAAAATTCTCTAGATGTTTTAGATTCTGTGTTGAAATACTAGGTTCATGTAGATAGTGATGGTGAGACATTTTGTAGAGCACTAAAAAGAGCCCTTACTGTCTTATTATCTGAGTGTTAAAAATTCCTCAATTTTTTCTCTTGTGGTACTGGGAATAGAACTCAGGACCTCATATATACTAGACCAGTGCTGTTAACACTGAGGTACATTGCCAGCCCCTCTCTTGATAAATTTGTATCTTAGATTACATCTTACAACATGGCCTATGACCTTTTAATCTTAAAGTGCCTTTTCATGAACCTTGAAGTTCTTTTTATATATTCCTTCCAAGCATTTCTTAATGTGAAATATGCTAACATAGTTTCTAAAATTTATTTGACCTGTAGAAGTATTAACCCTATAAGTATTTAATCTTAAACATGATATTGATTTTACTTTTACATTATCAAAAGGTGACAGTTTCTGAAGAAGTGCTACTGTATAAAATTATAAAGCAGAAAATACTATATACAGTTTTAATACTCAGATTGGAAATACAGAGTTTGAGTACATTTTCTCTTCTTATTTCTTTTAGCAAGGTGAGGTAAGACTGAAGTGTCTTACTGCTCTACAAGGGCTTTATTATAACAAAGAGCTTAATTCCAAACTGGAGCTATTTACCAGTCGGTTCAAGGTTTGTGTTAAATATTTTTAAATTATTTACAAATTAATATTTTTAAATTTTCCATTTAAAACAATTTTAATGTTTTTGTTCTTAGGATAGAATTGTGTCTATGACCCTTGACAAAGAATATGATGTTGCAGTACAAGCAATAAAATTACTCACTCTTGTTTTACAGTAAGTATGTATTTGCTGTATATTACTAATATATAGATAAGTAATACATTAGAGTACTTGGTTTAAATTCATCTGGGCATAAGTTTTAATATGAGGTTTTACCATTACATGTTTATTTTGTTAATTTTTTTTGAGGTGTGGCCTGGCCTCAATTGTTGCCCAGGCTGGTCTTGAACTCCTGGTCTCAGGCAGTTCTCCTGCCTTGGCCTCCAGAGCAGCTGGGTCTACAAGCGCATACCTCTGTTCTAAAAAATTTTATTTCTTCAAGTAGCATTGATAAACCACAGGAAGAAGAAACCATTAAAGCTGTGGAATTCTAACTGAGCTGGGAATTCATGTGTTCCTGCTTTCTTGGAACTTTTTGTTATTATTATAACTGTTTTTGATGTTCTTGAAATAAATATTTGAGCATATCAAAATTATATTCCGTCACATTTTCAGAGTATGAGCATGTACTGAATCTTCTGTTCTTTTGTTACCTGTAAATAGTCTGCACTTACACTATGTTAATATGTAATAGGCATGTTATGATATTTTGCCTTTTAAAAATTATACTAAAATATATATGATGTAAAACTTAACACTGTGCCCATTTTTAAATGTAAGGTTTTCTGGTGTTAAGTATATTCACTTTATCACACATTCCTAGAGAAATGTACATTAAATAAGGCTTTTAAAAAACTTATTTGCTTAGGGAAGCTAAAAAATATTTGTTCACTGTGTTGTTAAAGCTGTGTAGCAATAGGCCCTTACAAATTGTCGAAGGGAGTATAAATTGGTTTAAACTCCTTGAAGAAATATTAGTTTCTGTTTATCAAAATTTTAAATGTCTACATTCTCTAATAAAGCACTATTTATTAAAAGAGAAAGAGTATGTGATAATAGCTAATATAAGCCCTTTATGTGGAATATTTCATTTAATACAGCAGCTCTGTAAAACAGTGGTTCTCATTTATATTAAATGGACCACATAACAGTAATTACAAGGAATGAACTTTGAGGGATATTAACATTTTTTTGAATTAATTTTTTTAAATCAGGCTTAACTATTATATTTTTCCTTAATTTATAGATTCAAAAGTCAGAAATAGTATACACATGTTATAAATATATTTAAAGACTCCTGGAAGAGACAAGAAACTATTAGTATTGTAATATTCTGTAGCTTCTTTTCCTTCTTCCTAACATGCTGGATGTCTGTCCTTATTGTTTCTTATTTTATTAAAGGCGATAGTCGTAGTTTATTTGTGTTGATTTTTCATCCATGTACATACCTAATTAGTGAAACTTGTTAGAAATGTTGACTACTGCAGATTTACTCTTTACCAGGTGTTTTTTCCCTAACAGTCAGTATTAAGTGTAATTCCAATAATACTTGAATTTGAAGTATTCAAGAGTTTTAAAAGTTTTTAGAAATCCAACTTCTTGAAACCTTTAGTATATTAGCAAAACAAAATGTAAAAATGTGTCTCCTCTATCTGATGTTTTTTAGACTTTTCTCCTGGTGGTGGTCTTGTCATTTTTAATTTACATAGAATAGTAAAAGCCTAGTTTATCTCATATTAGAGTAGCAATCTATTAAGGAAGGAAGAAGCTTCCAGTAGCCAAGATCCTGACTGTAGTCTCAGGAACCCAAAAACATTTACCCAGGGATCCTGTGGTTGATAGGGTTCTAAATCCAAATTGTCAAGATGTTTTTTTGGCTTGTTCTTTAAAAATAAGATCAAGAGCCTGGGGTTTGGTTCAGTGCTTCTACTGCCTGCCTTGCAAGTGCAAGGGCCTGAGTTCAATTCCTAGTACCCCCCCCAAATCAGGAAAATTAACATTCTATGGAAGTAAGACTTTCTAATGATAGATTACAGTTAGTAACCTTTGGCAGTTAAATGTTAACTACTTGGAAACTATGCCTCTATTGCTTTATGTATTGTTCAGTACATGGTGGATGAAGTCTTCTTTCTCGGTGTGTGAGATAATGTATTTTAGTACATTGTAATGAAGCCACATTGTATCTCCTAAGTATTACTATAAAATATATGCAAAGTGTTATCTGTGATTATTTACTCAATATTTTGCATGCCACCACTTTATTTTCTCTATTAGTTATATTTTTTCTTCATTTCTCTTTAGCATCCATGTCACATTATTCTTATATAAATAGGCATTTACATATTTACATCCTATATTCGTTGTTAATTTTACATTGCATTTAACTTTTCATTTTAACATGCCTGGGATTGAACCCAGGGCTTACTAGGCCAGTGCTCTATGGCTGGAGCTACAACTCAAGCCCTCACATTTTTTTTTGATCTTAATAAAATACCCAACTTTTTTGTTGGGGCAAGCTTTTACCAACAGATAATCAAATGTGTTTTGATTTATTTTTTTAACAGATTTTTGAAATATAACATCATGAATTTTTGTGTTAATATGCTTAGAATTATATTACTGAAAACTGTTGTTTACTTCTTTTTAGGAGTAGTGAAGAAGTTCTTACTGCAGAAGATTGTGAAAATGTCTATCATCTAGTTTATTCAGCTCATCGACCAGTAGCAGTAGCAGCCGGAGAATTTCTCTATAAAAAGTAAATTTATATTTCTTATTCATTTTCTGAAGTATACCTTCATAATGATTATTGTGATATGCTTGATAAGTGCATATATATGTATATTAAGTATATTTAGAAAAATTGCAAGTTAAATTGAAGCTCTCACACTTTACTCTTTCCTTTAATAGTTTAGATTTCTCCTGTCCAATTTTTTGTTTTAAGTTAGCTCTTTAAAGGGAAATGTACCCATGACTTTTTTGTGTGTGCTGGAGATTGAACTTGGCTTCATGTGTGCTAGCCAAGTAATTTAATATTGAACTATATCCCTAGGTCTTAATGAATATACTTTAAATTTATCTAAGTTATAATATCAAGACTAATCTCTTCCTATTTTGAATCTTCTCCTACTTCAACTTCCATATGTTACCATATTTGTTTTAAGCTTATTTTTTCTTTGAGAAAATATTAAAGGCTCTGCTTTAAGTACTTAATACTTTGATGTAATAATCCTATAATCAATGTGTCTGAGACAGGGCCTCACTGTGGTTCAGGCTGGCCTTAAACTCACTGTGGAGCCCAGGCTGGTCTTGAATTCAAGTGATCCTCCTTCCTCAGCCTCTCCAGTGCTGGGATTACAGGCATGTGCCACCATGCCCTGTTGGTCTCTTTAATGATGCTATTTACCAATTCAGATTAGGAAGTATGGACAGTACTGTGAATATCTGATCACACAGAACATTTAGCAGATGTTAGACAGTGACTTCAGAATATTTTGAACCAACCTGACTGCACTAATTATTTTAGTGACATTTATTAATATGTCCATTTGGTATGCAGCATTTATTATAAAGAATAGTTGGTATTAAACATCTACCTTACAGCTTTCTATGAATAATTACACAATTTTTGTTCTCTTTTGTTGTATCTGAGGAAAAATTGTCACACTATTTGTAGAAAAAGGCCATTGAGTTGGGGTAATGTTGCAAGAAGAATAGAAAGAAAAAGATAAGTTCAAGTTTAAAGAAATATATATCATAAATTTTTGTGCATAACCATTGCAGTTTAGTCAATGTATTTCTTCACTGAAAATAAACATTAACGTAAAATACCATAAGGTTTCTAAAAGGATATACTTAGTAATTTAATATAATTAACTGTAGAAGGCATTTTAAGAAGACTTGAAAGTACTATCAAAACTCAAGGTTTATTGTGATTATTTGCTTGATGGATTAATATTGGACAACAAGATACCTACGTATATGAAATTCTGACAGTTAATTTTTAATTAGCTAATTTTTTGTTGTTTTAAAATAAATACTTTCCTTTGTTTATAGGCTCTTCAGTCGTAGAGATCCAGAGGAGGATGGAATAATGAAAAGAAGGGGAAGACAAAGTCCAAATGCCAACCTTGTTAAGACATTGGTATTTTTCTTTCTGGAAAGTGAGGTTAGTTCATATATTCAGAGACTGTATGAAAAGGCATTAAAATGATGTATATCTTAAATTTTCCATATCTATTCTCAAAAAAATGTTATTAGTACATGTTTGCCATACATAATGAAAATATTCATTGTGCGCAGTTGGTACATTTAAGTATTGCATCTTAATCCTTCATACTGTCCGCTCCCCTTCCTTTTTTTTTCCTCCATCTCTAAACCCCCTTCCATTTGCACAATGTCTGCCTCCCTATTTCCTATCATCAGTCTTATTTTGCTGTTTAAAGTGTTTATACTTTGAGTTTCTCATATAGGAAACTATGCGGTATTTAACATTCTGTGTCTATTTTACTGAGTGTGGTGGTATCAAGGTGGGTCTATTTTCCTAAAAATGACTCAAATTTGTCCGTCTTTGCAGCAGAATAGTACTCCATTGTGTATAAGTGACACATTTTCTTTTTCCATTCATCTACTGATGGACATATAGGCCGCTTTCAGGATTTAGCAATTATTAGTTGTCTTGCTATGAAGATGAATGTGCATGTGTCACTGTAATGTGATATCTTTAACTTGTTTAAGAAGATACCCATAAGGGAAATAGCTGGATCATACGGAATTTCTATTTTTAGTTTTTTGAGGAGTGTCCATACTGATTTCGGAATTTCTATTTTTAGTTTTTTGAGGAGTGTCCATACTGATTTCCATAGTGCTAGTACTAGTTTATACCCCCCAAATGTAAAAAGGTTCCTTGCCAGCATTTTTTTAAAAAAAGTTAATTCATGATAGCCATTCATTATTTCTCTAATGGCCAAAGATTCTGAACATTTTTTTCATGTGCTTATTGGCTGTTTGTACTACTTCTGAGAATTATATCCTCATTTCAGCTTCCCATTTTTGGATTGTCTTTGGGGGAGTTACTAATATTTTAAAATTTTTTCATGTATTTTAGATATCAATCATTTGTGGAGTAGCTAGCTGGCAAATTTGTTTCCCATTTGTAGCTTGTCTCTTCGTGCTTGTTTTTTTTTTTAATTGATTCTTTTGAGAAGCTTTTAAATTTGATTTAATCTCATTTGTTGATTATTGGTATTATTTCATGTGCAGTTGGAGATCTGTTCAAAAAGTCCTTGCCTGTGTCTGTTTTCAAGAGTTTTACCTATTTTATCTTCCAGCAACTTTACTGTTTCTTTTTAAATTTTAGGTCTTTCATTAATTTTGATTTGATTTTAGTACAGGGTGGGAGATATGGGTCTAGATTCATTTTGCATGTGTCTAACCAGTTTAGTCAGTACCAGTGTAACAGTCAACTTTGAACATAACAGACCTAATGCATTCTACAAAACTGTTGAAAAAGTACTTCAAACTTTTAGTAAGATACTCAAATAAATTTTATTTGTAGGGCTGGGAACGCAGATTTTGGAGTCACAAAAGCTTTATTGCCAGTTGTCCGTTGCTTACTGTTTGTAACTTTAATGGTTCGATTACTTAATCTTTCTAAGCCTCACTTTCCTAGTAAAAGGTGGGTTATAATTTCTCAGATAACCCTGAGATAATCCATATATAATATACACTTAGCATATTAGAAGTTATCAAATGTTTATGACTACTGTTGATACTGTTGTGGATGTGGGTTTATATTAATCTGCGCTAAGTTGAAAAATCTATATATGTAAACTATTCTGAGAGGGGTCAAATACATTTTATTATATTATATATTGTTTAATTAGCTTCATGACATTTTAATTTTCTGATTGTTTCTGCATATAGATATATATTTGGTTTTCAAATAATGCCTTTTATCGTACAATTCTGATGAATTCACTTCCTAATTTTTCAGTAGATTTCTTAGGGTTTTCTACAATATATAGTCAGATTATTTGCAAATAAAATACTTTTCCTTCTTCTTTTCCAACATTTTTTCCCATTTATTTTTTATATTCTGCCTTACTGAACTTGCTGACTACCTGTACATTGTTAAACAAATGTAGTAAGGGTAGATCCAAATCTTCTGATTGTTCTTGATGTTATACAAAAGTGTCCAGTACTTCAACATTACTTATATTGTAAATTATGGGGATTGTGTAGATATTTTCAGTTTGAGGATGTTTATTTCTACTATTACTAAAAGGGTCTATCATGAATGCATGAGTAGATACTTGCCTTCTCTAAAAATGGCCCCCCTCCACTTTTTTTGCATCTGTTGAGATGATTACTTTCTCTTTCATTATTATTGTCCTGAATTATATTTTTTTCTTGTGGCAGTGAGAATTGAACCCAGGGCTATGCAGTAAGCTACTTTCCTGGCCTTTTCTAAATTTTTTATCTTAGTTTTTAATTTGAGACAATGTCTCACTAAAGTTACCCATGCTTCTCTCAAACTTGTGATACTCTTGCCTTAACCTCCCAGGTTGCTTGAATTACAGGTATGTACTGCCATGCCTGGCTAATATGTTAAATTATGTTGAATGTTTCTTCCAGTGTGAAACAAACTTTGAATTTTTATGATAACTTGGGCATGATTTTTTTGTGTCTCGGTATCAAACACAATACTTCATACATTGTAAACAAATATTATCACTGAACCACAGCCCCAGCCCTCATTGATCTTTTACATATATATATTTATACAGGTTTCATTTGACAATATTTGAGAATATTCCCTCTCTTCACAAATGATCTTTTTTATTTTTTGCGGTATTGTGAATTGAACCCGGGGCCTTCAAACTAAACCAGTGTCCTCAGCCCTTTTTTACTTTTGAGGCAAGATCTCAAACTAAGTTGACTAGTTGGGACTTGAACTTTTAGTCTTCCTGTTTCAGTCTATAGGCTGACTATAGGCATGAAAGACTGGGCAGGCTGGTCCATAACTGTTTAGAAATTTTAACGTTCCTGATGAGGTTTGATTGATATTCATGGAGGGAAGCACTAGAATCCTTTAAGAATGAAGAGAACTATATTGCTTATAAATTACATTATCCACTAAAATGTGTTTGATATTTTTAAATTAACTACTATCACTCCATTATGTTAAAGTAAGGGTATATCTAAGAATTGAGAGTGGTTACCTAATGTATTATTGGGTCCAAATAAGCAATAAGTATACAGTTTGTGTGTGTGTGTGTGAGTGTGTGTGTGTGTGAGTGAGAGAGAGAGAGAGAGAGAGAGAGAGAGAGAGAGAGAGAGAGAGAGA
>NW_022900951.1:100560990-100580636 GCF_012274545.1 Fukomys damarensis
TTCCCCATAGTTGGCTCAAACTTAAATCCTCCTGCATCACCCCTTCTAGAGGGTTAGGATAAGAGGCATGCATCACAACACCTGGCTATGCATATAATCCTTTTATAAAGTAGTTTGATTTTAGTGTTTTAATTGTTATTGTGAAAAATACTTAATGATGCTACCTAACAAAGTTGATTTATACACAGTTTTTCTCTGTCCTTTATTCCAATTTATGTCAAAAAAAGATTACAATTAGAGTTTGTATATGTCAACAACAAAGCTTTTGCTTTTCTGAGTTGTTAGTATGGTATTTATTTCAATATACATTGCTCTTTAAATTGTAGTTACACGAGCATGCAGCATACCTTGTGGATAGTATGTGGGACTGTGCTACTGAGCTGCTGAAAGACTGGGAATGTATGAATAGCTTGTTGCTAGAGGAGCCACTTAGTGGAGAAGAAGGTAAGAATATTCAGTGGTGGTGTTTTTATTGTATAGACAGTTTTGAAACTGGGTTTTACTTTTTGTTTTGTTAATGTTAAAATAGTCGATACAAAAAAATCATACTTTGGGGCTGGGGATTTAGCTCAGTGGTGCCGCTGCCTGCCTTGCAAGCACAAGGACCCAAGTTCCATCCCGGGTAAAAAAAAAAAAAAAAATCTTTGCAGAATTTTATATATACATGACATTGTATGTCAAAAGATGTGATTACTGTCAAGTTTTTTTTTAAATCTTTCCTTTAGATATGTAGATAAATATCAGATTTGGAATGCTAAGGGTTTTAGGAAGGTTTAACTTGTTCTGATCTTTTTTTGATAAGTGATGGTATTTTCTGTAGTATATTAGGTCAGATTTTGTTCATAAGCAGAGGAACTTATATAATTGTTACACATTACATGTAGGGAAAAGAAATAGGTTAACTTTCTAATTTTTTTTTTTTTAGCATTAACAGACAGACAAGAGAGTGCTCTGATTGAAATAATGCTTTGTACTATTAGACAAGCTGCTGAATGTCATCCTCCTGTAGGAAGAGGGACAGGAAAAAGGGTATGTTGGTGTTTTTTTTAATATTGTAAACTGTTTTTCTTTTCTCAGTATCTATTTAAAAAAACAATTTTAACCTTGTAACAAATTTTTTGACTTTTTTCAAGAGATATGTATATGTGTGTGTGTTCAGTATTCATTTGTTCAATGAATCATTCATTTATTTGAGACAGGGTCCCCCTGTGTAGCCCAGGCTGGCCTTGAACTTGCAGAGATCCTCCTGCCTCAGCCTCCTGAGTGCTGGGATTACAGCCATGCATTACTACTCCTGGCCAGTGGAAATTTTAAAGCAATAGCAATTTTTTTTGTTGTTTTGTTTTTGTTTTGGGGATTGAACTCAGGACCTTGTGCTTCCAAGGCAGGTAGCAGAACCACTGAGCTAAATCTCCAGCCCATGTAATTCTTTTCATGAGTTCTTAGTTACTACATGAAATACTGATTGATAGTCCCTGCCTTCAAGACTGAATATAATGCACCATTGGTACATTTGTGTGTTTTGGTTTATTTATAGCTTTGTTTTTTCTTATGAAATTAGAAACAAAATGGGAGATAAACTATTCATTAAAATTGGAAAATGCTATATCATGGGAACAAATTTTAATGCATTATTGCAGAATTCACATGTATTTGTAATTTATATAGACAATTCCACAGGCTTTGATCTTCTTTGACCATGAAGAAGAAAAGTACATTTTTATGACAGTATACATCAATATATGTGTATTTGTTTACAACTGAAAGATAATTTCATGAAAAAGTAGTGAAACATACAGTATATGATACATCTATATTTTTCACTTTCCTATTTATAAATTAATCTTTTTTGCTGTGTCTGGGATCAAACCTAAGGCTTTTGTGTTGGCTAGCCAAGTGTTCTACACCTCCAGCCCCTATTTCTATTTTTTAAAAAATTATTATATTGCTGTTTTTAAATACTAGTTGCAGGTGGGGATTTAGCTCAGTGGTTCTGTCACCTGCCTTGCAAGCACAAGATCCCTGGTACTAAAATTAAAAAAAAATTCTAGTTGCAATTATTCATTTCATGTGTCATGACCCAGATCCTATAGCAAGCTGGAATTCTGTTGAATTTCATTATTATATAAACTCCCAAAGTACGTTTCCTGTTCCTATTTTTCCTTCTATCTAATGGTCGAGTTGATTAGTCTAATTTCATGCTGATTTTTCCTCTAGGACTATTCAGTTTGTTTTTTTTTTTTTTTTTTTTTTTTTTTTAAATTTCTGTGGGTTTTGTTTTTTTTTTTTTGAAAAAAGTTTGTTTTTTGTTTTGAGTACCGGGGATCGAACTTGGGACCTTGTGCTTGCAAGGCTGGCAGCGGAACCACTGAACTAAATCCCTAGCCCCTTGTGTTTTGTTTTTAAATAAGGAGGAAGTTATTCTTCTTAGTATCACTTTTCGATTTAAAGTTTTATAGTGGAAATTTTTTTTATCCATCATTTAAAATATAGTTTTGATGTTTAATATGTATGTAATAACTAAAACTTGAACATTTCACAATGTTAATGTGCTTAGTACATTCTTATAGAATTCTTTGTGTTACTTCAGGTGCTGACAGCGAAGGAGAAGAAGACCCAGTTGGATGACAGGACAAAAATCACTGAATTATTTGCTGTGGCCCTTCCTCAGTTATTAGCAAAAGTAAGTTTGTGTTTACATTCCAGTATCACTAAGAAAGGACAGGTCTGTTTTCAAAATGCCACAGAGAATATTACAATGTTTACTTAATATTGTGGTGTTTTTAACATGATCTTTTTATTTCAAAGTACTCTGTAGATGCGGAAAAGGTGACTAACTTGTTGCAGTTGCCTCAGTACTTTGATTTGGAAATATATACCACTGGACGATTAGAAAAGGTAAGACTTTTTGGGGAATAAAAAACCTTGAAGAGAAAATGTTAGTTTACTTCATCTCATTATATTGTTTGCCTCTATTTTTAAAATATAATTTTGTAATATTTAATGAAGCCTGTATCTTCTATATTTTAAAGCAGTTGTCTTTAGAGAATGATGATAATGAGGTTTCTCTTTGCTTCATGCCCATAGCTATACCTTCATTCTAAATTTATGGGGATGTGCCATGGATTTTTTTTTTTCTTACATTGTTTCATGATAAGTACAAAATAAATGGAGCCACTACTTCATTGAACACTTTTAATATGTTTCAGGAACTTGTGCAAGTTCTTTATATGTATCAACATTCTTACCTGAGCCCTATGAGATAGGTAATACTATTCCCAGTAATGTTGAGTAAGTAAGTATGGATTTGTCAGTGTATTTTTCAACCATGGCTTAGAAAACACTTTAAAATGTATGCGCTATGTTTTAAGTTAGTATATTTGAAAAATTTCCTTGTGTTGGTATGGTAATACAGTCACTTTATTTCTGTTGAATATACCTTAGTGGTCTTGGCCCTTGCTAAGAACATGTTCTATTGCTGTTATATTCCCACCCTGTACCTTAGTTTTAATGAAAAAATTTTGTCTTGCAGCATTTGGATGCCTTACTGCGTCAGATTCGAAATATTGTAGAGAAGCACACAGATACAGATGTTTTGGAAGCATGTTCTAAAACTTACCATGCACTCTGTAATGAAGAATTCACAATCTTCAACAGAGTAGATATTTCAAGAAGTCAACTGATAGATGAATTGGCAGATAAATTTAACCGGCTTCTTGAGGATTTTCTACAAGAAGTATGTATTACAAATAATTTTGTAAGTTGGACTCTTGTCCTCCAGTAACCTAATTAGGCACTCTAGCATTAGTCCTAGTGATAGTCTAGCAGTATATTGAAAAGATATTCAGGCTTTCAATCCTGTGAATCATCAGACTTACTTCAACAAAATAGGAAAAGAGTGAGAATCTGTGCTTTGGAGAAGGTGAAAGCAAAATGAGCATTTCTCCCTTGTTTTCAAGAAATGATGTAGACTGTTTTCCTAGTTTCAATTGAATATGAGCCTATGTGGGAATAGAGTGTTAATGGAACAGAAAAATAGAGCTAGATTGAGACCAACTAGCTACAGAGTTGCTTAGTGTTTTGGCAGTATTGCTTAGAGAAAAGCAATTATGGTCTTTGGTATTATAGAGCTGTAATAAGTTGCTATTACAGCCACTGTTGCTTTGGAGTTTTCCACCTTTTTCTATTATATATTCAAAGAGGCTTAGAGCATTAACCCTAAAATATATTTATATTTTTATTATAATTTTTTCCTGGGAATACATATTTGTATTATAATACATTTGAATAAATAGTCATAATTACCAAATTAATGCCTTTGAATTTTTATACATCAGTGTTTTTGTTAACGCTACAAAAATTGTTTAGACTTGGTAATTTTCATTTTTCTCATTTTATCAAGTTACTTAGGTGTATGTGTGCATGTGTAACATTACTCTAGGCTTATTAAGTTTTACTAATTGGAGGATTGTGCAAATACGTTGTGCAATTACCACATTCTTAGTTAAAATTTTTAATGATTCTTGGCTGAATATGATTGTGATTAGGTCAAGTTAATTTAAAATCAAACATAGTTTGTTAATTAAGCTTAATTTGTAGAAACAGTAAAGTTTAGGAACTGTTTTTTTGGTTTGGTTTTTGTTTTGAGAAACCTGGAGTTCAATATAGTAGATTCAATGTTGTTTAAGGAATTTTATGTTTCATGTAGTAAGGCTCATAATAGTTTCCCCAAATTTAAGTTAACTTGTATTGAAAAGTATATTAATAAACTTTGATACTCAGAAAGGATTAGTATATCTATTCATTGTTCAGAGGGATTCTTCCATTTCCTTCCTTCCTTCCTTCTTTCTTTCTTTCTTTCTTTCTTTCTTTCTTTCTTTCTTTCTTTTTCTTTCTTTCTTTCTTTCTTTCTTTCTTTTCTTTCTTTCTTGTTTTTTGTACTGGGGTTTGAACTCAGGTTGTGTGCTTGCAAGGCAGGTGGCAGAATCACTGAACTGAATCCCTGGCCCTCTTTCATTTATTGCTGATTAGCCTCATATCTTTTTCAACATCATGTTTAGTGTACCTAGGTTTTGCCATTTAGGTGTTGTCTTTTGTAATCTCTTATTATTTAATGTAATTTTCTTTAATGCCCCGGTGCATTTATTATCATAAAATAATAGATATCTTTATAGTTTTATGTCATTATTTAACCAAGAAAAAAGAAAAAAAATAATGATTCTGTTTTTGGTTCTTGAGCATAATATGCCTGTGATAACCTGTGTTAACTCAGTTCCCCAGCCATATTGCCTTAAATTTGGCCAAAGCTAGGTATTGAACAATGAAGCTAATATGTGGCTTTTATTATATTATTCTTTGCTTTTCATGGTAATAGCACCATATTGATAGCCTATGATTTTTCACTTTGGTGGTTCTTAATGTATATTCATAGGGCGAAGAACCTGATGAAGATGATGCTTATCAAGTATTGTCAACATTGAAGAGAATCACTGCATTTCATAAGTAAGTTGATTACATTTCTGATTTCTTAAAACTGTTACAAAATTAGCTTGCACATTTTATAGGTTTTAATGTTTTCAGATTCTTCATTAGCTTTCTTTTGCTTTTCATAAGAAAGTACCTGGTAAAGTCATGTTTTAACTTGAGTGAAAAATTATCTAACAGACTTTTAAATTATTTTGTTATAGCAGCATATTAAATAAAATGTTTAGCATGTTTATGTTAGCAGTGCTCTGTTAATAGTCAAGTACAAAAGAGTTATGATTTGGCTTAGTTTTAAACATAACTTCTTTTTTTTTTTTGCTTTGTTTTGTTTTTCACAGTGCTCATGATCTTTCCAAGTGGGATTTGTTTGCTTGTAATTACAAACTTTTGAAAACCGGAATTGAAAATGGAGATATGCCTGAGCAGGTGTTTATTTATTTACAAGTTACATATTTAACTTTGAGAATGAAGGCTTGTGACTTAAATTTTATCTGTATTCTCTTGGTTCTGATTTACAGATTGTTATTCATGCACTTCAGTGTACTCACTATGTAATCCTTTGGCAGCTTGCTAAGATAACTGAAAGCAGTTCTACAAAGGTTTGTGCTGTTCACCAATTTTTTTTTGTTAGATGAACCATTTATGGTTTTGGCAAACTTACATCTTTCATAAGCCTAATTATTTCATTGCACTTGTTTCTACTCTGTATATCTACATGTACCCTGAAAAAAGTTTACTTCTTAGTTTGATGTATATTCAATGAAAGGGCTTTAATATGGTTTGTTTTGAGTTATGCTTTTTAATTAAAATTGTTTTCATGCAAGTGGTATAATTGATAGCTCTTCTCTCCAATTTTGAAAAGATGTAAAGTCATAAAAGTCAGTTTCT
Organism: Fukomys damarensis; assembly: GCF_012274545.1. Classification (NCBI taxonomy): domain Eukaryota; kingdom Metazoa; phylum Chordata; class Mammalia; order Rodentia; family Bathyergidae; genus Fukomys; species Fukomys damarensis. Next base: position 100,567,363 of record NW_022900951.1, read on the forward strand.
ATAAAGCATATCCAAGAACCTTTCAAAGAAATAGATACAACTATTGTATAAAATAAGATCGTAAGTTAGCGTCCCTGAATTGTCTTGAGCCCGGCTGTTATTTTGGGTTCACCTTCATGTTCAAAATCTCTTTATTGATAAACTAAATTCATGAGAAATCATTCTCTGATTGAGTAAAATCTACCAATTGCTAGGACGTAGAGGTTTTAAAATTTACTTATAATATCTGATGCACACAAGTTATTGAATTAAGTAGGACTACCTTTTCCATTTGTAAATTGGAATCTTAAACGTTGTACCATCAGTAGTTGTTGCCTTCAACATTATTTGGCTCATTTTTATAAAAAGCGATTTCTGTGAGTAACATATTTGGATGTTTATAAGTATTTTTTTCCAAAAGGAAAGCCTTGATAATATATTTGTAATGCCTAAATCCATAGAATAGTATTAAATTCGTAGAATCTCTTGCTTTTAAGATGCAGCTATATCTGCAAGTAGATTTTTTTTCTCTTGAAATCAGTAGAGGGTTGTTGTTAAAATAGTATATGTTTGTCAAACACTCAAGGAGGAGTTAATTAGGTATCAGGGTGATAGTAGGAATAGTAATCATGTTAGCATATGATTACTTTTGTTGAAAAATTGAAAATTAAAATGAGAAAAAGGCAGTATTTAGAGAGAAAAGGTGAGTAGGAAATAACATGCTAAATCTTAGTTGAGGTTTCACCACATGTGATCTTCCAGTTAAATCTATTTTTATTTAACTTCTATTACATATACTCTGTAGATGCTGATATTCTGTCATTTGACATTTAGTATCAGAAGATGGCCCAAAGGTTAGACAGTCTTTGTGTTTAATTTTATTTAAGTATTTAGAAATATGAAACAGTAAAAATAAGATTCAACTTTTTAGTGTTATGTTTTTTAAGTTATTTCAAAGTTTATAGTAATACTACAAAACTGATTTTGCACCCCCTTCTCTTATTTTTTAAGCATTGTAATCTGTATTTTTAAAAATAATACACGGAAGATACCATATCCTCCCTTATCCCCATTCACCATCATATGGGGATTGCACCTGCACAGGAGTGTAATATTGATTATACCCAAAGGAGGCTGTGAAGAGTTAATCCCACATTTGGCTTGTTTTGAGGAGTGAGCCTGGCTGAAGCCTGTGTGCTGAGGTCAGAGTAACTCACACTCAATTTGCATTCCCACAAATAAAACCTTCAGACTACAAGGACAGTGTTCTAATTACAATCATATATTTTGTCTATTCTGTTCCTAATTTGAGAATGCTTTGTCTTGTCCTTTATGAGCCTTTTTTACATTAATTTCCATAGAAACCACACGGTGCCTTTACCCCAACTGATTGCCAATAAAAGTCAGTGCCTAGTCTGTCTAGTGCCTTTGTTGGTTACACTGGCATTGGTCATCCTGGCACCCCGCTTTCACTCTCCTACTTAAGTCTCTTAGAGTATTCTTTTTCTCAGGCCTGTGTCATATACCGGGCAGGTGGGTACTGGAACCTGACTACAGGGGTCCCAGCAGCACCCAGTATCTTCACACTGAGATACAGCCCCATACATTTTTGTTTTTTATTTTGAGACAGGGTCTTGCTAAATTGTCAGGCTGAGCTCAGATTTGCAGTACTAATGCCTCAGCTTCCGAAAATGTAGAGATGATAGGTGCTATTCCTTTTAAAAATTACTTTGTTTAGGCTGGGGATTTAGCTCAGCTTTTTAGTGGCCTGCATTGCAAGAGCAAGGACCCGAGTTCAATCCCCGGTACCAAAAAAAAAAAAAAAAATCATGTGTTCGGTACTCTTCATATAATGAAGTGAATCTGGAGCGTTTTTTTCTTAAAGCATTCTGAGTTGATGGCTTTATTAAATATAACTATACATGTTATATTCATGTACTCAAGCCAAATAAAGCCTACTATATTTTACAACTAATACGCACTAATAAATACAGTCACGTGTAATTTAGTTTTCTCATTGTAAATGACCATGACCACTTAGGATAATATCCATTTATATACTTAAAACTTGAAGACTCCAGTTTGATGAAATTTGTAAAACAAAATAATTGGTTTTTTTTCTGGTTATAAAGAAATTTAAATCAAATGCACAAGTACAGTTAATAAAGTTACTGACAAGGTTCTTTGTAATGTAAAACATTTAAAGAAATACTTGAATGAGTTGTTTATGCAATACCTTAAATTGTTTATGTTAAATTTTTTCAAGGAGGATTTACTGCGTTTAAAGAAACAGATGAGAGTATTTTGTCAGATATGTCAGCATTACCTGACCAATGTGAATACTACTGTTAAGGAACAGGTTAGTAATTGCTATAGATCTTTTGTAAGCAGCCTTTATAAATCTAAACTAATGAATTTAAATAATACTAAGGTTCAGCAAAGTAGAAATGTGTGCCTATATATACTATGATTTTAAAAAAGGAGATTAATGTATTGAGCTTGCAAATAAAATTGATTTATCAATTCATAAGAGTTTATAATTGCATTATGGATTACTTTCATATTGTAGTTTTATGTTATTTTCTTTCTGACATAAATGGTAAGCAAATTCATTTATACTAATTATAGATCTGTGAAATTATAGAAGTCACTTTTGAAACGAGCAAGTATAACAAGTTTGCTTAAGTGAGAAAGATGTCCATATGGTTTTGTCATCTCTGAGAATATCAGATGTTGACATTCATGCCCATCCTGATCTTACGTGAGATAAAAATTACTTACCTTCCATCCAAGTGCTACCTTCAAATCCTATATTCCTTCATTATTGCCAACTTTCTCAACTCTAGAAATAGACTGTGACCTGGTTTGATCCTGGAATTAAAGTCATGTTCAATTCTAATTCTCTATTGAGATTTTTGAGCTCATTGGGAATATGGTTTTTAAATGCTTAGATATTTCGATAAACATTTCATAAGAAATATTAATATAGTGTAGTCAAAATGCTTATTATTTCAAGCTTTTTTGACATATATAAATTAAACTTTTTTTTTTGAGGTAGAATCTAAGTAATCACTCACCCCAAGGGCTACATTTGGAAACTAATATGTTGGGTACTACCTTCAGAGTGTAGTTGCTTCTTAAATTTATCAAAAAAGTTCTTTAGATATAATAATCCTTTTGTTATTTGTCTTTATTTCATTAAAATATGAAAACATTTTTTTCTAGTACTGAGGATTAAACTCAAGAATATCATCCAAGCTAGCCAAGCATTCTGTCACTGAGCTTGCATCCTCAGTGTTTTTAATTCATTTTATTTATATTTTGGTACTGGGGATTGAACTTAGTGCCTCACTGCTGAGAGAGCTACATTACCAGCCCTCACTTTAAAAATTTGTATTCAGGATGGCCTCAGATTTGTGATCCTACTTTCTTAGCCTCCTGAGTACCTCGGATTACAGTTGTGGACCACCATGTCTGGCTCAAGCCTAATAATTTAAAAATTTACATGTTTTATAGTTAAAAATTTATGATCAGTGGCCAACTGTTAGCCTATTTTTTCTTATTTCTAACTTCCTCTTCTACCTCCTGTACATATATAATTGGGCATATATAAAGTAGATGATATTCAGTGGTCAAAATACAGTTGCTGAATTTTTTATTTTTTTAAAACATGAAGTCTTCAGTTTTAAATATGTAGCTTTGTATTGTAGCAATAAAGGGCTTGGAACTTTAATTTTCATCTCTTCAACTCATTGCAAGGAACAAAATTTCTGATAGCACTAAATTGAAGTTAGATTTAATGTCTTAAAATATGATTTCAACCACAGATCCAAACCAAATACACACACACACACCCTTGTGACCAAAATACTCATTTTATACTTCCTATTTTTTGTAATGTTAACGTATAGTTCTTGTGGATTATTGGTTATAACCCCCAATATAAATCTTTTTGTTATTTTCTAGATTAATTAGGGGATTGTTAGTTTGCTTTTTAGTCAGTTTTTTTTTTGTTGTTTTTTTTTTTTTTTTTTTTTTTTTGCTTAAGACAGGGTCTCACTGTGTAGTTGAGACTGACCCAGAACTCACTATGTAGTCCAGGCTGGTCTCAAACTCAAATGATCCTAATTCCTGAGCCTCCCGAGTACTGGGATTACAGGTGTGTGCCACCTCGCCTGGCTCTTGCAGTTTTCTTAACAGCTAGCAGAAGTATGACCTGGGCATTTCACTTGATCTGCCTCTAAAACTTTAAATTAGTAAATATCATCACACTTCTAGTCTTTTTTTTCCCCTTTGGTACTTGGGATTAAACTCAGGTCCTTGCATTTACAAGGCAGGCAGTAGAACCACTCAGCTAAATCCCTGGCCGTACACTATGTCTTTACTGTGTTGTATTGCAAGTTTTTATGAGCTGAAGTATCCTTGTAGGTATAAATTACTTTTACATTAGAAAAATGAGACTGAAGAAACAAAATCATAAAATAAAGGGGAAAAAGTAATAATTATTATTAAGATCTGCCTTGTGCTCTGTGTTATAACTTGTCTTTCCAGCAAGCCTTATGTTAAATGTATTTTCTGATTGACTTTGTGACCCAGAAATTTTTTGTCACCCTTTCCCAATAGATAATTATGTTTTTGCAGCTATCTTTGGACTAATTTAACCACTCTTTGACTCCATTTAGCAGTTTCTAGTAAATTATTTGCTATGTAACTTTAGCTCTATATCTATTATGATGCTATGTGGATTGCCTTCTATATAATACCTAGGTATATATAGTCTCTACTTAATCACTATACAAATAGAAGACAGTGCTTTAAATAATACCATATATTTTTTAATCATTATTCTAATATTCATCTCCTATACATCGTTTTCTTCAATAGGACAAAGAAGGGTACCAAGTGTGTTTATATTTTTTTTTCTTTTTCCGGTACTGGGGATTTAACTCAGGACCTTGTACTTGTAAGGCATGCACGGTGCCACTGAGCTAAATCCCTTGCTCAATATATAATTTTTGAGAATGAATACCATGAGACATTTTTGTATAGTGCAGAGTAGGAATTTGAGTCTGAAAACCTTAAGTCCTAACTCTGCACATTCTGGCAGTGTTAACATACTGTATATGGCATTTAACATTGCTGAAAATAATGTTTGTGAAGTTACCTTGTGTAATAAAGCATTATGTAAATTTAGTAATCCTTATAGGAATTATATTTTGTTGTTTTCAAATATTAGGTAAGCACTAAACAATGATTTTCTTCATTTTCAAGTAAAGAAAAGTTGAGTTTTAATTCTGTGTTAAATATAGAAGATATATGCTTGCTAAGAAACTTTATACCATCCTTTCTTTTATTTTAATAGGCCTTCACTATTCTCTGTGATATTTTGATGATCTTCAGCCATCAGATTATGTCAGGAGGACGAGACATGTTAGAGCCATTAGTTTATACTCCTGATTCTTCGTTGCAGTCTGAGTTGCTCAGCTTTATTTTGGATCATGTCTTCATTGAACAAGATGATGATAATAATAGTGCAGGTAATTTTATTGTCATGTTTTTGTTAAATCTTTGTGAACACCGTAATTCAAAGTAGCAGTGTCTTGCACTACAGCTGATCTTTATTTTAAAAAATTTTTTTGGTACAGGGGATCAAACTCGGGTCCTTGTGCTTGCGAGGCAGGTGGCGGAACCACTGAGCTAAATCCCCAGCCCTACAATTGATCTTTAAAACATGAAACACAGATGTATGTTCTGACACATTAGTGTTCTTTTGGATTATTGTAATGACAATGTGATGTTATAGAGCATAGGCTTCCAAGTTAGACCTCAGTTTATTACTAGTCCTATACCTGTGTTTCTACCTACCTCATAGAACTGTGAAGATTAAGACCAACTTTCAGATAATTTGAGAATAAGGTATTTAAGTTACTTTTGTTGTGTATTTGCATGTTTTCATATTTTTGAGTGTTAATGTGTTTTCTGAATGTTAGCAAAACATTAAAGACTTTTTTTTTGTTTTTGTTTTTTGAGACAGGTTCTCACTATGTAGTTGAGACTGACCTGGAGCTCACTATATAGCCCAGGCTGGTCTTGAACTCCCAGCAATCCTCCTTCCTCAGCCTCCCAAGTGCTGAGATTACAGGTGTGCGACACCACACCCAGCTAAAAACTTCTTTGTAGAAGTATTGTTCATAGAACAATAATTAAACCAGGGCCAGGGATATAGCTCAGTGGTTCCACTGCCTGCCTCGAAAGCACAAGGACCCAAGTTAGATCCCCAGTACAAAAACAAAACAAAACAAAACAAAGCAAAACAATAAAACCCAGAAAATGAATTAAACCAAATTTGCCTTGTGTTATATTATTCTTCCATGCTAATTACACAGCTGCTTTACCTGAAAATGAGGTTCTACAAAAGCAGATAGTATTTGGTGACTTCTGGGTTTGTTTTTATTTTATTTTTTTGGGTTTTTTTAAAATATGAAGTTACCCTTGAAGGAAAATAAAACATTGACATCTCTCTATCTATTTGTAAGTTGACACATCACTCACTGTATGTTGGTCTCAACAAACATAACAGGAAAATGCTTTGTGTTCACATACTAAAAACTTACCCAGCACATGACAGAGATAGACAGGGTAGCCAAAATAGGTGTCAAGAATTTGTGTAGTAAAGTTTTTATGCTTTCAGTTCTCATATTTCACTCTTAGCCAGTAGTTTAGTTGTACTTCTTACTATTTATTCATTTGGCAAACATTTATTCGTCAGCAATATGGTAGATGCTATATATATGAAAATAGGGGACAAAGACTTTTCAAGAATTAAACTCCAAGTGCAAAAGGTATCTAAAACATAGTTCCAATGCAGTTTAATATGTAATCAAGGTGTGTACAAAATGTGGGTATGTAAAGGAAGTTGTAATTAGTCTGCATCTTTGAGAGAAGCTAGTATCTGAAATGGATCTGAAATATAGCCATATTTCTTTCAGATTTATAAAAAAGAAATGACACACTGACAATATATAGTAATAATAGCTGACATGAAATGTTCAGTGTATTGGATAGTTCTCTGCATTCTTTAATCCCAATAAGAGAAAATATGGCTAATTTTTTATAAGAAAAGGAGCAAATGTAAAAATTAGAGTTTAAATTTCTTAAATCAGGGCAATTCGGTCTTTAGGGGGAAGAAGTCTGTGCCTCTATTTCTTGTGAGCAATGCTAAACAATGCTTGGAAACAGTATCATGTAGAAATATGCCATTATGAAAGTTACCATGAAAAGATTAGCTTATTTGTGTTCAATGTGATCTTTTAAAAGAGTGAACGATACCTTTTAGGCATGGAAGCAAATGGCTTTGACATAGTGGAACATATGATAAAACTAGTGCATATCAGTAATACAGAATAGTGGGGTTTGATTTGGTATATTAGTAGATGCATTTAGGATTTTGATTTATTTTCTACCCCATTACCCCGTTTCCCTTTCTTCCTTCCTTTCCCGACCTCCTTTCCTGACTCTTAAAGTCTACCTTTCAGTTCCGTGTCATCTCTACTTTATTGTATTTATTCACTCATTTATAGATTTCTCATGTGAGAAAAAATATGCATGTGATTTAACTTTTTAAATTCTTGTTCTTAAAATTTGATTTTAGCGACTGGGAGTATAGCACAATGATGCAACCATGTGCTTAGCGTACTTGAGGGTTTAGGTTCAATTTTCAGCACCAAGAAAATATTTCTGGCTTTAACTTATTAGCAATTGCGGAGGATTACAAGAGGCAAGGTAAAATCAAAACAAAACAAAAAGTAAATAAGTAGATAACAATTTTTTTGGTGTTGGGAATCTTAAACTGAAATGACAAGATATGAACCAAGTATTTACAAAAGATGAGCTACAAATGGCTAACAAACACACAATTCTTCAACTTCACTAAAGAACCAATAATCAAAAAATGTAAAGAAATAAAACAAAATTTTGGTTTTTACCCTATAGAGATAGATTTTTTAAAATAATGAGTAATTTTATTTTTGAATTATGTCTAGAGGAAAATTTTTTACAGTTTCTCATGTAAACCACTTAACACGCTTTACTTACAATATCAGATAATCAGAACCAATCCTTGAGTTGCAGTGGTGCTTCCTTTACTGTGGATTTAGAAATAAGTCTGTCCTCTTGAAATTGAAGGGTCAGACTTTCCATAATGGATGGCAACAGAAAAATGTGAAATTATCTTGGAAGACAGAATGGTTTCTAGGCGAGTGTAACAGAATCATATTTAGTATATCTAAAAGAGAAATACATAAATAGAATCGAAGGTGAGAAACAATAAGAGAATTTTCAGGTTGGTTCCTTTCACAAAGAAGAAGCCTTAATCAAAAAAAGGTTGAATATACGGTTCACACTGACAAATGGTCTTGTCAGCGAAGTATAAGAATGTGTTAGGCAAGCTTAGCCTGACTTCCCTAAACATTTCCTCTGACTCACTATTTCTGTTTCATGTTCACTAAGCAATCTTCTGATTGACTATTTCATGTCACAAAAATAGTTGTTGGTGTATCTTGATTTATTGTTTTTGTACTTGTAAGCTCTCCAGTAAAATAGTTAGAATGTATTTTCCATTAAAAATGATTGATTTAAAATATAAAATGGCTTTTTCCCCAGATGGTCAACAAGAAGATGAAGCCAGTAAAATTGAAGCTTTGCACAAAAGGAGAAATTTACTTGCAGCATTTTGTAAGCTAATTGTATATACTGTGGTAGAGATGAATACAGCTGCAGATATCTTCAAGCAGTATATGAAGGTAAAGTTTTAAAATGGGTATAACATGTTAGTTTTTAAATGCTTAAAAGAATTTGTCACACAGGCTTTTATGCTTGGTTGCTACTGAAATTTTTAAATAGTAAATTATTTTTCCTGTAAAGTAAGTTTATTTAAAAATATTTAACATTTTTCAGTAACATTTTACCATGTCTTTGATCTTATAATTTGTGGATTTTGGGGTTTGTGATTGTTTATACTGGGAATATTATGTTTTTGTATGTATTAGAAGAGAAACTACATTTGTGATTTAGCTGAAGATAACAGGGTGACTTTTTCCCCCCTCTTCTCTGTGCAGCTTTAGAAATCGTAACGTTTGTAGTCAGGTGGTAGTTTTAGTGTGGTAACTATGGAGCTTATGAACTTGAGTCATTCAGTATCTTTTGCATCCTGAGTTTCTTTATTAGTTTTATTTCACAGGAGCTGTTAACTCAAAATATGACTTGACTCAAAATAGATTATTCATAAAGTTTATAAATGTGAAAGATAGTCTTAATTTGAAGTAGAGGATATTATTAGTTGCATAGGATGTCACTAAATATGGTAAGATGATATTTAAAATATTAAGTAAAAAAGAATTATACATAAACCTTTTAAGGCCCTTACCCTCAAGAAATAGGATATATTTAGTAAATTTGTCAGAACATAGCCCTCATTTGTAATGTTTTGCTGTGTGAAAGAACCATGGCATCACTGAAAATTATTTTGAAACTTAAATTGTTTGGCATAGTAATTTTTAAACTAAGGTTTATGAAGTTTCTTAACTAATTTTAAACATATATTTAGGTATTCTGGATTAAAGTCATTAGTCATAGGGGCATGTTTAGCCTGTTTTCTCAGATAGTTATATATTTTGATCACCATCTTAAATTAGAAGAAAAAAAAGTTCATTTGCAATATGTAGTGCAAATGTCACAAAAAAGGTTTTATTTTAAATTTTGTTTGCAAGCTGTTAATGTTTATAAACCAAAATAATAAAGTTATATGCTGCTCATGGCCTACATCTTCATTAGCACTGAATTAAGTCTGAGAGTAAACATGACTATATTCATTGTTTTATAATTTACAAAGAGAACATTGTGTATATTCTTTGTTAGTTCTGAAACTTTGTATGACTTAATTAGTTTATTTCATGTCTCCTTTATTTAAAACAAAACTTGGAGTTTAATTTGATTAGGTCTTAACTGTTTTGTATTTCTGAATTGACTAAAGTTAGGAATTATATGCTAGTGACCTTAAAGTTCCAGTAACATTCTTCTATTTCTTTGAAGGCCTAATTTGCCAGATACATACAGTGCTTAGTGACATGCTTATGGGCCTAACCTAATACTAGTTTTATTGTGCAATAGTTTTAAGAGAGAAAACTCTAATGTGTGTAAATTTCTTTTCTAGTATTATAATGATTATGGAGATATCATCAAAGAAACAATGAGTAAAACGAGGCAAATAGACAAAATTCAGTGTGCTAAGACCCTTATTCTCAGTTTGCAACAGGTAAGACATTAAGCGAACCAGCTTAGGTAACATCATTAACAACAATAAGGCAACAGTTTTAAAATTGTGAAAAGGGCCTGGGGATTTATTTAGTTCAGTGGTTCCAGCGCCTGCTTCCCATGCACAAGGACCCAAGTTTGATCCCTGGTACCAAAAAAAAAAAAACCAAAAACAAAACAAATAAAATTGTGTGAAGAATGCAATATATAATTCGTAAATGTAGAAATACAAAATATTCCACCTCACTGATAGACAAAGAATGAGATAATTTTTTGTTTCTGACTGGCAAGAGAGAAGACCTGTATCCCTCTTAACGGTAGAATTAAGTATGGTGGGTAGATTGGAAATAAATGTAAAAATTTACAACATTCATGCCATTTGAGGCAGCAATTTTACTTTTAAAAATGTATTCAAAAGTTATAGGATAAATTTGTAAAAATTGGCATATGAGGTTATGCATTGCAACATTGTTCATAACAGTAAGAAATTTAAAAGAATCCAAAACTTATAAACAGTAAGAAATTTAAAAGAATCCAAAACTTATAAATAGGATATTAGATCAAAATATATTCCTGAAGCTGGGCATGGTGGCGCACGCCTGTAATCCCAGCGCTCGAGAGGCTGAGGCAGGAGAATCGCTGTGAGTTCGAGACCAGCCTGGGCTACATACTGTGTTCCATGTCAGTCTCAACTACATAGTGAGACCCTATCTCAAAAAAACAAAACAATATATATATTCCTGCAATGGCTATTATGTGGCACTTAAAATTAGTGTAAATATGTGTTCATTCATGTATAAAGTCTTTTAATACATAGTTTGAGAATAAAACAAAAATGTCACAGAAATGACATCTTTATAAATTTGTATTTATCTCTATCTGGAAAAATAATTACCAAAATGTTAGCAGTTGTTAACTTGATTAGGTCAATGTCAAGTGAATTTTAGTTTTTTTCTTCATGTATTTCCAGACTTTGGGGAGCACATATGAATTTTACAACCAAAGCACAACAATCTTTTTTATTTTTGCAGTGGAAATACAGGCTTAATTAAGGAAAATTATTGCTTCAGATACTTTTGTCTTCAGAGACAAAATTTGCATGCAAAACATACTCCGACCCAATTCCTTTTGATAAACTTTCTTGCTTATTAGAAATATTAGCATGAAAGTTCTAAATTTCACTTGTAATCTACATTTTCTGTGTTAAAATTAACAAAACTTGAAAGATTTTTAAGGGTATTAACATTTTTTGCTATAGTATAATAGCTGTTTGCTATAAAAAGTTTCAGAAATACAATATTTGGAGAGATGTAAGGAGTTTTATTTCCTCCCCAGTCCTATTAAGGTATAAATGAGAAAAAAATATATATTTACAACATATTACATGAAGTTTTGATATATGTATGCATTGGGAAATTATTAAATCTAAAATGCATTATTTTGGATGCCTTTTTTTTTTTTGTACTGGGGATTGAACTCAGGACCCTGTGCTTGCAAGCCAGGCAGGCACAGTGCTGCTGAGTTAAATTACCACTCCTTGGACGCTTTTTTGTCCTAGGAACATTTATATTCCACAAATTTCAAATAATGTACCAAATTTATGCTTCCTTCTTTTTTCTTTTGTGGTGCCGTGGATTAAACCAATGCCTTGCACATATTAGGCAAATGTCCTATGACTGAGCTACACCCCAATCCCTATAATAGCCTGTTCTTAACTGTACTCGCAATGCTGTATAATTGATTCTCAGAACTTACCCAGCCTTTCTAAACTGAAACTTTATATATACTCTTAGATCAACATCTCTTCATTCCCTCTGCCTCATTACCCTATTCCCTGACAGTCATCATTCTCCTCTCCTGCTGTGAATGCAATTTTGTAGGTTCCATATATGTGTAAGTGAAATTATGTGGTATTTGTCTTTCTGTGCCTGGCTTAATTTCACTTAATGTAATATCCTCCTGGTTCTTAGCTGCTTTTACAGATGACCTAATTTCCATCTTTCGAAGGCTAAATATTATTTCTCTGTGTATATGTGTGTACACACCACATGTTCTATTCATCCATTAATGGATGCATACTTTGGTTGTGTATTTTGGCTTTTGTTAATGATACTACAATGAATACATACATAAGTACACGTATCTCTGACATACTGATTTAATTATCTCTGAATAACTAGACATCTTCACCATTTTTTTTTCAGTCCTGGGATGGAACCCTGGGTTTTGCACAGGCTAGGCAACTACTTTACCACTGAGCTGTATCATCAGACCTTTTTAAAATTTTGAGACAGGCTCACTGAATTGTTCATGCTGGCCTGAACCTTGTGATCTTTCTGCCTCAGACTCTGGACCATAATTTAATCAGGATCTTTTTGTTTGGTATTCAGATATTTTATAATTTTTGCCAGTTGAAATAGCACAAAAACATTTTTGTACATAGTGTTACACATAGATATTATTTGTTAAGGGTAAAATCAAAGCTTTTTGTTACTTTATCATGTAAATTTTAAATTGTTGTTCTTTGTTTTGTGATGAAAGTTCTTGCTGTGGAAATTCATTCCCTAATTGTGTATAATAACGTAGAATGTGGGATGCCCTGGTTTGATTTACCAGCACTGCCATAAAAAAGTAAATATGAGGTCATTGTTGCTTAGTAATTCAATGAGTTTTCTTTTTTTTATGCTCAGTATAATACCCAATTAATACTAGCAGAATAGCATTGTGAGCAAACTGACCTAAAGAGTTTCTAAAATCATTATTGACCTCTGGTTTAAATATATGAAGTGCTAAAATTTTGATCATTTGGCCATTTATATCACATTTTTAAAAATCCGTGTCTTAGAATAAAACACTGTACTTCATTTACTGAACACCTACATTTTAAGTAGAAAATCACCTATTTTAAAAGATGTTGGGGCCAGGGATTTAGCTCAGCGGTTCGGTGGCCTGCCTTGCAAGTGCAAGGACCCGAGTTCAATCCC
>NW_022900951.1:100580719-100609659 GCF_012274545.1 Fukomys damarensis
TAATCTATAGTTATAAAAAAAACTTTAACATGCTTTCTTTCTTTCCAAACAGCTTTTTAATGAAATGATACAGGAAAATGGCTATAATTTTGATAGATCATCTTCAACATTTAGCGGCATAAAAGAACTTGCTCGACGTTTTGCTTTAACTTTTGGACTTGATCAGTTGAAAACAAGAGAAGCCATTGCCATGTTACACAAGTAATCTCCAAACACTTTATTCAGTACTTGTAATTTTTAATTATGAAATTTTTGTATCTAGCCTTTTCATTTAGAATAACTAAATTAAATTTGTTTTATCAGTTTATAAATCTATATCTTAAGTTTAAGAACCACTTATAATGCCATCTCAGTTACCATAATAAATAAGAACTAAAACTCCCTTCATAAGAATGTCTGTTTTAAGTAAAATAGTAAAAAAATCTATAAATTGTGAGAAGCAAAGGAGCATGTATTTATTAGGCATTACAAAGTCTCTTTTATCATATTTTTCACCTCATTGCTAGATAGAGGAATCTTTGACATTTGATTCCTTTGTCTTCAGTTTTCTCTTTCTAGTTCTGCATTCTATTTTGTAGTGACCCTTTCCCTTGTATGTATGTATGTATGTATTTATTTATTTACTTATTTATTTATTTTTCGAGACAGGGTCTCACTATGTAGTTGAGACTGACCTGGAACTCAATATGTAACCCAGGCTGGTCTTGAATTCACAGCGATCCTCCTGCCTTAGCCTCCTGGGTGCTGGGATTACAGGCCTGCACCACTACACCCCGCCTCCCTTGTTTTTAATAACCCTTTTTGTTTGCATATTTTCTTCCCCTAATCAAAATTGGAAATCATTTGATTTTATATTAGGCATGCAATTTGTGATCAGTTAAACTTTTTAAAATATTGACTACTTTTTTATTTTTAACATAACTAACATTTGCATATTAAACCCTGTTTTCCCTTGACTATGGATTAAAGAACCTTGTTTTAGGGATAACTAAAAGGCTTAGACTCATTGAAAGCTCCATGTTTTATGTTTCCCTTACTTTTCTTACTTACTTAGTTTAAAAAGTCTTAAATATCTTTCCTGTTCTTGTATGTTTAACTATAACTCCTGCATAATTAATTTATTCTGTTTTTCTTGTTCTAAAACTCTAAAATTCATTTTTGTGCCTATTAATACATTGGTGGGAATTTTAGGTAATATGTAAGGATCACACATGAAGTAGTTACAATCTTCTTCCTGTGACTTGCCTTCTTTTCCAATTCTATTTGGACTGTTTTTCCTTAGTTAACATTTTTGATAGTGTTGTGATGTCTTAATAATTGTGTTATCATAGAAATGTATTTGAAATGGGCTCTCATTAGAGTTTAATTTTAAAACTATTTTTAAGTAAGTCATTAAAATATTCATTAACAATTAGTTTTACTCATATGCACGACAAAGGAAATATCTTAGTTGAAACAAAGCGTAGAGTGAAATTTGCTTTTTGAGTTACTTAAATTGTATTATAATGTCTAAAATACTTATTTCAACCTTTTTCTTTGCAGAGATGGCATAGAATTTGCTTTTAAAGAACCTAATCCACAAGGGGAGAGCCATCCACCTTTAAATTTGGCATTTCTTGATATTCTGAGTGAATTTTCTTCTAAACTACTTCGACAAGACAAAAGAACAGTGTATGTATATTTAATAGAGATGACCCACTTAATTTCATTTTGAGATTCTTTTTCTATCCCCCACCATTCTTTGTTTTTGTGATATGGGAGTTGAATCCAGGGCCTTAAGCATGTGAAACCAGGTATGTTTCTGAGCTATACCATTAGTCCCTCATTTTTGCATTCTTAAACAGTAATCACTGCACTTCTGTCCATTCTGTACACGCATTTGGAGGATTACATCAATGTACAAAATTTTTATACTTAAATTCTGTAATTTGAGGATTATGACTGTTCTGTTTGAGTTCTCCTGTCGTAGTTGTAGCTTTTGAGGTAATTTAAATCCTTTTTTTTTCTTATTTACATTCTTGTTACAGCCCAGCTAACGAGGGAATGTTTTAAAAGACAATAATATTGAGAATCCACGGAGAGCATTTTAGTTTTAGTCTTGTGTTTTGAACTGTGACTACACTGCAAACTAGAAATCCTCATTTTATCTTTTTACTTTAATTACTGTTCCTGTTTTCTCAACAAACTCATTTGAACAGGGAACTTCTATCCTTTAAGTCTCCTAAAATTGTGACTGACAAACCAAAGAATGAATTGAAATTCTCAAAATCTTTCTTCCTTCCCCTTGGCTTTGAGGTATTAAATGGTCGAAAACTATAAATACTTAATTATTCTCTTCTAGAAAACCACTGGTATTTTGCTTTTACAGAGTAAATCTTAATGATGGTAGGTTTTTTGTGAAAATTTTAAAATGGACAAAAATAATCTATGGTGATAGAAATCACAGTAGTAGTTACTTCTAGAGCTGAATTTATTGAATGGGAAAAAACTTTGTGGAGTCATGGGAATGCATTGTCTCTCAATAAATGTGCAGGTTACATGAGCATATTCACTTCTAAAAGTGATTCTATTCTACTCTTTATTTCTGTTTACTTTGTTATCTGTAAACTTTCCACAATTAAAATTGTGCCGATCTGATGCAGTGGTGTGTGCCTGCCTGTCATCTAAGCTATTTGGGAGTCTGCTCCAGGAAGATAGCTTTATCCCAGCAGTTTAGGGCCAACCTGGGCAACATAGCATGCCTATGTTTCTTTTAAAATACTGCACGAGTAGCATTACATACATATAAATTGATGAAATATTTCCTTTATAGCAGATTAACTAAAGTCAAAATGTTTGATAATTTGCCATATATATTGGATGTGACCACGTAAATTGATAAAAAATCACTTTGTGGATCTATTGGCAGTGCCTAGTAAAGGTTAGAGTTCTTCTTGATTCATGGTTGTAATCTAGTGATTTGTTTCATATGTAGATATCCTACAAAAACTTTTGAATACATGCACAAGGGAAAGCCATAAAAGAATGTTGACTTTTGTATTGTTTGAATTGGGGAAGAATTCAAAGCAAACCTAAATATCTTATCAGTTAAATCAATAAATTGATAGATCAAGTAATGCTACACAGCATTCAAAATAGATTAAAAAAACAATGTTGAGACGGCAGGGACAAGGGGAAAATTGAGAAGCAAGACCTGTCTTGTAAAGGTGCAAGATCCCAATGATGAATGTAACTGTATTGTATACCTAAAATGTACCAATAAACTCAATGAGAGAAAAAAAACAGTGTTGAGAACAAACATGAAACTACAAAACTGCTGTGATGTTTGCAGGAAACTATATTTTTAAAGCAATAAATGGTGAATTCAGGTTAGTGAAACCTGTGGGGTAGAGATAAAGCAAAATGGGACTAGTTCTGGTGAAGGCTGCTTAGCTGTACTACTGTATTAAAAAGTATGTGGTGGATGCAGACTTAGAATTCTCCTTCAAGTGAATGTTCTTTAGCTAAATCTCTGTCTTGTCGCAGACTTCTAGAAATTCCCAAACTATTAGTTTATTGTCCATACAGTGCTGCTGTGTATGACTAAAGTTTACAGTAACTAAAAAGGCATACTGAACAATTATCATAAAGCAGTATGTTTTATAATTCATGTCTCCTGTGGTGTTCAACTAATTGTATCCTATGCTAATAAATGAATTCATTGGAATTAGTCATTGTAATGAAAACACATATTGGAATTGTACTTTATGATTAGTTGAAAAGTAATTGTCTTCATTTATTCTAAGCATAATTTAGCCTTATTGAACTTTTAATGTGAGATCCTGGGACCTGAATTGTGGTTATGCTGCTCATTGAGTTTTATGATGATTGTGGGTATATTACTTCTTTTCTAATTTTTCTTACCCTTTTTTTCCTCATCTGAAGCAGAGAGAATATTTCCCTTACAGAATTGGAAGTATAGCTAAGCAACTGAAAGAAAAATGTTTAGCACTTAGTCACATGAATGTTAGTTGAATTTTGATTGAAAAATTACATATAATCCTTGTGATACTTGGATTCAGAAATAGATTTACAATTTCTACCAGGCTGTAACTTTTTGCAGATAGGGACCATATATGATTCATCTTTGTATCTCTCCTCCATGCCTGGGACATAGTAGATTACAATAGATGTTAAGCTGAATTGCTCTTAACTCATATATTCTGGTAGTCTTGATAGAAATAAAATTGCTTATCATTGTCCTAAGGCTATGATTGAGTATTGAGTACTGAAGTAAAATACCCTTGCTACCACAAGTAAGGTTTGATAGAACTAACAGTTTTATGTGTTAAAGTTAATAGTTTCTGCTTCTTTTTAAGGTATGTTTACTTGGAAAAGTTCATGACCTTTCAGATGTCACTCCGAAGAGAAGATGTATGGCTTCCACTGATGTCTTATAGAAATTCTTTGCTAGCTGGTGGTGATGATGATACCATGTCAGTCATTAGTGGAATCAGCAGTCGGGGGTCGACTGTACGGAGTAAAAAATCAAAACCATCTACAGGAAAACGGAAAGTGGTTGAGGGCATGCAGCTTGCACTCAGTAAGGATATAGTGTATTCTCTTTATGTTTATCTTGAATGTTTACTAACTAAATTAAGATTGACCTTAATTTTCCTTTTGTATGTGTTCAGTAATAACTTACTCAATGTGTAATAGATAAGTATGCTGCTTTAAGCATTTTACACATATAAACTCAATTTAAATAACTCATCAGGTACATCTTCAAATGATAAATTAGCACAGAGATTCAGTAACTTTCTGTAGGTCACATGGATATTAAGTAGGAGAGCCAGTCATTCTGACTCTATAGCACTTGGTTTTAATCACTGCTATACTGTATACAAAAGGAAATGAACTCATTATTATACAAGCAAGTTTGCAACCTCGATTTTCTGTGAACAAGTCATTAATTGTAAAGAATTTTATAGAAATTCTAAGTGCTATCATCATATTTGATTTCTCATTTTGATGCTTCAAGCCTTGGACTGCTAGCAGTCCAAGGTTTGTTCAATTTGGAGTCCAGGGATGTTTTTCTCCCTTTTCTCGGGAACCCTTAAATTAGAATAGTTTTCAAGTTGTATTGTCATTATTGCTAAGTAACAAACTACCTCAATACTTAGATCATGATAAGGATCATAATATATAGTGTCTTGGAAAGGAAGACTTAGGCTTGTGGCTTGAATCATAAAGTCATGTTTATTTACATATAGACAGCTGGATTGTCTGGGCACTTGTCAGCATGTCACTGGTCTCCAAGAGAAAGGAAGTGAAAGCTGCCAGTTTAAAGCATAGCCGTGGAGACTTGCATAGTATACCTTAAGCTATGGTCTGTTGGTGAAGCATTCTCAGAGATTCTAGGTGCTGGGACGTAATCTTCCACCTCTTACTGTGAAGACTGTTAGAGAATTTGAGGATCATATTTTTAAATTGCCACATAATTTGTCAGCTATCATTATCAGGAACATAGTGTTAAAAAAAACTTGACTGTGGACCAGGGATTTAGGTCAGTGATGCCACTGCCTGCCTTGCTAGTGCAAGGTCCGGAGTTCAATCCCTTGTACTAAAACAATAAAAATAAACTTTGACTGATCTTATGGACAGCTTTAGTATCTCTTTTCCATTTGAAACCTTTTACTTGCACAGTTTTTGACTTGGTTGGTTATATTGTCTTACTATCACAGTTGATAGGGAATGTTTTTTCTGCAACTAATAGATAACTAATAAGTTAATTTTTTAATAGAAAAGTCAATTAAAAGATGATATTTCCTTTATATAATTACAAATCTTAAAAAGCTTTTCTCATCTGAACCAGTTGTCAATACTTATAGATTTGTACTGGGCCATCAAAGTTCTCCTTCCCATTAAGCTTTATGAAACATTTATGCATAGTTCAACTCAAAGAATGATGTGATTATATTATAAAATGTGAAATTTGAGTCTACGCAATCCATTACTAGCATATTAGCACATTTCTCTTGCAACGGTTCTTTGAAACTTATATATTTTCTGTATACATATATAATATTCTAATAAAACAGTTTTCCTCCAATTTCAGTGACCAACTGCTCTCAATTTTATATCCCAAATCAGCAACTTAATACTGTTAACTCAGTAACACTTACATGTACTTGTAAATTAGTCTTATTAATCATGGCAACACCTATTGACATTTGGAAATAAAAATAACTTTTGCAGGTGTGAAACCTGTTTTTTTTTAAAGTGCCGTATTGTACATAAGGTACATACGGATTTGTGGTTCCTTTGCAGCTAAGAATTTCTTAAGACCTAAGCTGTCTGCATCTCTTAGTTTAGGAATCACTCTCTTATTGTCTCCATTCCTAGTACCATGTCTCACTCCACTGGGCCATATAATCATTCTCCTATATGGCCTATTTACTCATAAGTCTTCCTGTTCTTAGGTCCACCCTCTATACTGTCACTCTTTGATTCAAACATGTAACTCCTTAAATTTACTTTAACACAGATTACAAGGCTTTCCACAATTTGATTCCTGTTTTTTTATCTAGTCTTATCTCTCCCCGCTCTTTTCCATCTTTAGACCCTAACAGTAGCAGCCTATTAGTTGGAATTATATGAAATTGCCATTTTTGTAGGTCAAATGTCAATCAGATTAATATGACTCAGTCATTGTTTCATGCCATGGTACTCTTTTCTTACATTCTTCCCTTTGCTTGCCTTCACAGCGCACTTGATACCTACTCTTGCTAGAAGTTACTTTTAGGTAGCTGTCTCTGATCTCACTACTCCCATTCCCTTTGAATTCCCTTTGTCCTAACACTTACCACACTCTATTATAATTCCCTGCTTTTTTTTTTATCTCTACAACTAGACTATAACAGTAGTCTGGAGAATGGATCCTTACATAACTTTGAATCTCCTTGTTCCTTGAACTAACATGTGAAGGGCAACCAGATATTTGTTGGTCTGAAAGAGTTGTATTAAATATCTGATTAGTCAAAATTCGTGGCTATACTTCATTGCTGTGCATTTTGCCTTTCAGCTGAAGAAAGCAGTAGTAGTGATAGTATGTGGTTGAGCAGAGAGCAGACACTGCACACCCCTGTTATGATGCAGACACCACAGCTTACCTCTACTATTATGAGAGAACCCAAAAGATTACGGCCTGAGGATAGCTTCATGAGTGTCTATCCAATGCAGACTGAGCATCATCAAACACCTCTTGATTATAAGTAAGTAGATTTGCTCATTTTCTGTACTAGAACTTTATGAATTACATAGAAAAAAGTTAAGTTAAAAGAAGAATAAAATTCTTCTTGAAGCACGCAGGTAACATGGATGTTAGCTCAAAGACAACAAGAGGAAGCAAGGCAACAGCAGGAGAGAGCAGCAATGAGCTATGTTAAACTGCGAACTAATCTTCAGCATGCCATGTAAGTGAGAGTGCCTTATTGTCTGAGTCTAGGAAGTTCACTAATTCATTTTAATATATTTTAATGTGTGCCTTACCTAAAATTTCAGCAGACTCTAGAGTAAGCTGAAATAATCAAGGAACTAAAAATTGGTCTTTCCAACAGAAAAAAAATACATTTTAAATATTCACTAGATAGCCAAAGGACCAATCTTAGATTGATCTGTTGGAAAACTTTAAATATGACTCCTTGTTTATATTGGTACACAGAATTTAAAAATACATTACTGGTACATCTTAATTGATTTTCCCACCATAGTAGTTCAGGCCCACATCTCTCACCTGAACTGTTGTGTTAGCATTCTAACTGGTTTTCTTCCTTCAAACTCCATTTATCCTTTCACCAAACCCCTCCCTTTACACCTTCCTACCACTCCATTATTCACACTACCATTAAGAATCACTATTTTAGAATAAAAATTTTAACATGTAACTCTCTTAAAATTTTTCCATGGCTCCCCATTGCCTGCTGGATAAAGTTCACACTCCTTAGCTCATGGCATGCAAGATCTTTCAAAATAATAGCCCTGCCTAAATTTTAGTATCATATCTCATTCCTTGGTAACTGGTAAACTCATGAAAGAACAAGCTCCGGTGTCACCTTAAGTAAAGTTGTGATTATCTGTGCTCCCATAAAACTATTTATATTCATATTTCTTATAGCATGTGCCATGATGTGTTATAATTGTTTATGAGTTTATCCCTTTTTGTAGACTGTGAGCTCCTCAAGGGCAGGGACCCCATTCATTGCCTATTAATGCTTGTCAAATAAGAGGCGCTATGTAAAATGTTCATTGATTGAGTAAATGTTTTCAGTGCTTAAGAAATTATAGTTTATCCTTTAAATACTCTGCTTTTATTGGGCTCTACATGAGAATTTAAAAAATTGTCCAGAAATCTTCATTGGCTTAGGCTATAAAAGAAATGGTGAACAAGCAGTCTTTAGGTAATATTTTGGTTATTTCAATTGTTTTGCGGGGGACAGTGTGATGATTCAAATTAAGAATTTGAGTTTGAAAGCATTGTAACACTGTGGTATATGTTTTAGCAGTAGGAGGTAGTAATGTTACCGTATTTTAAAAATTTGTATTTCATTTTATTTTGTTGGTTTTAAAATAAGAATTTCACTTGCTTTTCTTAAGAAATGATCATTTGCCACAAGTGGTAGCACATACCCATTCACTTTAGTTATCTCTGTAATGATCTTAACCTCTACTGTGACAGAAACTGAGTGCTGTTGTATATGAGGATTTGTATGCTAGCTTGGCTAATAGTGTCACTGTCTGTACTGTCACTTGGTTCTGTCCCCATTTTGGGGCTATGTTCCACTTAATACATATTCTTATGTTACACTGTATCCTACAGATAATTTCTTAGCTTGCAGTTAGTCACCAGTCCCAACACTGCAGAATTCTGTCCACAATCATTAGGGTTTTTATCTCTGCCCTGAAAAGTTGGCACTGGTTCTCAAGATCCTCTAGAGCAGTAGTGGTGAACCTTTGGCACATGTGCCACAGCAGGCTGCTTATATCATTGAAAGCTTAAGGTTCACCATCACCTCTCAAGAGCATCTCATCACTCAGTACCATTTATAATTATTCTTTGGTTTGCAGTTTAATTCCCAATTATAAGTAATCTCCCTCAGGCTCTTACAAGGGATTACATTTAAATAACTACCATCCAAGGATTCTTTGTTTTTGTTATACCACCATAAGTTTCTGTTTCTCTGATTTCAAAGTACTTTCATTTTACAATGATTTTTCTGTGATGATGCCTGCCCTATAATTGAAAATACTTCCAAATTATCTTTTTTCCTTTAGTTTATATCACATATATCTTCCATGTACTCCAAATGAAATTTAGAATGGATTTATGGTCTTTGCTAACATGTATTCCTTCATAGTTCTCTGCAAAATATAGTGAAAATATCTTTAATAATCAGGACTATTAAGACCACTATCAACATGTTTGTCCGGGTAGCATGGATCAGATATCATGTCTTGTTATTTTTATGTTTTTAAGATGCAATATACTATTGTATACTTTATAAGCATTTAGTAAAAAATTGTTGGGATTTTTGTGGGTCCTTTGAGGTGGGGGTGTATCTTTGGCTAACAGAAGGAGGTAATGTTGACCAAATTGGGAAATAAGTCAACAGTCATTTACACTATTGGGTTCATTATTTTATGCTGATCTGGGCTAATTTGTGAACTTGGGTTAGTTTCTCCATGATTATGTAATAATAGAGCTTTTAGTCTTAATTTTTATTTTTTCTATTTGTCTTGGTATTTGAGTTTCATAAGGCACAAGAGTTCAAGTTTCAGCATTACGGTTCCTCATTCTTTTCCTGAGACAGATTTAATCCCTTCTTTTAGTGTATCTTTATAGCACTTGATATATACAGTTCTATTATAATACATACCATTGTTTCAAGATTAACTGTTTATCTCTATTTTCCCCAGGTAGACTGTGAGCTCCATGAGGGCAGGAATCATGTCTCACTTTTCCTTCTTCCTTCCTCCCTCCCTCCCTTCTTTCCTTCCTTCTCCCTCTTTCTGTTTCTTTTTCTATCTCCCCTCCACTCCCCTCCTCATCTCTTCAACACAAGAAACTTGTCATAGAGTAGGCACTGTGTAAATAAATGAATGATGAATGCATGCCTAATGCACATTAGGGAGTAAGTAATGTATTGGTAAAATTATATATTCTGGAAATGTCATTTTTGTTCTGTTTTATTTGTTTATTAATTTGTATCCTGCATAATTTCAAAAGGGATTTGAGGTATTTTGTATGTTCCCATGTGGAAAATTCTCATTAAACGTTGTATATGGGATATAAAACTATCAAGGTGAATGTGTATCAAAGTAATGTAGGCCGAACATAATTCTTTAGCATTTTTACACAGGTGAACATTGAATTTTCAACATCATTGATGACATGATCAGTGCTTAATCATTTTCCCTGACCTTTAATTCCATCATTTTTCATTATACTTGAATAGAGAGCCACATAGTATCTGCCTGCATATTAATAGTCATGTCATTGGTTCAGATCTTAACTTTGTTTTATATTTCTCTAGTCGGCGTGGAACAAGCCTAATGGAAGATGATGAAGAGCCAATTGTTGAAGATGTTATGATGTCCTCAGAAGGAAGAATTGAGGATCTTAATGAGGGAATGGATTTTGACACAATGGATATAGATTTGGTAAGGAAGTTAAAGAAGTAAGACCTTTCAATTAGGTTTTTTGGAAATGAAGTTGGATATATTAGAGTAGAAAAATACTTGCCACAAAAAGTAATTTCTGCAAAAATGTTAAACTAGTTGGGGTTATGAGAAGGGACTGAGGAGTGGATGAGGTTGATGAGGGCATTAGATTCCAGCTTAAGATGATAAAAGTTGTTTATTGAAGCCAAATGTGGTGGCACATATTTGCAATCCCAGTACTCAGAAGGCTGGGGCAGGAGGATCACCATGTATTGAAGGCCAACCTGAACTACATAATCAAGACCCTGTCTCAAAAAAAATTACTTACCATTGGGATTAATTTAGAAATAGAGTTAAAGGGTATATGTTGATTATGTTAATTTGATTACAAATATCAAATGATAATTTGATGGTTATATATTCTTTCAAAAATATTTTGAGTGAATATAGTATCACAGCACCTTATAACTTTCCATTTACTTGCCATTATGAAAATAATATTAACATGCTGTCATGCTGTTCCTGAGACAAATTTCCATATCAGGTAATGAAGTAAAATTTCTTAAACTTGGGAAGTTAAATATACGTTTGGGTATATTCTCTTAATACTTATAAATATGGTTAGGGCATAGAGTATACAAAATACACCTACATAATTTATTTTGCCTAATTCTCATTAAACTTTGTGAGTTAGCTTGAAAGGATTTGAGGATACTTGTGTTTGCACAGCTCACAAAACCAAACTATACACTAGGTCTTGTGGTTTTTGGTGTTCTGTTTTGTTTTTTGAGACAGTCTAGCTATATTGTTTGGGCTGGCCTTGAACTCACTTTTTAGTCCAGGCTGGCCTCCGAATTTATGGTGATCCTTCTGCCTCAGCCTCCCAACTGCTAGGAATTTATGTCCAGCCTTGTGATTCTTGTTTTTAGTGCAGCAATGTGTATTCTTTTTAAAAGAAAGAAGTAATTAAATATAGGATCTCTTTAGAGAAATTTAATGCCTTTAAAGGAAAATTATTTTACTAGAGGGATTTTCAAAGTAAAATGAAAGAAAAATGTTCCCAGATTTTTGTGTTTTAGAATAATTTCCCACAAATGAGTGGTTTTGGACTTTCAAATAGTATGTTGTTTGAATGTACATATTTGGAATATTGTATACTTGCAATCATAGCCCATGGAAACACCTAGCGATACGGTTATTTTCAGTTACTGTTTCAATTGTAGTTAGAGCAAATGTCAATGTACTTTTTTTTTTTTCATAGCCACCATCAAAGAACAGACGAGAGAGAACAGAACTGAAGCCTGATTTCTTTGATCCAGCTTCAATTATGGATGAATCAGTAGGTTTGATTTAAATGTACCCCAAGACTGCAAAATCAAAAGTATAGATAATCTCCAAGTTTGAGGTTGAAGAGCTGGGGCAACGTATTGAGAATTGATGGAAACAATTGGATTTAAGTAAAAGAGGCTGGCAGGCAGGATTTCAGTGGGAGGAGGGCTAATGCTGCAGTGGCAACAGATGGGAAAGTGCCTTCAAATCCCTGGTCAGTTGGAACTTGAATGTTGAGGAATTTAGATCTTTCCTGTAGTTTTATATTTGAAATGTACTTCCAAAAGATTTCCTTGGCATTTATAGGTGGATAAAATAAATGGGGGAATAAAAGTAATAGAAATTTGAAGCAGAGGAATCTTCACATGTCTAGGATGACGAGTAGTTATCCCATTATAACCCTTGTTTATTAATGGGTTTTGTCAGTTCTTTCTCTTAAGTACTTCTATATTTTCTTTGACAGTGCCTTGGTTCAGGTCCCCTTGGTTATTACTTGGACTGTTGCAGAGCCTTTAAACTGACCTTGTTGCCCTACCCTTCCTTTATATCTTTTGTGGGATTATTTTTCTAAAATGCACATCTGATCTTTAGAACTTCATAATTCTAAATTGGTTTTTCCCTACCACCATTAAGAAAAAATTCTGAGTCCTCAAACTGGCAAACAAAGCCCTGAGTGACCTGGTTTCTTACTACTTTGTCCTTTGTCCTTTTCTTTACATTTACATATATTCTGTGCCCAACCACACCAAATCTTACAGTTCCTCTCCAGCAGACTAATGTTTTTTGATGACTCCATGGCATTGTATAAAGTTTTTTCTCTGCCAGAAATATTCCTTACTTTTTCCTCCTAGTTCATTCTTTCTTTAATACTTGATTTTAACATAATCTGTGAGATTTTTTCCTGACATCTCCAGATATTTTATTTTCTGCTCTCAACACTTTGTATGGAATGTCATTAGTCATTTGAGTGCTCTTCATCTCTCTTTTTAGTGTCCTACCTATTTATAACTCCTTCCTTCTAAAAACTACTACTTCAGATGAATATTGTACCATCCTCTAAGGCCACATTTCTTCTTTGCTCTCCCCTACCTCACAATCTGCTTTTAGGTAGCTTTTGGAAATAATTTTGCTAAACTAATTTATACTAACACATTATATAAATAAGATCAGTTATTTGACCCAAAACTCAGGGCATCATAGAGCAACTGGTATGGAAATCTTTAGATAAATCATCTTGGCAGCTTTCCAGTCAGTATTTCTCAGTCTTTAATGTGCCTTTGAATCATCTGGAAATCTTAGTAAAATATAACTAGATTCAGCTTCAGTAGGTCTGGAGCATGGCCTGGGATCTTGCATCTTTAACAAGTGCTTTTGCTGCTTCATGTCTACAGACTATTCTTTGAGTAGCAAGGATTTATAGTACAGTACACAGGAAGCCTTTCTTATCCTGAAATGTATTGTGAAGTTGGTGGTTTTCTGGATAATCTAGTAACATAGTAAAATATCTTAATAAAATATGAAGGTAGCGGTTATTAAGGAGAATCTTTTCAAACAGGTATGTTGAAATACATTCATTCAACAGTTATCAAGCTGAGGTTGGTGCTAAAATGAATAAGACACTCTGTCCCCAAGGATTGAATATTCTAGTACACTTTGTCATTTTAAAAAGTAGAGAATCTAGTACTTGGGGGTTTATATGGCTGACACTATACTAGGCATAATTTATTTGTAAGAGTAGTAATTTGATGTCAGTGATTGTGACTTCATAATCTTCTGCTCTCTCTACTCTTTATGCTTAACAAAACCAAAAGGAGATCTCATTTAGATGAAAATATCAAGAAAAGGATTAGGAAATTGAAATGATTAACTGTAGTCTAAATTTATACAGTTAGAGATCTCCATGTTTTTTCATGTATTCATTTAACATCAGAGCTTTAAGCATTTGTTTGCTTGGTCACAGTAGATTTGCAAAAAGGTGTTCTTCAGATTCCTATAATAATGAAACAAATTTAAACTTTTTTAACATTTAGCATTTTGAGAAAACCATAATCAGAGGCAAAAATAAAACAGGGACCTAATACTGTAATTGTTATTCCCATTAACTTTATGATTTTCTCATGTATATTAATTATAACTGAGAAAATCCTTTTTTTAATTATAGTTTGGCTGCCTCTGCAACTAAAATAGGGAAATGGGCATTGTACCTATAATTGTAGTTTTATAGCATTACCACATGATGGCAGCAGTCACATAACTGAATGCTCAGTAATCTTCAAAAGATTCAAGTACCTTCAACTCTGTGACAATACTTTTTAAAAAGTTCACCTGAGGTGTTTTTGTTTTGTTTTTTTTTTTTTTTTTTTTAGTATGCATGCCCCATAGTGTCTTGACCATAACTCAAGAAAATGGAATAAAGGAAAAATTTGAATGTAAAAATATACTTGCCATAGTGTAATAAATACAATTTATATTGTCATTAAAATGGTAAAGTTGAATCCTTAATGCCCAGTTCTATGATTCTCCAATTCTAAGTACCTCAAAGGACCTTACTTTAGATGCTTCAGGTTATTGATAGATAAATAAATCCTAAGTGTATATTTTGTAACATTATCTTTACATCTTCCAGGAGTGGAAATATAAAAACTCTGGGCAAATCATTTTGGAGCTACATGTACATAGGATTCTAGATTTATGGTATAGTTGATTTACACCTGGAAACAAAATTGATTTATTCCATTATGATAATGGCTGTTTTCTGCTAGTATTGACACAGCAACCCAAAGCTTGATATTTGTACATTTGAGTATATGTTTTAAGTGTTCACTAATGTTAACATCAGAAATAGAGTTTGTGTTCAAACAGAAAAGAGAATGTCACTAATGTTACTTTTCTTGTGTTGAGATTCTCTTACTAGACTTACATGTAGTGTAGAATTGGTAAAGAAAGTCTTGGTATAATGGAGCAAATTCAGTGTTCTAGTAGGAAAATCTAGCATAACTAATCTGCACAAAAGAGCAAAAGTAATTATAGGCACTCTGCAAAGAACTTAATTCATCTTCATGCTATACTCTACACTAATTCACTAATTTAAGATTTTATCCTTTCACTAATCTTCAGACCTTTCCTTGCCCAGAGTCATAGTGTTTTGGCTACAGGAGAATCTTAAAAATCATTTAGACCTCTTTAGTGGAAACCTCCTAACCATCAAAACTTTCGATTTTAACCAACAAAGAACCTGGAAACTTCTTGAAGGGAAGGGAAGAGAAGGACAAGTAATATGTAATGTGGGTAGTTACAGTAAATGGAGGGTAAGAAGTGGGATGCATGACTCTTCTTAGTTTTCATCACTGGGGATTCCAAATTACTTGATAATTCATTACAAAGAGGCTGCAGTCAGGTAGCTATTTGTTTTTCTGGCCTGAAAATAAATAATTTCTTCCAATGAAAACAGTTTAAGATCTGGCTTTGTTGAGGTGAGATTTAATTTACAAATAAGTGATCATCTGATCCCAGTCTCAGCTCATTCCCTCTGGCTTAGAAAGCAGTTCTTACTAGTTCATTATAGTATTTTAAAATATTTAATTGGCATAAGTGCTAGAATTTTAATTGAAGCACTTAGCTTAGTATGTATCCTAAAGTTATGTGCCTCTCTGATTTAACGAACAAGGTGGAGTCAGTCCATCCATTATGTGGTTTTACTTTTAGTAACAAGTAACTATTAGATTTTTACCTAACATTGTTTACTCAGCTGGAATGTATAGTAAAGTATCAATAATGTATGTCATTTTCCCCAAATTTCACCTTGTTTGATCTCTTAAAATTTATAGTTATGTTATTAACTCAGATATTCTAAAGAAATCTTCCTATTATCTCTATGCTTGTGTTGTTCTTTGATTTTTTTCTTTTTGTTTTTTGCTCTACAAGTTATGTTAAAATCTTTTTTTAAAACTATACCCACTTCAGAGTGAAATGGATGTTTGTAAAAGACTTTGTTAACCTCTTTGCAGTGAACTTGTATCAGAAATGTATGTCAGGAAGTGTGTTCATTTGATCATTCCACAAATGTTGAGTTCCTATATATGTTAAGGGCAGTAGGGTGTAGGTAAACATAATTAAGCCAAGGTTCCTACTCTATTTATGAGTTAATTAACATTTTGATTAATCCTGATGTTATTTCCTTAATGGTCACTTTAATTTTGGAATTACTTCTGAAGAGAGGGACCATTTTCAAAGTGGTTTTATTAGAATGTTATTTAACATAATATTAGTAATGTACTAATGTAATATTTACAAATATTTTATAAAGAAATGAATGACTATTTTAACGACTTTTTTTTTTCCCTCTCTCATTAGGTTCTTGGGGTGTCAATGTTTTAATACCAGTACACAATTAAATCTGTGGTGAAGTCATTTTCTAAGTGGAAGAGGAAGTTTTAAAATAAAGTGTGGTAGATACAGTGAAATTCTGTACAGATTTTTCTCTAAGGAGAATATGACATGCTTATGCTTACCAAGATCAAGTGCATTGAGGGGCAGTTTTGTTTGCCTGAAAAACGTAAAGGACAAGTAAACAATTTGATGATAAGCTACAGTTTTTCTTAGAAAGTAAATATTTTATTTATGCGCTGTTAGTTGGCTTTTAAATCAATTATTTCATGCTTTTTTTAAAAAAAATATAACAATCTGAAGAGGCATTTGGTACAGATAAAAATCCTCTCACATTTATTTACTGGTTGTACTAAATAATGATGACCTCTGCTGGATTTCTGTTTACATCCAAGAAACAAAGTAAGGATGAATTTATTCCCTGACCCCTGAAATTGTAGAATAGAATGAATTGTTTTTAGCATTCTAAATTTAAATGCTTAAAACATCAATCAATACTTTGTTTTAAATATTGTAATTGTGGAGAAAAGTTAAACTTATAAGCAGAACTTTTACAATTTTTTCATCTAAAATGTATTTTAAGATATTTTTAAAATCCAAGAGCTTCTCTATACTTTTCGGAACTATCCAGATGTAGTGAACTGCCAGAAGGTAACCAGTCTCAAATGTGCTTATCCCAACTATCAACCCTGAAAGTTTGCTTGTCCTTTAAGATAAAAATGTAATGTTGTGATATTCCTTCCAGTAGTGCCACTGTATTTTGTCTCCAAATAAAAGAAGCTTATTGTAGTATGTTTGCAGAAAAATTCTAAACAAAAATTATACAGCTTATTAGAGTGTGGGAATAGGGATCTAAATTTTAAATAAAATTATATATATATATAAATTGGTGCTGATTTTATAATTGCGCAGTTTGTTTAGTTTTTTCTTACTTTTAAATTCCAACTTAAAATTATGAGGTTTCAGAAATATATTGAAAGTTTAACAATGTTTAAAAATAGAAAAGCATGAGTGTTCATGCTTTAAAATGATTTTTAAATTTGTATTTTATATTGTTTTATCTATCTGTCTTTGCAAGCAGTCTTCAGGTTAAAGATACTCCTAACAGGTTACAGTACATTTCCTCTGTATGTAAATTAGATGGGATAATAGAATTCATAACCCATAATATTCTTTGAAAGCTAAGCTTTAAACTTCCATTTTATGTCCTTTCACAAACGAATTAGTTTAAAACAGAAAGTGGCTATTTGCCATTTTGACATCAACTCATTTTGCGAGGCTTAGGCAGCTAGACATCGTTTAAAACAAAATATTAACTTATATCACATGTGTATCTATCTTTTGTCAGTCGTCTCTCAGTTCTTGAGGTTATTATTTTAATCATTCCATGCCTTAATATGCTTGCAATACAAGAATATCTTCAGATGGGTGAATACCAAAAGGCTTTCAGTTTTTAGAGTCAGAAATCAAAAAGCATTGGGCTGTGGTAGCCAAAAACCATAGGTTAGCTAAAAGATCATGATAAAATACAATTATTTTATTAAATCATGGTTAACAAATGAAACCGGACTTGTCTAACAGATTTTCCATCTACAAATATCGTTATGTGCAAAAGTATTGCATATGTTGTTTTACACCACTGCATTTACTAGAACTGCTGAGAGGACTGTATATATGATTTTAAACCTAAGTTGATTTTTTTCTCACTCTTGAGGGGAGTACTTCTTTGTGAAAGCAGTTCTTACAGCTTTGTTTTCAACCAGCTAAAAATGTTTTATATATTACTCTAACCTGTTGTCCTCCACATTCTATTGTCCTAATTGTACTGTTTTCTGATTTGTATTTATGTCTTGAGACAGTAACTTTTTGAATAAAAATAAACCTACAGTATGTTGTATGTTTTATCTCTTGTAATCAAAGGGGAAGGGGGACTCTAAATGATCTATCAGCTATCTATATTACATGTGTTTGGGAATATTTATAGAAAACATCACCATTTTATACTGTTAATAAATCCTATATTTTTAAATGAGACTAAATCCCTAATTGGGTTATTTAAAATATTCTGTAAACATTATTGCTTTAATTTTTATCTGATGTGGGTTAAACACACTTTGAAATGTCTACATTGCTCATTCAGGATATATCTGAAAGCCTACTATGTGCCAGGCATGGCTTAGCAGTCCTTCCTTCATAGATTTAATGGAGACAACAAATAAAAGTTGTAATAGGTGCTGGAAAGAAAACTTCCAGGGAGTGTGAAATGAGAGAGAATTCTACCTTAGATTATGGTTGAAAAAGAATTTATTCTTACTGAAAATTCTGTCTTGAATGTGTTAACTAGATTTGCATTATGTGCTTTTTATTTCTTGAGATAGGGTCTCTCTATGTAGTTTGGGCTGGCCTTGAATTCAATATACAGCCCAGGCTAGCCTCAAACTCATGGCAGTCCTCCTTCCTTCAGCCTCCTGAGTACTGGAATTAAAAGAGATTCCTATCAGTGGACATTATTCATTTGGACTGTTTTGTAAACCATGTGAGTCTTCTGTTTTTGGTGTTTCAGAATGAGCATGTGAAATGGTAGCTAATAGCCAGCAACAGTTTTAAGTGATTTACTTATAATAACTCATTAACCCTCATGACAAGAGGAAATGCTATTATTAACCTTCTTTTCCTCTTAAAAATTCAGGAGGTAAGGAAAGTGAGGTACTACAAAATTTAAAATATCTTACACAAGGTTATATGGTTAGTAAATAGTGGGTGTTGGTATTTAAGCCCAGGAAATTTAGCTTCATCATGATCTACAAAGCTTTAAAACCACTTGATACATAAAAGGATAGCATGATTGGTAGCATAAAGGTAAAATTGTGCATTATTATGTTGTACAGTTTTAAGGAATCATGCTGGCTGTAGAATTGAGTAGTGTCAATAAACATTGTCTTTAATGTGCTGTCCAGTTGGCTTTTATAAAGAAGGTATAAGTTAAAACAGCTCTGAGCCCATCAATATAGTAGTTACTTGTTAATAGTTTTAAAAGTTAGGAGATAAGGGGAGAAAAGCAACCTAGAAGAGATGTCTTTAGTCCTACCACAAAAGAAACTTGAGGAGTCACATGCATTAGTATCAGGTGAGATAGATTATTCTAGTAACTGTGATTCAGCAAAAGAAAATGAGCTGGCTGAGGTGGCACATGCCTGTAATCCCAGCTACTGGGAGGCTGAGGCAGAATTGTAAATTTGAGGCCATCGTGGGCAACTTCTGAAATCCAGTCGGAAAAGAGGCTGAAGATGTACCTTAGTAGTAAATTAAGTGCTTGCCATCATGTGTCTAGGCCCTACTTTCAATCCTCGGTACTGTGAGTGGTGGGGGACAAATGAGCCAATAGAGCACAAGGCCTTTGGTTATGAGACAACTAGGTGATGAAATTCTCTTTAGGCCAAAAAAATACTGTCTGCTGTGTGCCTAACCTTGTGCTAGCTGCTGGCCAGACAGGCTTTGTTGTGAAATTGTCAGTAGCTCCTCAGAGTTGGGATGCTGATGTAATACTAATGAAATGGAGTAAGTCTGAGAGCACAGACGAGACATTATTAACAGTGGGTATGTTCAGGGACCTTCCTGTAGTATTGACACTTGTGTTTTACCTAAACATTTTATGAAGAAAATTTCACACACAACGTTGGAAGAATTGGTATTGCTAAATATCCATCAACTTGTCTCGTCTTTTACATATTTTAAAATAAATTGCAAACATGGTACCTTTTTAAGTATTTCAGCATTGCATGTTGTTAAAAGTAACAAACAGTGAGTACACAAACTGTAAGTATATATTTTGCTGTTATTGAACTTTACCATCAGTCCTGAAGATTCCTTTATTCTCTAACCAGTTTATGCTTCCAACCTTTCTACAATGATAATGGCTGTTACGTTTGTGAATCATATGCGCGTTGTGTGTGTCCCATCCATCCAAATAGTTCATTCCTTTTATTCCTGAGTAGTGATCCATTGTAAAGATACACTACATGGGCCTGGGATTTAGCTGAGTAGTGCCGCCGCTTGCCTCCCAAGCACAAGGTCCTGAGTTCGATCCCCAGTACTGTGCAAAACAAAAAACAACCTACCAATTCAGTGGTTGGTGGACATTTGGATTGTTTCTCTTTTTGGACTATTATAAATAAAGCTTTACTAGCGTTGCATCTTTAAAGGCAGAGAGGAAATCCAGGTAAAAGAGGATTGGGAGTTTGGGGCACTAGGACTGTGTGAGAATTTCAGGCAGAGGCAGCATATGCGACTGTCATATGTAAGAAGTACAGTGGTACCTTGTTCATGAGCTTAATTCATTCCACGATTCTAGAAAAGATAGCTATGGCTATGTTCGTCACCTGATGCAGAGTTCACAAAATTTTGCCAGATGCTTCTGTTTGTCACCTAAAATTGTTTGCAAAGTGTGAACCAAGGTACCGCTGTAGTAACTGCTAAGAGGTAGGTGAATCAAAACTGGAAGAATAGTTGGGTATCTAGTTACCTCATGTGAGTTTTAAAAGTGAAAATGGACACAACTGAAACCTTTAATAATGGTGGGCTTGCTTTATGCAATCTTTAAAAATATTTAATTGAGACAATTTTATGTATTTGTAAGGTATGGTATGCTAGTTAAGTGCATGTATATAATATGTAAAGGTCTAAGAGTAGCAGCACAGAACCTTTAAGTTGCAATAAAATTATTTCTCCAATAATTTGGATATTTTAGTCATATTAGGCTCCATTCTACCATGAGGAAAAAAACGTTTTTAACACACTTTGTTTCGGTGCTGGGATTGAATTTATACTTCCCACATGCTCAGCAAGCATTCTACTACTAAGCTACAGCTGGTCCTCCCAAGAGTTTATCATTTATATAGTTGTGTCAGTACTCAGTTCCTGAAAATAGGTTCCTCAGTTAAAGTTAATTTTGGGCTAAGAAAATGAAAGGCCTGTTCCTGTAAGTTTGTTCTTTAAAAAATTGTTTTCAATTGACAAGTTGCATATAATTATGTACAACATTTTGAAATGGATATATAATTTTTTTGAAATGGACATATAATGTTGAGTGACAATCTGATTGCTTTGATTTTTACTTATTTTTTTTTGTACTGGGCTTTGAACTCTTGACCTTGAGCTTTCAAGGCAGGCCTGGTGCCACTGAGCTAAATCCCTGGCCCACTTCATTTTTTTAGTGGTAAAAACAAAATCTAGTCTCAGTGATTTTTAATAATATACATTATTATTAAAGACAGTGTGTAATTGATTTTTATTAGTGCATATTTTGCAAATACTGGGTTTCTTTGACATTTCATACATGTATGTAACATTTTATCATATCCATGCCTACCCTTCCTTACATCTCCCTCATTCCTCTCGTCTCTCTTTCTTTTCTTTCTTTTTTTTTTCTTTTGTTGTTGTTGTTGTACCGGGAGTCGAACTCAGGTCTTTGCACTTGTGAGGTAGGCAGCAGAACCACTGAGCTAAATTCCTGGCCCCCTCCCCTCCTCTCTTGTTCATAAGTCTTCCCTTGTGCTTTCATAACATCTTTTTTAAAAAATTATTCCACGTATTAGAGAAAACCCAGAATACTTGTCTTTCAAGTCTCATTTATTTCACTTTATATGGTCTCCAGTTTTCCACCTTGCAGATGACAATTTCAAATTTTTTGTTGAAACTTATTTCCTCTTAATTTTTTCTCTTTTGTTAAGAATAGGATGGCTATAGTTGCATGAGTTTGTTGGTGGTGTTTTCTCTTCCATTGGTGCATGTGTTTTTTTGCCAGTACCACACTGTTTTTATTACTATAGCTTTATACCATATTTTGAAGTTATGTATCATGATGTTTTCAGCACTGCTCGTTTTGCTCAGGTGGCTTGGCTATTCTAGGTCTTTCATATTTCTATATGAAACATAGAATGTTTTTGTTTTCCTAGTACTGTGAGGAATGTCAATATTTTGAGGATGGCATTGAATCTATAGATCACTTACCATAATAGGGCTTCATTAATTTTCTTATGGTACTGGAGATTGATTAGGACTGAGCCCAATGGCATTTTAGTGCTGAGCTACATAAATACCCCTTTTTATTTTATTTTGACACAGTATCTAGTCATATTACCCAGGTTGACCTGGAATTTACTTGCCTTAGCCTCCCAAGTAGCTGGGTTTATATACACTACCAGACTGGTTTTATGGCCATTTTAACAATAATAATTTTGTTGATTTCTATTAACATGGGAAGACTTCCCATCTTCTAGTATCTTCTTTCTTTTCAATGTTCTGTAATTTTCATTATACATGTCTTTCACCTTAGGTTGATTCCTGTATATTTTCTTTATTAAGCTATTGTAAAAGCAATTGTTTTTCTCATTTCTTTCTCAGTACATTGTTGGTATTTAGAAAAGCTGATTTTTAACATTGATTTTGAATACTACTATTTTGCTGAATTTATCCAATCTGCAGTTATTTTTTTTGGAGTATATAGAATTATATCATCTACAAATAAAGATAATTTGGCTTTTTCTCCAATTTGCATACCTTTTATTTCTTTTGCCTAGTTGCTTTGGCTACAATTCCAGGTACTGCATTGAATAGTATTCCTATTTATGAGACTAAAAATTCTCATCTTGCTGATTTTAGATGAAATGCTTTTAGTTTTTCCCCAATTAGTATGGTATTGGTACAATCGATTACTTACTTACTAAGTTTTTGTAGCCTTTAGTTATCTCCCCAGGCCCTTCTCCCCTCCATTTTCTGATACCACCAGTTTACTCTTGCTTCTCTTAGTATTTTTAGATTTCACACACAAGTGAAATCATGCAGTATTTTTTGTCCTATCCCTGGCTTATTTCACTTAATATAATGTCCTGGTCCATGTTAAAAATAGTAGTATTTAATTGATGGGCACCTGGATTGATCCATATCTTGTCTGTTAATAATGCTGCAGTGAACATGAGAATATAATTACCTCTTCATACTTTGATTTCCTTTGGATCAATGGTAGAAATATTGGATCACATCATTGTGGGTCCAAGTTAAATTTTTTTCAGGAACCTCCATACTGTTTTCTGTATTCCTATGAAAAGTGCAGAGGAACAGTGATCCTTCTAATATATCCTATCAATGCTTATTTTGTTTTGATAATAGCCTTCCTATCAGGTGTAGGGTGATATCTCATTCTGGTTTTTTCTTCTGTTTTTGGTCTTGGTTTGTTTTGTGTTTTTTGTACTGGGATATTGAACCCAGGGTCTCGTACATGATAGACAAGCTGGGCAAGCTTGGTAACCCACAACTCTCACTGTGATTTAAGTTTGCGTTTCTCCAGGCATTGGTGATTTGTAGAATCATTTCATCTACTTGTTGGTCATTTGAATGTCTTCTTTTGAGAAATGGTTACTCATGTCCTTTGTCCATCTTGAAGTCTGTTTTTTTTTTCTTTTTGAGTTGCATGATTTTCTTATATATGTTGGATACTAACACCTTATCAGATTGTTTCTTACATTCTTCAGGTCATATCAAATAATCATAATCCAGACTGATGCCGTGGAACTTTTCTGGTAGTTTCATAATTTTAAGTCTTACATTCATGTCTTTAATCCAAGTTGAGCTGACTTATGTATGTTGTGAGATACACATTTCTGATTTCACACTCCTGTGTGTATCATTTTTCCAACATTTAATTGAAGAGCTTTCTCCACTGTGTGTTCTTGGAAATCAATAGTCCATCATTATGTGGCTTTATTTCTGGGCTGTCTTTTCTGCTCTATTGGTATATGTATCTGTTTCTAAGCTTATACTATGCTGTTTTGGTTGGTATAATTTTGTAATATATTTTGAAGTCAAGATTAACTTTACTTTTTTGCATATGGTTGCTAAAACTATTTGAAGTGTTTTGTGATCCTGTACAAATTCTTACTTTTATTTTTTTCCCTTAAGTTTATTGGTACTTTTTAGGCATACAGTACAGTTACATTCATCATTGGGATCTTGTACCTTTACATGATGTATCTTGGTTCTTATTTTTTCCCCATTCCCCTGCCCTATCTTCACCCCTCCACCCTATTTACAAAGACTTTGTTTCCATCTTTTTCCTTTTCTCATATTTTTCCCTTCTTTCCTCTGCCCTTCCTATTTCCCCTATTCCTTTAGACCTATTCTTCCTATTTCACATTATCGATTATACAATTTGAACCTTATTCACACTTTTAGTTTTTCACACCAGAGAAACTATTTGGTATTTACACGTCTGTCCTATTTATTTCACTTAAGTGTATGGCCTCAATGTGCATCCATTTATCTATAAATGTCTTTAGTTTCTCATTCTTTATGGCTGAGTAGTACTCTGTTTTATAGAAAAAAACATCTTTACCCACTCTCCGGTTGATGGGTAGTGCTTACCCATGTTTATAGTGGCACAATTTGTAATAGCTAAAACTTGGGAACATTCTGATCCTGTACAAACTTTAGAGGGATGGTTTCTATTTCTGTGAAGAATGTCATTGAGTTTTGATTGAGATTGCATTGATCTGTAGATCACTTTTGGTATGATGAACATCCAATCCGTGAGCCTGGAATATCTTTACATTTATTTGTGTCTTCAACTTCATGAATCTTTTATAGTTTTCATTGTTTAGGCCATTTATCTCTTGGCTAAATTGATTCATAAGTATATTTGATAGCTATTATAAGTGGGAATATTTTCTTGATTTCTTTTTCAAGTAGTTTATTAGGATAATGAGATGCTGATTTTTCTAGGTTGATTTTTGTATCCTGCAACTTTACTGAGTTTATTGGTTTCAACAGGTTATCTTGGTGCCTTTAGAGTTTTTTATACATAAAGTCTATAAAATCCTGTTGTCTGTAAGTAGGCACTATTTAACTTTTTTCCAATTTGTATACTTTACTTTTTCCTGCCTAATTGCTCTGGCTAGGACTTGCAATAATATATTAAGTAGAGGTGGCAAGAGTATCTTTAAGCATA
This sequence comes from Fukomys damarensis, assembly GCF_012274545.1. Lineage (NCBI taxonomy): Eukaryota > Metazoa > Chordata > Mammalia > Rodentia > Bathyergidae > Fukomys > Fukomys damarensis. The sequence continues at coordinate 100,606,134 of NW_022900951.1, forward strand.
TGTGTCTTATTTTACTTAAGAGTATGGTCTCAAGGTACCTCTATTTTCCTACAAATGAATCAAGTTTATCTTTTTTGGTTTTTCGAGACAGGGTCTCACTATGTAGTTGAGACTGAACTGGAACTCGCTATGTAGCCCAGGCTGGTCTCGAACTCAGCGATCCTCCTGCCTCAGCCTCAGGAGTGCTGGGATTACAGGGGTGCACCTCCATTTCCGACAAGTTTATCTTTCTTTATGGCAGAGTGTAGTACTCCATTATGTGTAAATACCACATTTTCTTTATGCATTCATCTGTTGATGGACATAGAAGTTGCTTCCAAGATTTATCTATTATGACCTGTGTTTTTATAAACATGAGTATGCGTGTGTTGCTGTAATATATATCTCTCTAGGGAAGATAACCTGAAGGGAATAATAGCTCAGTCAAATGGAATTTCTACTTGAGGACTCTCCATATTGGTTTCTATAGTGGTTATACTAGTTTACTTTTCTACCAACAATATAAAAGGGTTTCTTTTTCCCCTGCAGCCTTGCTAGCATTTGTTGTTATTTGATTTCTTGATGGCCATTCTTTTCGAGGTTAAATGAAATTTCAGTGTTTTAATTTGCATCTGTCTAATGACTGGTGATGTCAAGCATTACTTCATTTATTTATTGGTCATTTGTACTTCTTACATGTCTATTTCAGTTGTCCATTTTTTTGATTGGGTCTTTTATTTGGTCTAGTTTTTTTTTTTAGTTCCTTATATATTCTAAATATTAGACATAATTCACTTTTGTGAGAAAATAAATTATAAATTGCAAAATAAAAATTAGATAATAGCAAGTAGGGAGATCTTGCTCAAATTGAAAGGGATCGAGAGATGGGGGGGTGGGAAAGAGAAGAGAAAAAGGAATCAAGATATGTTCTATACATCTACCTTCCAAGCAAGGAATGTTAACATATACTGCAAATGGGTAAATAAAAATATATTTTTAAAAACTATATTTGTCTTATTCCTGATTTTAGAGAAACAACTTAACTTTTCACTTGTTTTTAGCTATGGCTTTGCCATATATCCTTTTTTAATGTTGAGGTACATTCTTTCTATTGCTATTTCATTGAGCTTTTATGTTGAATTTGTCAAATGCTTTTTCTTCAGCTATTGGGTGATAATTTTTAAATCCTTCATTTTGATAATGTATATCACATTTATTGATATGCATACTTTAAACCATTATTCATCCCTGGGATATGTCCTACTTGATCATGTTGAATATACTTTTTATATGGTATTTGATTTGCTAGTAGTTTATTCAGTACTTTTCCATCTATGTTTGTCAGTGCTACTGGCATGTAATTTTCCAGTAGGGTGCTTGTCTGGCTTTGGTGTGAGAATATTGTTGGTATAAGATTAGTTTGGAAGTATTCTCTCTTTAACTTTTTTGGAAGAGGTAAAAAATGATATTCTTATTTATGTTTGATACAATTTAGCAGTAAAAGCAATCAGGTTCCAGGCTGTATGTTTGGAACCTTTTAAATTATTGAATTACTCCTTGTTTTTTATGTGCTCAGATTTTTTGACTTTTCTTGATTTAGGTTTGATTATATTATATGAGTCAAGGAATTTATTTCTTTTAGTTTATCTAATTTCTTGCTATGCAATTGTTCATATTATAATTTGTTGTTCATTAAATCATTAACATAGTGATTGACCCATAATAGTCCCTCCATTTTTTAAAATTAGTTTTATTGGTACATTTTAGGTACACAATGTAATGACATTCATCTTTGGAAATTTGTACCTTTACAAAATCTTAGTTCTTAATTTTTTCCCCATTCCACTGCCGTCCAAACTCTCCACCCCTCCCTATTTACAAAGACTTTGTTTCCATTTTTTTTTCATTTTTCTCATATTCCATTCCCTTCTTTCCTGTACCCCTCCAATTTACCCTTCCTCTTTTCCCCTTTTCTTCCTGTTCCACCTTATATCTTTTAGTCCTTACATACACTTTCAGTTTTTCACACCAGAGAAATTATACGGTGTTTACACATGTCCTATTTATTTCACGTAAGAATATCGCCTCAAAGTGCATCCATTTAGCCTTAAGTGTCTCTAATTTCTTTTTATGGCTGAGTAGTACTCTATTTTATTTTTTAAAAGACACATTATCCAGTCTCCAGCTGATGGGCAATTGGGCTGTTTCCAAGTTTTAGCTATTACAAACTGCTGCTATAAATATGGGTGCACATATATCACTGTGGTATGATTCTTTTAAATCTTTTGGGAAGGTACCCAGCAGGGGAATAGCTGGGTCAAGTGGGACTTCTAATCCTAGTTGTTTGAGGTATCTCCATACTGATTTCTGCACTGGTTGCACCAGTCTATACTCCCACCAGCAATGGAGCAGGGTTCCTTTCTTCTCCATGGCCCCACCATTTTTTTTTTCTCCGTAATCAGGGATCAAACTCAGGATCTTACATTTGTGAGGTAGGTGGTGGAACCACTGAGCTAAATCCCCAGCTGCCAGCATTTGTTATTGCTTGATTTCTTGATAGCAGCCATTCTTTCTGGGGTGAGGTAGAAAATCTCAGTGTTTTCATCTGCATCTTTTGAATGAGCAGTGAGGTTGAACATTTTTTCATACGTTTATTTGCTAAACTACTGATTTGTCTGAGATATGTCTGTTCATTTCAGATGCCCATTTTTGGATTGGGTCTTTAAGTTTGGGAGATCTGATTTTTTTAAAGTTCTTTATATATTCTAGATAGTAGACCTTTGACAAACAGCTAGTGAAAATTTTTTCCCACATTGTGGGTTGTCTCTTCACACTGTTGGTAGTTCCTCTTGCTTTGCAGAATCTTTTTAATAAGAGATCCCACTGGTTGAATATTTGTGCTAGTTCACATTCAACTGAGGTTTTGTTCATAAAATCTTTTCTTTCGCAGTGTTTTCAAGAGTTCTACTTAACCTCTGTTCTAGCTGTTTTAGTGTTTCTGTTTTAATATTAAATATTTAATCCACTTGGACTTTAGTGCTTGGTGAGAGATATAGATCTAGTTTTAATCTTTGGTAAGTTAAAACCCAGTTTTCCCAGCACCATTTATTAAAGAGGCTGTTTTTCCTCTAGTGAGGGCGTTGGCTCCTTTGTCGAAGATGCGGTAGCTGAGTGTATCTGGAGCTGTTTCTGCATCTTCTAATCCGTTCCACTGACCCTCAGGTCTGTTTCTTTGCCAGTACCATGGTGTTTTTATCACAGTAACTTTGTAGTATTGTTTCAAGTTGGGGATTGTGATACCCCCTGACTTGTCTTTATTGCCTAGAATTGCTTTGGCTGTTCTAAGTCTCTTCTTGTTCCAAATGAATCTTCTTGTTCCACATTTTTGGATTGTTTTATAAAGTTCTGTGAAGTATGCTGCTAGAATTTCAATTGGGATTGCATTGAATATATATAGGAGTTTTGGGAGTATGGCCATTTTTACTATGTTGATTTTTCCTACCCAGAAGCAAGGGATGTCTTTCCATTTTCTTTTTTTTTTTTTTCT
>NW_022900951.1:100612143-100616473 GCF_012274545.1 Fukomys damarensis
AGTATCTTATTAAGGATTTTTGCATCTATATTCATTAAGGAGATTGGTCTGTAGTTCTCCTTTTTGGTTGTATCTTTCTCTGGTTTGGGAATCAGAGTGATACTTGCTTCCAGGAATGAATTTGGAAGTATAGCTTCTCTTTCAATTTCATTGAAAAGTTTGAAGAGTAATGGTAGTAGTTCTTCTCTAAATGTCTTGTAAAATTCAGCAGTGAATCCATCAGGGCCTGGGCTTTTCTTTGTTGGTAAGTTTTTAATTACATTTTCAATTTCACTGATTGTGATTGGGGTGTTTAAAATGTTTTTATCTTCTTCGTTCAACTTTGGTAATTCATAAGTATCTAGAAATCTGTCCATTTCTTCTGTGTTTTCCATTTTATTAGAGTACAGGTTCTCAAAGTAGGTGTTCATGATCCTCTGGATTTCTTTCGGATCTGTTGTGACTTGGTTGATTTCTTGATAGCAGCTGTTCTTTCTGGGATGAGGTAGAATCTCAGTGTTGTTTTCATCTGCATCTCTCAAATGACCAGTGATGTTGAACATTTTTTCATATGTTTATTTGCTGCTTTTACTTCTTTGTCTGAAAAATGTCTGTTCATTGCAGATGCCCATTTTTGAACTGGGTTTATAAATTTGGGGGGTCTGTTATTTATTTATTTTTAGTTCTGTATATATTCTGGAGAGTAGACCTTTGTCTGAGGAACAGCTGGAAAAATTTTTCCCCACATTGTAGGTTGTCTCTTAGCTCTGTTGGTTGTTTCTCTTGCAGTGCAGAAGCTTTTTAAAAAGCTGAGATCCCAGTTGTTGATTTTTTGTGCTATTTCCCATGCTACTGAAGATTTATTCATAGTCTTTCCCTGTGCCAGTGTCTTCAAGAGTTCTACCTAACTTATCATCCTGCAAGTTTAGTGTTTCTGTTTTATTATTTTGATTTTTTTGGGGGGGTACCAGGGATCAAATTCAGGTCCTTGCACTTTCACTTGCCAGGCAGGCAGCAGAACCACTGAGCTAAATTCCTGGCCCTAAGATTTAGATTTTTAATCCACTTGCATTTTAGTTTAGTGCATGGTGAAAGGTAAGGTTCTACTTTTAATCTTTGGCAGGTTGAAATCTGCCATGCTGTTTTTATCACAGTGGATTTGTAGTATAATTTCAAGTGGGGGATTGTGATAACCTCTACCTTGTCTCTGTTGCCTAGAATGGCTTTTGGAGGGGGGCACCAGGATCGAACTCTGGTCCTTGCGCTTACAAGGCAGGCAATGGAACCACTGAGATAAATCCCCAGCCCTAGAATGGCTTTTGCTATTCTAGGTCTCTTTTGGTTCCAAATGAATTTTTGGATTATTTTTTTCTAGTTCTGTGAAATATACTGTTGGGATTTCAATAGGGATTGCATTGAATCTGTATAGCAGTTTTGGAAGTATGGCCATTTTCACTATATTGGTTCTTCCTACCCAGGAACAAGGAATGTCTTTCCATTTTCATATATCCTCTTCTATCTCTTTTTTCAGAGTGCTGTAATTTTCAATGTAGAGATCTTTGGTCTCCTTCATTAGATTGATTTCCTAGATACTTCATTTCTTTGGATGTTACTGTGAAATGAAGTGTTTCCCTAATTTCTCTCTCAGCAAGTCTTTATTTATTTATTTATTTAAGTAGGCTATTGATTTTTGAGTGTTGATTTTGTATCCAGCTACTCTACTGAATCTGTCAATTAAGTCTAGAAGTCTTTTGGCAGAGTTTTTTGGGCCTTCTATGTAGAGTATCATATCATCAGCAAATAGTGACAGTTTAACTTCTTCCTTTCCTATCTTTGTTGCTTTTATTTCTTTTTCTTGTCAAGTTGCAATGGCTAATGTTTCCAAAACTATATTGAGCAGGAGTGGGGACAGTGGACATCCTTGTCTTGTTCCTGATATTAGTGTAAAGATTTTCCATTTTTGACCATTTAGCAGGATATTGGCTGTTGATTTTTCATAGATGGCATTTATCAAGTTGAGATAAAGACCATCTATTCCAATTTCTTTAGGGTTTTTATCATGAATGCATGTTGAATTTTGTCAAATGCTTTTTTGCATCTATTGAGATGATCATATTATTTTTTCCTTGACTCTGTTAATATACTGTATTACATTTATTGATTTACTTATGTTGAACCATCCTTGCATCCCTGGGCTAAATCCAACTTGCTCAGGGTGTATAATCTTTTACTATAGTGCATGGTGAAAGATAAGTGCCTAGTTTTAATCTTTGGCAGGTTGAAATCCTGTTTTTCCAACACAGTTTATTAAAGAGGCTATCTTTCCTCCAGTGAGGATGGTCGGCTCCTTTGTCGAAGATGAGGTAGCTGAGTACGTCTGGAGTTGTTTCTGTATCTTCCGATCTATTCCACTGATCCTCAGGTCTGTTTCTTTGCCAGTACCATGGTGTTTTTATCACAGTGGTTTTTTAATATAGTTTCAAATTGGGAGTTGTTATACCCGCTGCCATGTCTCTGTTGCCTTGATGGCTTTTGCTATTCTAGGTCTCTTCTGGTTGTGTCATTTTCTTAATCTCCCTTGCATTGATTTGTACTCTGATCTTTATCATTTCCTCCCTTATATGAGCTTTCGGTTTGTCTTGCTCTTGTTTTTCTAGAAGCTTGAGATTCTGCATTAGGTTGTTCATTTGAACTCGCTCTATTTTACTAGTGTGGGCATTCCCTTCTTTCTTTTCCCCTACCCTTTCCACTTCCCCTCCTCCTTTAGCCCATTTTGTTTCACATTATCAATGATACAACTTGACATGGTTTCTCTTATATGAGAAACCCAAAATATAAGTGAAAAACAAAATAAATTCTAGGTAATAGGAAATACAGAGATAGATCTTTTGCACATAGGAAGGGGACCAAGAGATGGAGAGGGAGAGAAAGGTGATGCAAAAAATATTGAGATGTGTTATGTATATGTACCAACCCCTTACAACAAGTGGAAATGTGCTGCAAACATATACTAATAAAAAACCGTGAACGCAATCTTTAAAAAATGGACAAATATTTGAACACATTTCACAGTGAAAGATAAAAGGGTGATATGCACATGAAAAACATGTTCAACTATTTGTCTGGAGGGGAGGTGGAATTTAATAACAAATCTAACAATACTAAAGCCACAAAATGCTGTCATGGTTGTGGAAGAAGTGAAATTTTCATTCTTTGTTTTGGGAAAAACTGTGGTCTGGCAGTTTCTTACTAAGCTAAACATACACATACCCTGTAATCCATCAATTCCGCTCCTAGGTGCTTACCCTATGCAAATGAAAGCACATGTCCACAAAATGATTTGTAGAAGAATGTTTAGAGCATCTTTATTGTTAATTACCCCAAACTAGCAATAGATGAAGTTCTGTCAACAGAAAAATTGATAGATAAGTTGAGGTAAATTTATACAATAGGATGATTGAACAATAAAAAGGAATGAACTACCATCCATATAACACAGAGGACACATCTTAAAGATATTATATTGAGTGAAAAAATTTAGATACAAAAAAGTATATACTGCATAATTCCATTTGTATAAAATTCTAATACAGGTGAAACTTCCATGGTGGGAAAAAGTCATAATAGAGGTTGACTGGAGTATAGAGGCCAGAATTGACTGGAGAGAGTTGGAATCACTTTCTGTGATATCATAATGCTGTACAATCTAAGTTTTGAACTGCGTAACTCAAGCCCCTTACACTAGAGATTTGTTCATTTCACATATTTTATCTAATAAGAAAAGCAATAAAAATTTAACTCTAGGAGTGAGGATGTAGTTCAATGGTAGAACACTTAATATGTTTGAGGCCCTATCTTCAATCCCAGCCCCACAAAAACCAAAACAAAATAAAAAACCTATAGTTAAACTGTATATTGAAATGTCTAAATGCAAAAGATACCGATATCTTTAACTTGAAATGTATAAGTTTATTTATGTATGAGATGTGTAGATGTAGTTCAACAGTAGTTGTAGGCAGGTTCCTAGGGGTGAATATATGGACTGTTCATTATAAAACACTTTTCACCTTTGTGTTTGAAATTTTCCATAGCAAAATGTTGAAAAAGAAAAAAAGAGGAAAGGAGAAAGTAGGGGATAGAGCGAGATAGAAAGAAAGAATTATTTAAGTTAGGACAATTCGGTCTTTGGAAACATACCTAAAATGAGCTAGAATTTGTTCCTGGTATGAAACAGACTCTGAAGTGATTATACATAGGCAGTACATGGTGGTTTACAGGAGCACTTAATCTACTGCTGTTTTTAAAAATATGTATAATTATAATTAGAATTTAAATGACAACAGCAACAACA
>NW_022900951.1:100616573-100623739 GCF_012274545.1 Fukomys damarensis
TTTGTACTGGCCCACAAATTCTAGGCAGGTGCTCAACCATTCTACTACATCTTCAGCCCAAGAGCAAGGATCTTTAAAAAGAAGGAAATCCTTCCATCTGTAACACAAATGAACTTGAAGGACCATATGCTGAGTGAAATAAGCCAGACACAGAAAGACAATATTGAATGATTACACTTTAAATGAAATGTAGAATCTAATAAAGTCAAAATCATAGTAGAAACAAGTAGAAAGGTAGTTTCTAGGAATTTAGCAAGGGATTGAGGAAATGGGATTTGTGGTCAAATGATACAAATTTTCTGTTATAAAAAAATTGTGCTATATATCATATATACAATATGGTGACTATACTTAATGTATGCTTGAAACTTGCTGGGATAACATCTTAAATGTTCCCACTATTAAAATTGCAACTGTATATGGTTATGATATTAATTAGCTTGATTGTACTAATCACTTCAAAATAATATGTTTTACCATTAAATATATACAATTTTTATTTATTAATTCTACATCAAGAAAGCTGGAAGGGGAATAAAGCAAAAACACTACTGCGGGCTTATTTCCTACAACCATGGCAGAACTCAAATTTTAATCAACCCACTATTTAAATAAGATTTTGCCTTATTAAATCATTTGTAGTGTGGTTGTATTCAAAAGGCCATTTAATTTTTGTGGTGTATAGAATGGCAGAATTGCAAGGAACCTCAGAAATTTATAATCCAGCTTACCTACTTTTACACAGAAGGAAGCATGATGAGGATTTTTAAAAAGTGGTTTAAAAGCTAGGCAAAAATGTGAACCCAGGTTTATTTGCCTACCTGTCTTTTTTTCCTTACTCCCAGGGGTTTTGAAATATTTTAGCAGAATTATTTAAAATGAAACAGTGCAGAGAAACTCTGTATGCAAAACAAAAATATATGAATTCTGTAGGTCATTTGAGTCTACATTTTGTGGAAAAATCCTTTCTGAAGAATCTCTTAATATCCCTAAGACCCCATTTTGGAGAATATGATTAAAGGCAACAGGATCAGTTGCTTCTTGGTAACTTATAGTTTTACTCCTCTTTTTGAAGGCAGTTATTGAAATGCATGACAGAGGATTACCCAATTTACTTTTGGTTGCTTTCTCTCAATTTTGGAAGCCCTGTTTCCTATGTTCTATAGATTGGGCTAAATGGCCACTAATGTTTATATCCCTATTTGGTTTTTTAAAAAGGCAAATAAAATAACATAAAAATGAGCAAATCCTAGGAATAAGTGGCACACAATTGTAATCCCAACTACTTGGAAGGCTGAAGATTTGAAGCCAGGAAGATTGCAAATTCAAGGCCACCCTGTGCAACTTTCTGAGATCCTTTCTTAATTTTTATAAAAGGGCCAGGGATTTAGCTCAAGATGTTGTGCCTGCCTCACAAATGCAAGGTCCTGAGTTTGATCTGTGGTAAGGGAAAAGAAAAAAAAAAATCTTAAGATGGTTGGGAATATAGCTTGGTAGAGAGCTTGGCTAGCATGTGCAAGGTTCTGGCTTCCATTTCCAAAACAACTGCAATAACACAAAAGCAAGTAAGAAGGACCAAAGCTGGGTGCTCTTGCCACTGAGCTACATCCCAGCTTTTTTTTTTTTTTTAACAAGGCCTCCCTAAGTTTCTCAGGCAAGACTCAAACTTTCAAACTTGTGGTAGCCTCCCAAGTGCTAGGATTACAGTCATATACCTTCTTGCCTGGCTAAAAGATGATTAAGAATCAAAGCCAGGAGTGAAATCCTATATACCTGCTAGAAATGTGCAATGAATTTGTTTCTTAACTTTCTAAACATGTACACAAAGAGTAAAAGTGATTAGTTACAAAATTTACACTGTTTCTAGGCATGTAAAACACAAGAAGATTTTCAAATTAAACCGATCTCTTGCAAGTTGTCACAAAAGCGTCTTGACAATGGAAGAATCTGACAGTAAACAACACCTCATGTTTTTAGTGTATTTCTTAGTGATATCACTCAGTAGAGGCTATTAATGTAATGCCAAAATGTAACTCATTAAAATAAGTTCCATAATAGTAATAAAACAGACAAAAAGTGGAAATAATTCAAATGTCCATCAACTGATGAATAAATGAATGTATTAGTGGTATATCCATGCAATGGATTATTGTTACATAAAAAAGAATGAAGTATGGCTTCATGCAACAACATGCACAGGCCTTAAAATATTATGTTTAGTGAAAGAATATAGTCACAAAAGATGATATAGATGTGATTTCACTAACATGAAGTGTCTATTATAGACAAACCTATGCAGGCAGAAAAGAGATTATTAGTTTTTGTCTGTAAGGATGGTGAGAAAGGGGATATGACTGCTAATGGCTATGGGCTTTTGAAAGAAGAGGGTAGATGAAAATATTGCAAAGAATAACTGGGTGATGACTGCACAATTCTGTGAATATACTAAAAACCATTGAATTCTATATTTTAAGTAGGTGAATTCCATGTTATATTGATTATATCTTAATTTTTAGAAGGCAGTTCCTCACAGACTAGTAGAAATATCTCCAAAAGACATTTCTGATAAAGGACTGTTACCAAAGGTGCTCAAAGGATGTTTAAAATTCAATAATAAGAAAACAACCTTATTTATTTATTTTTTGAGTTTTTTTTCTTTTTTTTTTTTTGAGACAAGGTCTCACTATGTAGTTCTGACTGGCCTTGAACTCACTATGTAGCCCAGGCTGGCCTCGAACTCATGGCAGTCTTCCTGCTTCAGCTTCCCAAGTTCTAGGATTATAGGCTTGTGCCATCATGCCCGGTTCAACAACCCAATTTAAAAATAGTCAAAGACCTTAACAGACATCTCATTAAAAATTATATATTATCTGTACAATAGATAACGTGAAATAGAAAAATTCCAAAGGGGAAGGGGAAATGGGAGGGGTAGGAGAAAGGAATAAATATGAGAAAAGGAAAAAAATGGAAACAAATTCTTTGTAAATAAGGAGGGATGGAGGGGTTGGATGGAAGGCACAGGAATGGGGAAAAAATAAGAACCACGATAGATTATATAAAGGTACAAACTCCCAATAATGAATGTCAGCATATTGTATACTTAAAATGTAGTGATAAAATTAATGAGAAAATTATATATTATGAAGATGGCAAATAAGCACATGAAAAAATGTTCTACACCATGTGTCATCAGGTAAATGCTAATTAAAACAATAGTATTATACTAATAAATATCTATTAGAATAACTGACATCCAAAACACTAACACCATCAAATGCTAGTAAAGATGTAGAAAAGCAATCATTAATTGCTCATGAAAATGCAAAATAATACAGCTAGTTTGGAATATATTTTGCCATTGTTGTCTTAGTATATGTTGTACCATTGGTGTTCCTTGGTAATTGCTTACAGTAGGTGACAAGTTATGTCTCACAAAAACATCCATTTGTGTGTTTATAGCAATATCATTAATAATTGCCCAAAACTTGGTAGCAACTATGATGTTCTATGGGTGAATGGTTGAACTGGGTCACATCCAGACAATAGAATATTATTTAGTGCTCATGAAGAGAAACAGAAGAACCTTAAATGCATATTACCAAGTGAAAGAAGCCAGTCTGAAAGGCTACTGTATGATTCTAACTATACGACATTCTGGAAAATGCGTAATTATGGGAATAGTAAAAAATATCAGTGATTTTCATAAGTTTGGGACAAGTAGAGAAATGAATAGGCAGAGCACAGAATTCTCAGCAGTGCAACTACTTTGTATAATTATAAACTATAGTCATTATACATTTTTCCAAACCTGTGGAATTTACAGGATTATAAGTGAAACTTCATGTTATCTATGGATTTTGGATGATAATGATATATCAGGGTAGGGTCATGATTGTAATAAATATCCCATTCTGGTGAGGGATGATGACATATGGGAGATGCATGAGTAGGGGCAGTGGTATATGGCACATCTCTGTATCCTCTCCCCAGTTTTACTGTGACTCTAAAACTTCCCTGAAAAATATAAAGTCCTTTAAGAAAAAAAGGTAGTTCTTGGGGTGGGTGGGGCAAATCAATTCAGTTGAGAGACAATTTTCTTGACAATCTTTAAGTCAGGTATAAATTTTAGACTTGCGAAATGAACAGACTCCAGTTTATCCTTTATATATTTATCTCTCACAGCTGAGTTTTTAATAAATACTGAGAAATAGTGAGTTTGAGGGTATGCTCTCTGACAGGTCCTTTGAGCCCAAATATTCTGTGTTTTCTGAAGTACAGAGCCATGTTTTAAAAACCCAAGTGAAAGATGAGCCAAACAAGAATTCATCCTTGAGTAGAAAGCCACTGCCCTTCTGTGTGGAGGTAGGCCACTCTTAAAAAGTCATTCACTGTTAGAGCCAATATAACCCTATTTCTGTGTTTTTATTTTGTCGGGTTGTCTTAGTGTCATCAAGGATTTGTTAATGAAAACAACCAAAACAAGAAATATATACACTTCTGAATAATTCATATACTATGTTACCAATATATTTGGTGTGATTAAAAACTACAGTGAATGTTTAAATGTTTAAAAATTATTACAGTAAAGGACCCATTGTTATTAATTCCCCCTTAAAATACTCCATGTCACTTCAAACACTTTTATCCCATGTTCTTGCCATTGTCTGAAGAAATTCTGGAAGTCTGCTTTTGTGAGCATCTTTAGTTGCACTGTGTAGCTACCTCAGTGTCCTGCATTGATTCAAAATGTTTACCCTTTGTGTTCATTATGACTTTGGGAATGAGCTAGAAGTTGCACAGTGCCAGATCTGTTGAATAAGATAGATGATGACATACCATAATGTCTTCACAAGCCTGCCTTTCCATTGGATGGCATTCCCCGGTGGCATTCACTCTATTTTTGAACACAGCTCTTAAAGATACTCACAAAAGAGAACTTCCAGAGCTACTTCTGCAAGTGGCGACCATGATGGGATAAGTGTCTTTGAAGTGAGGGGGTGTATTTTGAGAGGGATTATGGCAATGGTTCTTTTACTGTAATAAATGGTTAAAATTTAGTCATTTACTATATATTGTGATCACATCTTATAACTCTTGGGAAGCAAGTTGTTGTCTAATTTAATCCAGAGATGAGCCAAACCCCAAAATTCTAAACTACAGAGCATGATCATAGCAATTTTAGGCAGTAGCCAAGCTTTAATTAATGAAAACTTCCTATTGAGCCAACAACGAAGGCGAAACTAGGTGAAAAAACATGTGCATATGTTTGCTAATGAATTAACTTACATGACAGAATGATCATTAGTGTTGATCTTGACTGATATTGGGAAATGTCTCCCCCAAACAGTGACTTTGAATTTTTTAAAGGTTGTTTTGAAGCCTTTCTTTATAGCTATTATACCAAGTTGCTGACAATAAAACCTGTATATGGGGATAGAGAAAACTACCTTCTTACTTCAAAGTGATACAAAGCTTTGAAGATAACTGGTGAAATTGAAGAGGAGCCAGAACACATGCCTGTTGGATGAATCAGAATGTTTATAGCAGGTTAAATGCAGTACTCTATAAGACTGCTGTTCTTGCTTAATAGGTAACTAGACAATGAAAGCACAGTTAGGCCAAATACTCCACAGTCAAATATGAAAGGCAATATTTACCAGAGCCAAGGCAAAAGCTAAGTAGAGCTTTCATAGAAAAATTTCTGGAATGTAAGCATAAATCCAAAATTGTATGGAAAAGCATGTATTTTTCCTTGAAAATTAGGCTATCAGACTTAATATTTCATTAATATTATTTTTAATTGAGAATAAATTATATATGTTTTTAGAGTCAATGTGATATTTTCCTTTATATCTACAATGTGGAACGATTAAAGATAATTATAATATAGGAACACTAATTTCTAAACACCATAAATTTGGGGCACTGCTTGAAGAAAATGCTTTCTAAATATTTTCAGAAGCACTTTTATGATTGTTGCTCTCATTTACATTTCTATTGCTGATATTTCATGTTCTTTTTGTTTATATTATTGGTACATGTTTGCAGTACATAAGGTTACATTCCTTGTGAGAGGTTGTTACATGTACATAGCACATCTTAATTCTTTTTCCATCCCCTTTCTTTCCCCTCCATCTCTTGATCCCCTTCTGTGTGAGAAAGATCTGTCTTCTTAGTTTCTGTTATCTTTTATTTTGCTCTTTATTTATAATTTGGGTTTCTCATATAAGAGAAACCATGGATATTTAAGCTTTGTGTCTGATTTATTTCACTTTAACATTATGGTTTTCTAGGTGCATCTGTTTTCCTACAAATGACTCAACTTTATCTTTCTTTAAGGCAGAGCAGCACTCAATTGTGTTAATTTTAATTTTAAATTGCATTTGTTCGTTTCTTAGTTATACAGTAAATTTGAACATTTTGGTGTAAAGTTCTCTCAGGGGTTCATAATTGAATTAGAGTTCATTTTACTGAACCCTTCCCTCTGTCATTTCCCTAGTACTTGAAGGTCTCTAGGAATTCCATATTCACTCTTGTGGACAGAAAACAGGAACTTCAGTATCCAATTCTGCAATGTACTTCTTGTGACAGAGCCCATGTATGGCAGGAAAGAGAAGTTTAAAAAAACAGTGAATGTTTGTTCCACCCTCTTGGTACCATGTGTCTTCTGGTTAAGAGGAAGGATTTTCTCATTCAGTTTTAGGTCCCTGTGGGTCCCTGGTACTGCAGATACCGCTATATGGTTGTTTGTAGAAGCCAGTTTGGTCGTTCTTTGAATTCTTCTTTTCCAAGATGCCTTCTACTACATACTTTACAGAGTCCTCAAATATCCTCCCTATGCATTCTATCAATATTTTTCAGCTGCCTTCAGTGAGAGAGACAGGGTGGAGTGTAGTTTTAGTTTTACAATGTGTCTGGAGCAGAAACTAGCCCTTGCTGTTTTAGATAATCTTTTGAGAAAAATTTCTTTACACTGTAGATATAGAAATGCAACAAGGGAACCATTTATTAAAGTCTTTCCTGAAAATATAGTAGAATTTTAAGATATAAAAATCAACTACTGGACTGGGGATTTAGCTCAGTGATTCCACCACCTGCCTCACAAGCACAAGGTTCCAAGTTCCATCCCCGGTACAAAAAAAAAAAAAAAAAAAAAAAAAAAAACA
>NW_022900951.1:100623815-100691282 GCF_012274545.1 Fukomys damarensis
AAAAAAAAAAAAAAAAAAAAAAAAAAAGATCAGCTATGAATTTTCCCCCACAGCTCAGCATTTATTTCATTTATACACCCAGTCTTAAGCCAAAAACATATTTTCCTAGTTTACCTATGGTTCTCCAAAAACACTGACCTTTGGTTAACCATCCACATAGGGAAGGACCCAGTTGAGCTCAGGTTAATTTCCAACTTGAAGAATTATGAGGCAAATAAATGGTTGCTCCTTTAAACCACTAATATTTTAACATAGCAGTAGCTAATCAATTCTGTGAGCAACTTAAGCAAAGGTCTTTGATCTACTATGCTATCTAATTAAAAAAAAATATTTCTGGGAGGCCGGGGATTTAGTTCAGTGGTTCTGCTGC
Source organism: Fukomys damarensis (assembly GCF_012274545.1). Lineage (NCBI taxonomy): Eukaryota > Metazoa > Chordata > Mammalia > Rodentia > Bathyergidae > Fukomys > Fukomys damarensis. Next base: position 100,624,186 of record NW_022900951.1, read on the forward strand.
CTGCCTTGCAAGTGCAAGGTCCCAATTTCATTCCCCAGTACCCCCAAAAATATTTTTGGTTGTTTCTACATGTGCAAGTGTGCGTATCTAATAGTATCACTAATCATTTTATGTACTGTAAGATATAAGTCATACAAAATGTTTTCTAGTATCAATTTCTAAAAGGTTATTTGTACCTGGGATCCATAAGTTGGGTAAATCTCAAAAAAACCTTCAATTTCTACTATTTAAATTACTTGGTAGTCTATAAGCATCATTTCAACAAGTTTTATTTAGATCTTTAGGCTCCATATGCTTCAAACAATAAGGAAATTCTTTAAAGGATTCCTATAAAGTCTCTTGTTTTTAAGTTTGTATAATGATGGTCAAACAAACTTTGGCTCCCTCACTTGTCTCTAGTGCCTTCTTTGTATAGTCATTGAATTCTTTGTTACTAAGTTTGGATAGTGTGTTACTTAGTTTTCCCATCAATGGGACAAAATACCTGACACCAACAACAAATAGGAAGGGTTTATTTGGCTCACAATTTCAGAGGTTCCAGTCCATGGTACACTGTCTACAGGGCAGAAATGGCATAGTGAAAGGGCATGGCAGAGGAAAGCTGCTCACATCATGGATGCCAGGAAGTAGAGAAAGAAGAGAGGAGTCAAGGACAACAATAACCCTTCCAGGTCATGCTCCCAGAGACCTGCCTCTTCCAACCTGGTGCTACCTCCGAACACACAAGACTTTTAGGGGAATTTAAGATTTAAACCATAACATTCCATCCCTGGCTCCTAGAAGGCTCATGTCCATTTCATTATGCAAAATCCATTTAGTCTATCTCCATGAATCACCAAATCTTAACAGTTCTAGCATTGCTGAAAAGTGTAAGTCTAAATTTTCCTCCAAGACTCAAGACTAGCTCTTAACTGTGAACTTCACAAAAATCAAAAAGAGTTAGATACTTTCAACATACAATGGCACAAAGTAAACATTTCCATTCCAAAAAGGAAGGATGGAAAGTAACTGGACTAAAACAAGACTAAAACCTAGTGAGCCAGGTTGTGGTAAAATGTGAGCTCCAAAGGCTTGGGAAGCTTCTCCCTTAAGGCCTTGTTGATTGTAGCCAAATGGCCTCTCTCAGGTTAACTCTGCTCGCTGCCTGTGGACTTTCTCAGCAGAAATTCATGTTCTTGTTATGTACAACCTCTTTGAGTCTTCACTGCACCTTTGGTTTCATTCCCACAATTTAACACATTGCTTTCTCAGGAGCTCTTTGCCTGATCTCCCAGGCCTTCTTCTGAAATCCAGTGGAAGCCTCAATAAACCCATAACTCTTGTATTTTACATGTATGAAAAACTAACACAATGGGGACGATGCCAAGGTCTACCACCAGATTAAGCAGTAGTCAGGCCCACTTGAACCATGGCTATAGTGATGTCTGAGTGGCTGACAGGTTGAAAATTTTCTTAAGTTTTTCTGAATGAGGAGGGCATCCTGAAGCTCTCTCTTGTTCAAACAGGCTTTCAAAAGAGTTTACCCTTTTATATCTGGAAACCTGCAATGGGTGGTGTTTGGACATTTCCTAGATGCCTTCAAGGTGTCTGCCCTACTGTCCTGATACCAAGTTCTTACCTTTTTAGTGCTATTCTTTTCAGTAGTCATGCTTTTCTTTTTCCCAATTTTGCAAGCACTTCTTTTCTAATGAAACTTTCACATTTTCATCTCTACTTTTTTCTTCTGATTCTCACTATAAATCTTGCTAAAATCAGCCAGCAGTATTTATGCCACAGCCTGAATATTGGGCTGCCTTGAAATTTTCTTTGCCAGGTTGATTAGTCTACCATCTTTAAATTCAGCTTCACACAAAATATTAGAATATGAGAAAAATTTAGACAAATTTCTTGCTAGATTGTAAAATGCATGGCCTTTAGTCTATTTTCCAATAGAGTTTTCATTCCCATTTTAAACCTCAGAAGCCTGGCCCTTACTGTCCACATTTTTATTAGCATTCTAGTCTTCTGAGCTCCACCCAGAACCACCCATCAGGCTCTGCTTACAATCCAAGACTTGTCAAGCCAACATCTCATAGCCATTCCAAACTTCTCCTGAAAATAAATTTGAAAGGCTTTTAAGCCACACAGGCAGATATGATTACTTCTCTGGTACCAAATTACTATATTACTGACTTTCCTGTCACTGGGACAAAATAACCAACACTTGAAACCTAAAGGAGGAGAGGTTTATTTTGGTTCATGGCTTAGTTTATAGTCATCTGGCTCCAAAGCAGAAATGGCATAATGGAAGGGCGTGATGGCGAAAAGCCACTCACCTCATGGAAACCAGTAAGCAGAGAGAAAAGGAAGGAGCCAGGTAAAGGACACACAAAAACAGTGAAAATAGAAGGAAAAAATGGAGGGTCAGGGATTTAGCTCAGTGGTTCTGCCACCTGCCTCAAAAGTGTAAGGTTCCGAGTTTGATCCCCAGTAAAAAAAAAAAAAAAAGGAAACAATGGAAACAAAACTTTTGTATAGAGGAGTGTGAGGGAAGGGGCAATGTATATTATGTACAGGTGCAAATTCGCTATGATAAGTGTTATCATTGTGTATATTTAAATGTACTAATACATTTTTTGCTTCCAAAAAATATATATGTATATATAATTTTTCATGTCACATCACCGGTGACCCATCTCTTCTGCTTCTTCTGAAACAGGCCCACCTCCGAACATATGAGACTTTTTGGGGGGGTGTTTTAGATCTAAACCATAACAGATGGAACATAATTTATTATGGCTCTTGCATATGAGTTTGGAGTCTTTCTTCCTCATGAAATTCTGAGGTAGAAAAGTTGACCACAGTATTTCATCTTCATAAATTATAAGAATTTTCAAATAGGACTTGTCTTATAATTGTTTTTCAAAATTATGTTTTTAATGAATATTAATATAAATGAAAATTCCACAAATATAATTATAATATACTATGTTTGGTGTATTGGCACATGCTTGTAATCTCAGCTAATTGGGATGCTGAAGCAGGAGAATAGCAATTTGAGGCCAGCTGGGCAACTTAGCAAGACCCTGCCTCAAAATAAAATTTAGTCTATGTTCATGCTAGGCAAATGCTATACCACTGAGCTACATCAGCATACTACTTAAACTATTTTATTTCATTTAGAGATGGGGTCTTGCTATATTGCCAAGGATGGCCTCGAACTGAGCTCAATCCATTCTCCTGCCTCAGCCTCCCGAGTAGCTCTGTTATAGGCATATGCCACTATAACCGGCTTGAACAGAACTGTGATCTTTTTTTGTGGTGCTGGGGATGGAACCCAGGGTCTTGTACATGCTAGGCAAACATTGTAAGACCTGCAGCCCTAAGCTGGGTCCTGTTAAGATGAATAGGGTGGGTATGGGCTGGGGATTTGGCTCAGTGGTTCTACCATCTGCCTCACAAGCACAAGGGCCCAAGTTCAATCCCTGCCTCCCAAAAAAGAATAGGATGGATAAATAAGTGGTGAATACACCTGTACTGAGAAAAGAGATACCAATGAGTTAAAAGAACTTGATAAAAGATAAATGAACTGTATATATAGATGTCCTCCAAGAGCCTCTTGTGCTCATAGATGGGGCTTTTAGAAGATTATTGAATTATGAGGACTTATAGCTGACTTGCTATGAGGAAGTGGAGTCTGGTCAGAAAATGTGGGTCACTGGGAGCATGGCCTTGAAAGGTATCTCCCTCTCCAGTTTCCCCCTTTACTCTCTCTCTCTGCTTCCTGTCCACCACAAGGTGACTGATTTCCTATTCTGAAGCCCCTCTGTGATTTTCTTTAGTGAAGAGGAAGTTCCATAGGTGAAGCATCATTGGAGTCATTGAATGATTGTTGGCTATTACTCATTATTTCTAATTCACTCTAGGTATGGATGTGAAGTTTTAAGAAAAACAGTCTGTGATGGAAGATGTTGGATAAAGTTGCTGAGGCAGGATATCAAGAGAGGAGAAGAAGAACCACTAGACCAATGATGACCTCTAAAAAAAATAAAATGAAATAAAATAAAATTTACTAGGGAAACTTTTTCATTTAACTATGTTTTATGATTTGGAAAAAGTGAGAACAAATTACCCTGTTAAAGGGATATCTTGAACAGCAGATGGGTTGCACTCAAACTTCTGATTGTCTGTTTCTGATTAAAAGGAAGGCAGCTAAATGCAGTACAGTCTCATGGATTGCATCCTAGAAGAGAAAAAGGATAAAAAGTGGGAACACTGTTCAAATCTAAATCCACAGTTTACTTAATGTTAAGGCATCAAAGTTAGTTTCCTGTTTTTGACAAATGTACCATGGTCCTATAAGCTGTTAAACTTGGGGAAAACTGAGTGGAGATATATAAGAATTCTCTGTAATACCTTTGTAATTTTCTGGGAATCTAAATTTATTTCTAAATTTTGAGAAAAACTTAAAAATATCCAAAGTGAGGGGAAAAAAATAAAGACTGAATTTGAAAGCAGGCCAGTGTGTTTATGAAGGGAGGTGTTGCTTTCAGGACAAGACAGAGCCAATAGAGGTCAAACATGGATGATATAAAGATCATGTCAAACATGGACTGGAAAGTAAGATAATAGAACACAGTTGAAGGAAAAAAGTAAAAGGATAGAATCACTAGAATCACTTTGGGATACTTATTGTAAAATTTGAAGAAACTATCTCAATAGTAAAATGTATACTGTAATGAAATAGCACTGATTAATATAAATTCATTCTCTAACATAGGTAATCCTTTAGTCTTTAGCCAATACTCAATTTACATGGAATTAACATCTTCCACATTTGGTAAAACTTAAGAGAAACCAGATGTGGTTTTCCCTTTCCTTACAGATGTGAGCTGTGGGTATTTTTAATTGGTGTGTGTTTATAATATATAATGATTATATTCCTTGTGGAGAGTTGGTACATGTATATAACACACCTCAATTCTTTTTTCATTTCCCTTTCCTCCCCTTCTCCCCTTTCCCTCTATTTCTTGGAGCCTCTCCCTTTTCAAATGATCTATCTCCCTATTTCCTGTTATCATTTATTTTGTTCATTATTTACATTTTGGGTTTCTCTTATAAGAGAAATTTAGCAATATTTAATCTTGTGTCCAATTAATTTCATGTAATATTATGGTTTCAAGAAGCATCCATTTTCCTACAAATGACTCATCCATTTTTCTTTATGGCAGAGTAGTACTCCATTGTGTATAAGTACACATTTCTTTCTCTCCTTTTTTATTTATTTATTTATTGTTTTGGTACTGGGGATCGAACTTGGGTCCTTATGCTTGTGAGGCAGGCGGTAGCACTGTACACATTTCTATATTCAGTGTCTTATTGATGGACATATGGGCTGCTTCCAAGATTAATTGTGAGTTTTGCTGCTATAAACATGGATATATATGTATCACTGTAATATGATGACTTTTAACTCTTTATGAAAGATACCTAAAAGGGAAATAGAATAGTTATGTGTAATGGAATTTTTTGTTTTGTTTTTTTGAGAAATATCCATACTTATTTTCATAGTGGTTGAACTAGTTTGCAATCCCACCAACAATGAAACAAGGTTCCCATTTCCCCTGCAGCCTAACCAAGCATTTATTATTGTGTGAACAAATAGCTAGTCTTAATGATAGCCATTTTTTCTGGAGTAAAATGAAATCTCAGTGTTGTTTATGTAATGGCCATGGATGTTGATCACTTTTTCATGTATTTGTTGGCCATTTGGACTTCTTCTGAGAAGTGTCTATTCATTTCATTTGCTTTTTTTTGTTGTTGTTCTTTTTTTGAGACAGGGTCTCACTATGTAGTTGAGACGGACCTGGAACTCACTATGTAGTCCAGGATGGTCTCAAAATCATAGTGATCCTCCTGCCTCAGCCTCCTGAGTGCTGGGATTACAGATGTGCCCACGACACCTGGTTTCATTTGCTCATTTTGGAGCTTTTATTTGGGGTGATCTAATTTTTTGAGTTCTTTATATATACTAAATGTTACTTTTCTGTGCATGGAATATCAAGCAATTTTTTTCCCATTCTGTAAATTATCTCTTCACTCTGTTGCTTGTTTATCTTGTTCAGAAGATTTAAAATTTGATATGATCAATTTTATTTGTATTTCATTTTTTCTTTTTTCTTTATTGGTACATTTTAGGTATATGATTAAGTTACATTCATCATTGGGATCTTGTACCTTTACGTAATATAACTTGATTTGTATTTTTCCCCATTTCCCTGTCCTCCCTTCACCCATTCCATCCTTCTCTATTTACAAAGACTTTGTTTCCGTTTTTTTCCTTTTCTCATATTTCTTCTTTTCCCTTCTTAGCTTTCCCCTACCCTACACACTTCCCCTACACCTTTAGACATTTGCCTATTATACAATATAAATTTTACATTTATATCATTTATACTTTTAGTTTATCACACCATAGAAACTGTTTGTTATTTACATATGTGTCCTATTAATTTCACTTAAAAGAATGTCCTCAATGTGCATCCACTTAGCTATAAATGTTTCTAGTTTCTCATTCTTTATGGCTGAGTAGTACTCCATTTTATTTTAAAAAACTACATCTTCTCTATCCAGTCTCCAGTTGATGGGCAACTGGGAAGTTTCCAAGCTTTACTTTTACAAACGGTGATGCTCTAAACATGGGTGAGCATATACCACCATGGTATGATGCTTTTAATTCTTTTGGGAAGATACCCAGCTGGGGATTAGCTGGGTCAAATGGGACTTCTAATCCTAGTTGTTTGAGGTATCTTCATTTTGATTTTCACAGTGGTTGCACCAGTCTGCATTCCCACCAACATTGGAGAAGGGTTCCTTTCTCCCCACAACCCCGCCAACGTTTTTCTTTTTATTGAGTTTATTGGCACAATCTAGGTATACAATACACTTACATTCATTATTGAGATCCTGTACCTTTACGTAATAGGTCTTGATTCTCATTTTTCCCCTTGTCCCTGCCTCCCTTCACTGCCTCCTCCCCTCCCCATTTACAAACACTTTATTTCCATTTTTTCAGTTTCTCATATTTTTTTCCTCTCCCTTATTACCTTTCCACCACCCTTCCCACTTTCCCTACACCTTTATCCCTTTATATATTTATTGAATTAAAGTGTGTTATGCATCGATAGCAGCAACACCTTTTCCAGGTTCTGCAGTCATCTGAACAAAATTATAGACATTCAGCACATTCCATTAAAAAAAAAAAGAAAAGAATAGTATCTAGGAAACAGCAAAGTTCTGTTGCTGTTGTGGTACCTGGCACCATTTTTTTAAATTAGCATCTTAATCATCATCTAGAAAGAGAACATTCTAAAGTAATATCATTAAATATAGCTCTGCATGGTCACTACTATGTATCATAAATCAGTTACAAGATATTTTACATTCACAGAGGTATGATACAGTACCGTCCTACATCAATAATACTAGAATCAGTTTTGGTTTGAAATTTGCTTTGTGTGCAAATAAGATTGCTACCCTTGTTTTTTTCTGGGCTCCTGTCACATGGAGAATTGTTTTTCTATCTTTTCACTTTCAGTCTATGGGCTTCTTTTTTGCACTAGGTGTGTTTCTTGTATACAACATATTGTTGGATTTTGCTTTTTATTCCATTTTGCCAGTGTATTTCTCTTGATTGGTGAGTTGAGGCCCTTGACATTGATGGTTATAACAGATATGTGCTGACTTATTATTGACATGTTATTGGCCTTTTGTTGACTCTTTTTACTTTTTCACCTTCTCCTTTTAGTTTCTTGCCTTGCCTATTTGATTTGCTCTGTTATTGACTTAATTTTCTTTGCTAGGATCTTGTTTAGAATTGCTTGTAGTGCTGGTTTAGTATTCATGTAGTTTCTCAGGTGTTCTTTGTCATGGAAGTGTCTTATTTCCCCATCCATTTTGAAAGAGAGTTTTGCAGGATACATCAGTCTAGGTTGGAGGTTGTTCTCTTTTAGTACTTGAAATATCTCATTCCAGGCTCTCCTTGCCCTAAGGGTTTGTGTTGAAAAGTCTGCTGTGATTCTGATGGGCTTTCCTTTGCATGTGATTTGTTTCTTTTCTCTTACTGCTTGTAGTATTTTGTTCTTCTGTTGGGTTTCTGGGATCTTGATTATTATATGTGTAGGTGTAGATTTTTTTATTTATTTTGGCTAGTTGGTGTCCTATATGCCTCAGTTATCTGAATGTCAAATTCTTCCCCTCTGTTTGGGAAGTTTTCTGTCATTAATTCTGTGAACAGCTTTTTTAGTCATTTGTATTTTCTCCTGGTATTTCACGGATTTCTATCAGTCTTATGTTATTCTTCTGTGTATCATCTAGGAGTTGTTGGATCAATTTCTCATGATCCCCTACTGTTTTTAGGAGACCTGTCTTTTCATGGTCACTGACTGCAATCTTATCTTCTACATCTGAGAGTCTATCTTCGCATTCTTTTATTCTGTTGCATACACTTTCAATGGAGTGTTTAATCTCCTGGATATCTGTTTGAATCTGTTTTATGGATTCCATTTCTTTCCTATGTTGGGCGTTTATTTTTTCCATTTCTTTCTTATGCGGGGCTTTCATGGCTTCTATCATGGTCCTGAGCTCATCTATTTTTCTGTCAGTTTCTTCTCTAGAGTCTTGAATCACGACTTCCATTTTCCTCACTATCTCTGTGGTTATCTGGGAAATTAGTTCTGTTTTGAATTTTTATAGAGCCTGATTGATCTGTTTTGTTACTTCCTGTGCTTTGTGTTCAAGGTGTCCTGGTGGTTCACTATGGCCTTTTCATCCTCATTTGCCCTACTGTTTGCCATCCGTGAACTGGAAGTCTGTCCTTGTGTCTTGCTTATGTGTTTTTTCATTTTTATTTTTGTTGTCGGACTGTCCTTGGTTTAATCTCTGGGTTATCACCCAAATCTTCCTGATATAGTTCGCCCTAGCTTCCGGGTCTCTAACAACCCACAGACATTCTCATCTTCATAACATCAGAGAAAACAGCTTATCAAATCAACGGCAATCCTTTATCCCAACTGATACAATCAGCAACACAATATGATCAAGCACAACTTGGAAACTGACCACCTGTGATAGTCACTAGTCTATCACCCTTAAATCATTTGAATTAAATTGAAATCAAGAAGCAGTCCAGAACATGTCTGCAGTGAACAAAATTTCAATATAGTGTATTTACCATTTAATGGCTCACACAGAGTGAGGATGCAAGACCCCTGGTCTCAGTTAGCTGATGGCTGAACCCCATGATGCTGACTGACCTCGGGCTGCAAGGCCCAGATTGAGTTCCCCAACCTTCTGAATGGTTGAACTCCACACCGTTCTACTACAGGTTTCCCATGCCCTTTCTTTAAAGATGTTCAAAGTTGGGAACTCAGAAAAATACCCTTTATGATCACCTCTGCCTCTGCAGAGTGGATCCAAAGACTTGCACAATCAGGAGGTCTGAAAGTGCTTGGGGGTGGGAGGTAAGGGGAGTTATGGGGTTCAGGGGCGCCCGTGTAGCTATTTTTCTGGCACTGGAGTGATGGTGGCTGGATTGGGAGAAGGTGTGGCTCTCCTTCCTGTAGTGGATCGGGGCCCAGGCTACCTCCTGGTGCTGGAGCGATGGCCTAACATTTGTTATTGGTTGATTTCTTGATAGCAGCCATTCTTTCCGGGATGAGCTGGAATCTCAGTGTTGTTTTTATCTGCATCTCTCAAATGACCAGTGATTTTGAACATTTTTCATATTTATTTGCTGCCTTTGCTTTGTCTGAGAAATTTCTGTTTATTTCATATGCCCATTTTGAATCGGGTCATTATATTTGGGGGGGGTCTGAGTTTTTTTTATTTCTGTAAATATTCTGGATAGTAATCCTTTGTCTGAGGAATAGCTGGTAAAATTTTTTCCTACACTTTAGGTTGTCTCTTAGGCCTGTTGGTGGTTTCTCTTGCAGTGCAGAAGTGTGCTACTGAATATTTGTTCATAAAGTCATTTCCTATGCCAATGTCTTCAATAGTTCTATCTAACTTATCTTCCATCAAGTTTAGTGTTTCTGTTTAATATTTAGATCTTTAATCCACTTGGATTTTAGTTTAGTGGATGGCAAAAGATAAAGGTCTAGTTTTAATCTTTGGCAAGTTAAAATCCAGTTTTTTCAGCACCATTTATTAAAGAGGGTGTCTTTCCTATAATGATGATGGTTGACTCCTTTGTAAAAGATGTGATGAGTATGTCTGGAGTTGTTCCTACATCTTCTAATCTATTCCACTGATCCTTGGGTCTGTTTCTTTACCAGTATCATGCTGTTTTTATCACAGTGGCTTTGTAGTATAGTTTCAAGTTGGGGATTGTGATACCCCCTACTATGTCTCTGTTGCCTAGAATGGCTTTTGTTATTCTAGGTTTCTTCTGGTTCCAAATGAATTTTTGGATTGTTTTCTGTAGTTCAGTGAAATATACTGTTGGGATTTCATTCGGGATTGCATTGAATCTATATAACACTTTTGGAGGTATGGTCATTTTCACTATATTTGTTCTTCCTACCCAGGGGCAAGGGATGTCTTTCCATCTTCATATATCCTCTTCTAACTCGTATTTCAGAGTGTTGTAGTTTTCAGTGTACAGATCTTTTGCTTCCTTCAATAGATTGACTCCTAGATATTTCATTTTTTTGGATGCTATTGTGAAAGGAATTGTTTCCCTAATTTCTCTCTCAGTGATTCTGTTATTTGTGTACAAGAAGGCTGATGATTTTTTAGTGTTGACCTTGTATCCAGCTACTCTACTGAATCTTTCAATTAAGTCTAGAAGTCTTTTGGCAGAATTTTTTGGGCCTTCTATAAAAAGTATCTTATCACCAGCAAATAGTGACATTTTAACTTCTTCCTTTCCTATCTTTACTGCTTTTATTTCTTTCTCTTGTCTAATTGCTTTGGCTAATGTTTCCAAAACTATATTGAAGAGGAGTGGTGACAGTGGACATCTTTGTCTTATTCCTGATTTTAGTGTGAAGATTTTCAGTTTTTGACCATTTAGCAGGATATTGGCTGTTGTTTTTTCATAGATAGCATTTATCAAGTTGAGACAAAGACCAATTTTCTTTTGGTTTTTTAAAATCATAAATGGGGGTTGAATTTTGTCAAATGCTTTTTCTGCATCTATTGAGATGATCATATCATTCTTGTCTTTGTCTTTGTTAATATAGCATATTACATTTATTGATTTACTTATGTTGAACCATCCTTGCATCCCTGGGATAAATCCAACTTGCTCAGGGTGTACAATCTTCTTGATGACCTCTGTATTATTGAGGATTTTTGGATCTATGTTCTTTAGGGAGATTGGCCTATAGTTCACTTTCTTGGTTGGCTCTTTTCCCTGGTTTTGGATACAAAGTAACACTTGCTTTAAGTAATGAGTTTGGAAGTATCGCTTCCCTTTCAATTTCACTGAAAAGTTTCAAAAGTAGTGGCAGTAGTTCTTCTCTAAATGTTTTTTAGAATTCAGCAGTAAAGCCATCAACAACTGGGCTTTTCTTTGTTGATAAATTTTCAATTACATTTTCAGTTTCACTGAGTATAATTGGGGTGTTTAGACGTTTTATATCTTCTTCATTCAACTTTGGTAATACGTATATATCTAGAAATCTGTCCATTTCTTTTGTATTTTCCATTTTATTAGAGTACAGGCTCTCAAAGTAGTTATTTATGATCCTCTGGGTTTCTCCTGGATCTGTTGTGACTTCCCCTCTTCCATTCCTAATTGCATGGATATGAGCCTTTTCTTTCATTTTTTGATAAGGTTGTCTAAGGGTTTATCGATTTTATTTATTCTTTCAAAAAACTAACTCTTTGATTCTTTGATTATTTGTATCATTCTCTTAGTCTCCGTTGCATTGATTTATGCTCTGATCTTTATCATTTCCTCCCTTGTATGAGCTTTGGGTTGGTCTTGCTCTTTTTCTAGAAGCTTGAGATGCAGCATTAGTTTGTTTATTTGAGCTTGCTTTGTTTTTCTAGTATGGTTATTTGCTGCTATAAATTTCCCTCATAGAACTGATTTCATTGTGTCCCATAGATTCCTGTATGTTGTATTTGCATTATCATTAAATTTAAAAACTGTCTAATTTCTTCTTTAATTTTCTCAGTGACCCATTGGTTCTTCAGGAGAATGTTATTCAATTTGCATGTGTTTGTGAAATTCCTGCAGTTTCTTTTGCTATGAATCTCCAGTTTAATTACACTATGGTCTGACAATATACAAGGTATAGCTTCAACTCCTTTGTATTTAATTAAACATAATCTACAAGTTTGATAGTGGTGTATTTTGGAGAATGACTTGTTTGCAGCCGAAAAGAATGTATATTCTGATTTTGTAGGGTAAAACACTCTGTAGATGTCTCTTAAGTCCATTTGTTCAAAAGCTTGGTTGATTTCTAGTACTTCATTGTTGATTTTTGGTCTAGATTATCGGTCTATTTGTGACAGTGGGGTATTGAGTTCCCCCACTACAATTCTGTTAGTGCTTATTTGGTTTTTCATGTCCCTTAGTATTTGTTTTGAACAGTTGGGGGCGTTAGTATTTGGTGCATGTTTATTTATGATTGTCATCTCTTCCTCTTGGACTGTTCCCTTTACAAGGATGTAGTGACCTTCTTTGACTCTCTTAATTAGTTTTGGTTTGAAATTTACTTTGTATGCAAATAAGATAGCTACCCCTGCTTTTTTCCTGGTTCCTGTTACATAGAGAGAGAAAATTTTCCTATCCTTTTACTTTCAGTCTGTGAGTTTCTTTTTGAACTAGGTGCATTTTTTTGTATACAGCATATTGTTTGATTTTGCTTCTTAATCCATTCTGCCAGCCTATTTCTTTTGATTGGTGAATTGAAGCCATTAATATTGATGGTTATAACTGATGTGTATTGACTTATCATCAATCATGTTATTTTCCTGTTCTTGGCTCTTTTTAATTTTTTTTCTCCCTCTCCCTTTAATTTCTTGCCTTGCTTGCTGGATTTGTTCTGTTGAGCCTCATGGAATTTGATCTTCATTGTCTTTATTTAGGATATTATTTAGAATTGTTTGAAGTGCTGGTTTGGTATTCTTGAAGTCCTCAGGTGTTTTTCTGTCATGGAATTATCTTATTTCCCCATCAATTTTGAAAGATAGTTTTGCAAGATCCATCATTCTAGGTTGGAGGTTGTTTTCTTTTAGGACTTGAAATACTTCACTCCAGGCTCTCCTTGACTTGAGGGTTTGTGTTGAAAAGTCTGCTGTGATTCTGATCAGCTTTCCTCTTCATGTGATTTGTTTCTTTTCTCTAAGATCTTGTAGTAATTTGTTCTTCTGTTAAGTTTCTGGAATCTTGATTATTACATGTCTAGGTGTAGATTTTTTTTATCCTGGCTAGTTGGAGTCCTGTATGCCTCACTTATCTGTATGTCAAATTATTTTGCTCTGTTTGGGAAGTTTTCTGTCATTAATTCTGTGAACAGTTTTTTTAATGTCACTTGTACTTTCTCCTGCTTTTTCATGGACTCCTATCAGTCTTATGTTATTCTTTGTATCTTCTAGCTTTTGGATTGATTTCTAATGTTCCTTTACTTGTTTGGGGGGTACTGGGGATCCAACTTGGGACCTCGTGCTTGCCAGGCAGGAGGCAGAAACACTGAGGTAAATCCCAGGGTTTCCTTACTTTTTAAAAGAGATACCTCTTTTCATGGTCACTGACCACATTGCTTTTGAGGTGAATTGAAGCCATTAATATTGATGGTTATAACTGATGTGTATTGACTTATCATCAATCATGTTATTTTCCTGTTCTTGGCTCTTTTTAATTTTTTTTCTCCCTCTCCCTTTAATTTCTTGCCTTGCTTGCTGGATTTGTTCTGTTGAGCCTCATGGAATTTGATCTTCATTGTCTTTATTTAGGATATTATTTAGAATTGTTTGAAGTGCTGGTTTGGTATTCTTGAAGTCCTCAGGTGTTTTTCTGTCATGGAATTATCTTATTTCCCCATCAATTTTGAAAGATAGTTTTGCAAGATCCATCATTCTAGGTTGGAGGTTGTTTTCTTTTAGGACTTGAAATACTTCACTCCAGGCTCTCCTTGACTTGAGGGTTTGTGTTGAAAAGTCTGCTGTGATTCTGATCAGCTTTCCTCTTCATGTGATTTGTTTCTTTTCTCTAAGATCTTGTAGTAATTTGTTCTTCTGTTAAGTTTCTGGAATCTTGATTATTACATGTCTAGGTGTAGATTTTTTTTATCCTGGCTAGTTGGAGTCCTGTATGCCTCACTTATCTGTATGTCAAATTATTTTGCTCTGTTTGGGAAGTTTTCTGTCATTAATTCTGTGAACAGTTTTTTTAATGTCACTTGTACTTTCTCCTGCTTTTTCATGGACTCCTATCAGTCTTATGTTATTCTTTGTATCTTCTAGCTTTTGGATTGATTTCTAATGTTCCTTTACTTGTTTGGGGGGTACTGGGGATCCAACTTGGGACCTCGTGCTTGCCAGGCAGGAGGCAGAAACACTGAGGTAAATCCCAGGGTTTCCTTACTTTTTAAAAGAGATACCTCTTTTCATGGTCACTGACCACCCTATAACTTCTATATCTGATATCCTGTCTTCAGATTGCCTCAGTCTGTTATGTATAATTTCAATATCTCCTGGATATCTGTTTGAATCTGTTTCATGGATTCCATTTGTTTCTTATGTTGGGCATTCATCGTTTCCATTGGTTTCCTATGTTGAACATTTATGGCTTCTGTCATGGTCCTGAGCTCATGTATTTTTTATATGTTTGTGTTCTAGAGTGTCTAATTATGTCTTTCATTCTGCTCACCATCTCTGTAGTTATCTCAGAATTTATTTCTTTTTTGAATTTTTCTAGAGCCTCATTCATCTGTTTTTTTACTTCAGGATGTCCAGGTAGTTGATTATGAGACTTTCCACCTCATTTCCTTCAGAATTTGCCTTAATGAACAGGCAGCCTTTGCTTGTGCCTTGCTTGAATATCTTCTCGTTTCTATTTTTGTTGTTGACATTGTCCTTGGTTTAATACCTCAATATTCATGTTATAGCTTGACTTTAGGTTTTTAGTCTCTAATGATTCTGAGGGATCTCATTTTCAGTATACCAGTAAGGACAACTGATTAAATCAATCCCAACATCTTAGCCCAAGTAATGCATTCTGCAACACAATTGAATAAAGCACAGCTTAGAAAAGTGACAATTTATGGTAGTTATTAATCTATCACCTATAACTGTGTGAATTAAATCAAAATCAAGGCTAGTGCTCAGAACAATAGCCTTTATGACCCCCTATGCCTCTCTGGTATGAATCCAGCCACGAAGCCAGAGGTGCATGCATGGGGATGGTGGTGGTGGTGATGGGGCTGCAGGTGCTGCTTGGCTGTGTCTCTCACCATTCCTCTGCTGAGGCCTGGAGGGGTGGGGCTGTGGTCTGAGGCAAGCTCCTCACAGCTGTACCATTCACTGTTCCTGTCTTGTAGGTATTTCTTGTGTAACTAGGGTTCTGTTTAGAAAGTCCTTGCCTATGCCTGTGTTTTCAAGATTTTATGCATTTTCTCTTCCATAATATTGTTTCTGTTTTAGCATTTAGATCCTTGACTCATTTTTATTTTATTTTAGTACATTGTGGGAAATATGGATTTAGATTCAATATTCTGCACGTGGATAGGCACTTTTCCCAGTATCATTTGTTAAAGAGGCTATTTTTCCTCCAGAGTATATTTTTGGGCCCTTTGTGAAAGATGAGATGGTGGAATTTGGCTGAGGCTGTTCCTGCATCCTCCTCTATCCTGTTACATTGATTCACATGTCTGGCTTTGTGCCAGTACCATGCTATTTTTTATTACTGTAGCTTGTAGTATAACTTGAAGTCTGGAATTGTGATGCATCCTGCTTTGCTTTTGTTGTCCAGGATTGTGTTTGCCATTCTGGGGCTCCTGTGGTTCCATATGAATTTTATTTTTTAAAACTTTCTTTTAATTCATATATATTTGTTATACATATTGATCACATTCATCATAGGGAATTTGTACATGTACATAACATATCTCAATTCTTTTTTTCCCATTCCCTTCTCCTCTCTTCAACACTTCCTCTCCCCATTTACACAAGTTTTGTTTACATTTTGCCTTTCATTCTTTTTTTATCCCTTTCCCTTTCTTCACTTCCCCCTTCCTTGAACAAGTTCTTCCTACTTCCTAATATCCATCATTTATTTTGCTCCTTATTTATACTTTGGGTTTCTCACAGAAAAGAAACTATTAAATGAGCTATTTGAATTTGTGTGTCCAATTTATTTCACTTAAGATGGTGGTCTTGAGGTGCATCCATTTTCCTACAAATGATTCAAATTTATCTTTTTTTACAGTGCAGTAGTACTCTATTGTATATAAATACCACATTTTCTTTATCCATTTATCTTTTGATGAGCATATGGGCAGTTTCCAAATTTAGGTATTATGAATTGTGCTGCTGTAAACATAGGTATGCATATATCACTTTGGAATGATGCTTTTTAACTCTTGGAAAGATACCTAGAATGGGAATAGCTAGGTCAAATTAAGTTCTAGAGTTTTGAAGAATCCCATACTAACTAACCTCCATGGTGGTTGTACCATTTTACACCTTCACCAACATTGGAGAAGGCTTTCCTTTACCCAAAGCCTTGTCAACATTTGTTACTTGTTTTTTTCTTGATGATACTCATTCTTTCTGGAGTGAGATAGAATTTTTAAATAACCAGTGAGTTTGAACAGTTTTTTATATACATATTTTTGTATATTTATTTATCTGAGAAATGTCTGTTCACTGCAGATGGCCATTTGTGGATTGTGTCTTTAAATTCGTAGGACTCTGACTTTTTGAGTTATTTATATGTTGTAAATGTTAGTCCTTTGTTTGAGGAGTAGCTAGTAAAATTTTTCTCCATTGTGTGGATTGTCTCTTCACTCTTTTGGTGGTTTCTTTTGCTGTGCAGAAGCTTTTAAATTTGACATGGTCCTAGGTGTTGATTCTTTTTAATAGCTACTGTAAGATCAGGGTTTTGTTTATAAAATATTTGGCTACAATTAAGTCTTCTAGAGTTTTACCTATTCTATCTTCTAGCAGATTAAGTGTTTCTGTTTTAATGCATAGATCTTTGAACCATTTTGATTTTAGTTTAGTTCATGGTGACAGATAAAGGTCAAGGTTCAATTTTTGGCCTGTGGAAAGCCAGTTTTCCCCACACAATTTAATAAGGAGGCTATCTTTCCTCCAGTCAAGGTGTTTAACCCCTTTTGTCAAAAATAGGGTAGCTGAATATGTTTGGAGTTCTTTCTGCATCTTCTGTTCTGTTTCATTGATCCTTGGGTCTCTGTTTTTTTGTTTTTGTTTTTATTTTATTTTATTTTATTTTTGTCATCACCATGCTGTTTTTATCATGGTAGCTTTGTAGTATAACTTTAAATTGTGGAATTTGATACACCCTGCATTGTCCTTGTTGCAAAGAGTTGCTTTTGATCTTCTAGGTCTCTTCTAGTTCCATATGAATTTTAGAATAGTTTTCTCTAGTTTTGTGAGGAATGCTATTGTTCAATGACTTTTTTTTTTTTTTGGTACCACAGATGAAACTCGGGACCTTGTGCTTGTGAGGCAGGGAACAGCACCACTGAGCTAAATCCCTGGCTCAGGAAAGCTATAGGTATTTTGACTGTGATTTCATTAAAATATCCAGTTTTAAGAGTATGGCATTTTCAATACATTGGTGTTGCCTATCCAAGAAAAGGGGATGTCTTTTAATTTTATAATATCCTCTTTGATCTCCTTTTTCAGAGTACTGTAGTTTTCAATGTATAGACATTTCACTTCCTTTGTTAGACTGATTCCTAAGTATTGCATTTTTCTTAATGCTATTGTGAAAGTTGTGGTTTCCTTTATTTTTCTCTTAGTGAGTTTGTTATTTATGTATAGGACTGCTATTAAGTTTAGAGTGTTGACTTTGTATCCTGCTACACTGTTGAACTTGGTCAGTAAATCTAGGAGTCTTCTGGTGGAGTTTTTGGCGTCTTCTATGTATATGATAATTTAAATTATTCATTTCCTATCCTTATTCCTTTTATTTCTTTCTCTTGACTAATTGCTCTGTCTACTGTTTCCAGTACTATATTGAACAAGAGTGGTGAGAGTGTACATTTTTGTCTTGTTCCTGGTTTTCCAGGGAAAGCTTTCAGTTTTTTTCTATTTACTATGTTGTTGGTGGTTGATTTCCCACGGATGGCTTTTGTCAGATTGAGATAAAGACCATCTATTCCAATTTTCTGTAGGGTTTTTATCATAAATGGATATTGGACTTTGTCAAGTGCTTTTTCTGCTTTTATTGAGTGTGATTTTTGTCCTTGGCTCTGTTAATATGATGTATTACATTTATTTATTTGTGTATGTTGAACCCAGCAGCCCTGGGATGAATCCTACCTTGATATGGTATATAATCTTCTTGGTGATTTGCTGCATTTTTTGCTAGTATCTTACTGAGGAATTTTGCATTTATGTTCATTAAGGAGAATGGACTATCATTCTCTTTTTTGCTTGGGTCCTTCTCTGCTTTTGGAATTGGGGTAATGCTTGCTTCTGGAAGTTACTTTGGGAGTATTGTTTCACTTTCAAATTCAATAAAAAGTTTGAGGATCTCTAAATTTCTTATAAAATTTAACTGTTATTCAGTCAGGACCGACACATTTCTTTGTTGGTAATTTCTTAATTGTTTCTTCAATTTCATTGAGTGATACTGGGTTATTTAGAATTTGCATATATTGTGTATTCAGCTTTCATAATTCATATTTCTAGGAAAGTGTGCTTTTCTTCTGAGTTTTCCATCTTATTAGAATACAGGATATTTATTTTTCATTTAGTTTATTGGTACTTTTTAGGTATACAGTAAAATGACACACATCATTGGAATCTTGTACCTTTACATGATGTATCTTGGTTCTTATGTTTTCCCCCTAACCCTGCCCTCCCTTCTCCTTCTCCACTCTTCCCTATTTACAGACTTTGTTTCCATTTTTCCTTACTTATATTTTTTCTTTTACCCTCTTTCCTTTCCCCTATGCTTTCCACTTCTCCTACTCCTATAGCCCTTTTCTACCTATTTCACAATATCAATTAAACAATTTGAACCTTATTTACACTTTTAGTTTTTCACACAGAGAAACTATTCAGTATTTACTTAAGTTGGTACTATTTATTTCACTTAAGAGTATATCCTCAATGTGCATCCATTTAGCTATAAATGTTTCTACTTTCTCATTCCTTATGGCTGAGTAGTACTCCATTTTGTACAAAAACCACATCTTTTTTATGCAGTCTCCAGTTAATGGGCATTTGTTTGTTTTCCTCAGTTTTAGCTATTACAAACTGTGCCTCTATAAACATGGGTGCACATATATAACTGTGGTATTATTCTTTTAATTCTTTTTTTCCATTAAGTTTATTGGTACATTTAAAGCAAACAATACAGTTACATTTATAATTGGGATCTTGTACCTATACATGGTATAACTTGATTCTTGTTTTTCCCCATACCTCTGCCTTCCCTTCACCATCTTCACCCTTCCCTATTTACAAAGACTTTGTTTCCAATTTTTCATTTCTTCACATTTTTTCTTTTCCCTTATTTCCTTTCCCCTCCCCTTCCCACCTCCCCTTTAGTCATTTTTTCCTATTGCACACTATCAATTATAGCATTTGAACCTTATTTATACTTTTAGTTTTTCACATCCAAGAAACTATTCTGTATTTACTCAAGTTGCTCCTGTTTATCTCACTTAAGAGTACAGCCTCAATGTGTATCCATTTTGCTATAAATGCTTCTAGTTTCTTATTCCTTATGGCTGAGTAGTACTCCATTTTGTAGAAAAACCACATCTTCTTTATGTAGTCTCCAGTTGAGGGGCATTTGGGTTGTTTCCAAGTTTTACCTATTATGAGCTGTGACACTATAAACATGGGTGTACATATATTACTGTGGTATGATTCTTTTAATTCTTTTGTAAAGATACCCAGCAGAGGGATGGCTGGGTCAAATGGAATCTCTAGTCCCAGCTCTTTCAGGTATACCCATATGTCCTTTCTTTACTAACTCTGCCTTATTTGTACAAAATAAAAAACAGCAACAATAAACTGGAGATTTTCGGATAAACTAATCTAAAAACAGTAAGTAGAATGAATAATTTAGAACTCTAGGATTCAGCAAAATATGACTTTGTAATTTGTGACTTTATGCTTAATTATAATGATCAGTTAAAGACATCTCTGTATGAAAATTAAAAATAGGGAATCCTAAAATAAAACCAAAAAGGAAAGTAAAAGGAAAAAGGCAATGATGTAAAATTAAAATAATCCTTAATTCTGAAGATGAAAATGGTCCCTGAACTTATTTAAATTGCTTCTTGCTCTTGTAGTCTTATATTATTCTTTTTTTTCCTTATTTAGAGAATACTTTATTAGTTTCTATAATCAAATCTATGTAGATATGACCTTAAATATTTAATACAGTGTGCTACCCCTATACAAATGGAAAAAAAATAACATTTCTAGACCAATATGGCTGTTAATTTCTGTACAAAGCCAACTCAACACAGTAAACTGGGATAACTTTTTCCAAAGTTGACAGCACAGTTAACATTTCCAAAAATTCAATTTATATATATATATTTGTATTTATATAAAAAGACTAATAATAGCAGTATGTTATGCATCCATAGCAGCAACAGCTTTTCCAGCTTCTGCAGTCATCTGAACAAAATTATAGACATTCAGAACACTCCATTAAAAAAACAAAAACAAAAAAAAAGAAACGAATAATACCCAGAAAACAGCAAAGTTCTGTTGCAGTTGTGGTACCTGGCAACATTTTTTTTTATTAGCATCTTAATCATCATTTGGAAAGAGAACATTCTAGAGTAACATCATTAAAAATAGTTCTGATGAAGCACAGTCACTACTACATATCATAAAGCAGGTACAAGATATTTTGCATTCACAGAAGTATGATACAGTACTGTCCTACATCAATAATACTAGAATCAGTTTTGGTTTGAAATTTACTTTGTCTGCAAATAAGATTGCTACCCCTCCTTTTTTCTGGGCTCCTGTCACATGGATAATTGTTTCCCATCCTTTCACTTTTAGTCTATGGGCTTCTTTTTGCACTGGGTGTGTTTCTTGTATACAACATATTGTTGGATTTTGCTTCTTATTCCGTTTTTCCAGTCTATTTCTCTTGATTGGTGAGTTGAGGCCATTGACATTGATGCTTATAACTGATATGTGCTGTCTTATTTTTGTCATGTTATTGGCCTTTTGTTGACTCTTTTTACTTTTTCACCTTCTTTTAGTTTCTTGCCTTGCTTATTTGATTTGCTCTGTCGGGCCTCATGGTGTAGTTACCTTCATTGTCTTTTTCTAGGATCTTGTTTAGAATTGCTTGTAGTGCTGGTTTGTTTGGTCATTTTCTGTTCTAGAGTCTCAAATCATGACTTTCATTTTGCTCACCATCTCTATGGTTATCTGGGAAATTATTTCTGTTTTGAATTTTTCTAGAGCCTGATTGATCCATTTTGTTACTTCCTGTGTTTTGTTTTCAGGGTGTCCTGGTGGTTCACTATTGGCCTTTTCATCCTCATTCACCCTACTGTTTGACATTGGTGAACTGGAAGTCTGTCTTTGTGTCTTGCTTAAGTGTTTTCTCATTTTTACTTTTGTTGTCTGGCTGTCCTTGTTTCATTCTCTGGGTTATCACCCAAATCTTCCTGATATAGTTGTGCCCTAGCTTCTGGGTCTCTAACGACCCACAGACATTCTCACCTTCATAACATCGGAGAAAACAGCTCATCAAGTCAACCACAATCCTTTATCCCAACTGATACAATCAGCTACACAATATGATCAAGCACAACTTGGAAACTGACTACCTGTGGTAGTCACTAGTCTATCACCCTTAAAGCATTTTAATTAAATTGAAATCAAGAAGCAGTCCAAAACATGTCTGCAGTGAACAAACTTTTCAATATAGTATATTTAGCATTTAGGATGGGGGCTCTGACAGAGCTAGGATGCAAGAATCTCAGCTAGCTGATGCCAAAACCCTATGACTCAGACTGACTTGGGCTACAAGGCCCAGATTGAGTTCCCCAACCTTCTGCATGGTTGAACTCCACACCATTCTACTACAGGTTTCCCACGCCCTTTCTTTAAAGATGTTCAAAGTTGGGAACTCAGAAAAATATCCTTGATGACCACCTCTGCCTCTGCAGAGTGGGTCCAAAGACTGGCACAAACAGGAGGTCTGAGAGTGTGCATGGGGGGTGGGAGTTAGGGGAGTTGTGGGGGTTCAGGGGTGCTCGTGCAGCTACCTTCCTGGCACTGGAGCGATGGCGACTCCCAGCGGGAGAAGACATGGCTATCCTTCCCACGGTGGATTGGCACCCAGGCAGCTCTCCTGGCACTGGAGCAATGGTGCAGATGCCCATTTTTGAAAAGGGTCTTTGCACATTATGGGGTTCTGATTTTTTAAAGTTCTTTATATATTCTAGATAGTAGTCCTTTGTCTGAGGAGTAGCTGGTAAAATTTTTTTTGCCACATTGTAGGTTGCCTCTTAGCTCTGTTCCTGATTTCTCATACACTGCAAAAAAAATTTTTTAATAAAATGACATCCCAGATGTTGATTCTTTTTTCAAGTTCTCATGCTGCTGAAGATTTGTTCATAAAATCTTCTCCTATACCAATGTTTTAGAGAGTTCCACCTAATTTACTTTCCAGTAACTTTAGTGTTCCTGTTTTGACATTTAGATATTTAATCCACTTGGATTTTAGTTTGCTGCATGGTGAAAGATAGGGATTGAGTTTTAATCTTTGGCAAATTGAAAGCCAGTTTTTCTAACACCATTTATTTAAAAGGCTATCTTTCCTCCAGTGAGGATGGTTGGCTCCTTTGTAAAGGATGGTGTAGAGGAGTATGTCTGATATTGTTTCTGCATCTTCTAATCTATTCCATTGATCCTTGGGTCTGTTTCTTTGCCCCAGTACCATGCTGTTTTTATTACACTGGCTTTGTAGTATAATTTCAAGTTGGAATTGTGATACATCCTCCCATATCTCTGCTGCCTAGAGTGGTTTCTGCTATTTTAAATCTCTTCTGGTTTCAAATGAATTTTTGGATTGTTTTCTGAAGTTCTGTGAAATATATTGTTGGGATTTCAATAGGAATTGCATTGAATCTGTATAGCAGTTTTAGCAGTATAGCCATTTTTACTATGTTGATTCTTCCTACCCAGGAGAATGGGATGTTTTTCCATCTTCTTGTATCCTCTTTGATCTCTATTTTCAGGGTGCTGTAATTTTCAGGGTAGAGGTCTTTTGTCTCCTACATTAGATGAATTCCTAGATATTTCATTTTTTCAGATGTTATTGTGAAAGGAATTATTTCCCTATTTCTCTCTCAGTGAGTCTGTTATTTGTATACAAGAAGGCTGATGATTTTTGAAAGCTGACTTTGTATCCAGTTACTCTACTGAATTTGTTAATTAAGTCTAGCAGTCATTTGACAGTTTTTTTGGGCCTTCTATGTAAAGTTTCATATTATCAGCAAATAGTTACAGTTTAATTTCTTCCTTTTCTATCTTTATTGCTTTTATTTCTCTCTCTTGTCTAATTTCTGTAGCTAATGTTTCCAAAACTACATTGAACAGGAGTGGTGATGGTGGAATCCTTGTCTTGTTCCTCATTTCAGCATGAAGATTTTCAGTTTTTGACCATTCAGAATGATATTGGCTGTTCCTTTCTCATAGACATCCTTTACCAAGTTGAGATAAAGACCATCAATTCCAATTTTCTTTAGGGTTTTATCATGAGTGGGTGTTGAATTTTGTCAAGTGCTTTTTTGCATCTACTGAGATGATCATAAGGTTTTTGTCCTTGACTCTGTTAATAGTTTATTACATTATTTATTTATGTATATCGAACCATCCTTGCATCCCTGGAATAAATTTGACTTGGTCAGGGTCTACTTGATCTACTTGATGATCTTTTTTATCCTTTTTGTCAGTATCTTATTGAAGATTTTTGCATCTAAGTTCATTAGTTAGATGCACCTGTAGTTCTCTTTCTTGGTTGGGTCTTTCCCTAGTTTTGAAATCAAAGTAATACCTGCTTCCAGGAAAGAATTTTGAAGTATTGCTTCCCTTTCAATTTCATTGAAGAATTTAAAGAGTAGTGATGATAGTTCTTCTCTAAGTGTCTTGTAAAATTCAGCAGTGAAGCCATCAGAACCTGGGCTTTTCTTTGTTGGTAATGTTTTAATTACATTTTCAATTTCACTGAATGTAATTGGGGTGTTTAGACATTTTTTGTCTTCTTCATTCACAATTTTATAATTACATTTTCAATTTCACTGAATGTAATTGGGGTGTTTAGACATTTTTTGTCTTCTTCATTCAACTTTGGTAATTCACATGTATCTATAAATCTGTCTATTTCTTCTGTATTTTCCATTGTATTAGAGTAAAGGTTTTCAAAGTACATATTGATGATTCTCTGGATTTTTCCTGGATCTGTTGTGATTTCACCTTTTTCATTCCTAATTGCATGAATTTAAGCCTTTTCTTTCCTTTTTTTTGATAAGGTTGGCTAAGGGTTTATCAATTTTATTTATTCTTTCAAAAAACCACTTCATTAATTTTTCATTAACTCTTCAGTCATTAATTTTTTGTATAGTTTTCTTAATCTCCATTGCATTAATTTCTGCTCTGATCTTTATGATTTCCTCCCTTGTACAAGCTTTTGGTTTGTCTTGCTCTTCTTTTTCTAGAAGCTTTACGGTTAAGCAGTAGGCTGTTTACTTGAGTTCACTCTGTAAGTTTCCTAGTATGGGCATTTACTGCTATGAATTTCCCTTGTAGAACCACTTTCATTGTGTCCCATAGATTCCTGTATGTTGGATTTCCATTATTATTTAATTGTAGAAACTGTCTAATTTCTTTAGTTTCTTCTGTGAACCAATGATTGTTCAGCAGGGTGTTATTCAATTTATGTGTGTTTGTGAATTTTTTGCAGTTTCTTTTGCTATTGATCACCAGTTTAATTGCACAATGGTCTGATAATACATAGGGGATAACTTCAATTCCTTTGCATTTACTGGATCATTTTATATGAGCTAGTATGTGGTCTATTTTGGAGAATGACCCATGTGCAGCTGACCAGAATGTATATTCTGATTTTGTGGGGTGGAACACTTTGTATACATCTAGTAAGTCTGTTTGTTCAAAGACTTGGTTCAGTTTTGTTATTTCTTTGTTGATTTTTTATCTAGATGAGCTGTCCATCTGTCTCAATGGAGTTTTGAGGTCCTCCACTACAGTTGTATTAGTGCTTATTTCATTTTTCATATCTACTTGTTTTGTATATTTGTGGGCATTAGTATTTGGTGCATATATATTTATGATTGCCATTTCTTCCCCTTGTACTGTTCCCTTTACAAGGATGTAGTGGCCTTGTTTGTCTCTCTTAATTAGTTTTGGTTGAAATCTATTCTGTCTGTAGATAACATAGCTACCCCCACTTTTTTCTGGGTTCCTGTCACATGGAGAACTGTTTTCTGTCCTTTTTCTCTCAGTCTATGAATTTCTTCGTGGATTAAGTGAGTTTCTTGTATACAGCATATTGTTGGATTTTGCTTCTTAGACCATTCTGACAGCCTATTTCTTTCTATTGGTGAATTGAAGCCATTAACATTGATAGTTATAACTGTTATGTATTGCTTTTTCATTGTCATGCTATTTTCCTATTGTTGGTTCTTTTGTTTTTTATTTGTCCCTCTCTCCCTTTAATTTCTTGCCTTGCGTGGTATGTTTGGTCTGTTGGCCCTTACAGAGTTGTGGTCTTGATTTTATTTTTCTAGGATATTGTTTAGAAGTGTTTGGAGCTTCTGTTTGGTGTTCATGAAATTTCTCAGGTTTTTATTGTCATGGAAGTATCATATTTCCCCATCAATTTTGAGACAGTTTTGCAGGATATATCAGTCTAGGTTGGAGGTTGTTTTCCTTTAGGACTTGAAATACCTCACTCCTGGCTCTCCTTGAGCTAAGGGTTTCTGTTGAAAAGTGTGCTGTGATTCTGGTGGGCTTTCCTTTGCATGTGATTTGTTTCTTTTCTCTAACTGCTTGTAGTATTTTATACTTCTGTTGGATTTCTGGAATTTTGATTATTATATGTCTATGTGTAGAGTTTTTGTGATCATGGCTAGTTGGAGTCCTGTACGCTTCACTTATCTGTATGTCAAATTCTTTTCCTCTGGGAAGTTTTCTGTCATTAATTCTGTTAACAGTTTTTTTTAATGTCATTTGAAATTTCTCCTACTACTTCATGGATTTCCTATCAGTCTTATATTATACTTCTTTGCATCATCTAAGAGTTGTTGGATTGATTTCTCATGGTCCCTTACTGTTTTTAAGAGATCTCTCTTCTGATGGTCAATGTCTGCAATCCCATCTTCTATATATGAAATTCTATCTTCACATTTGTTCATCTTCCTGCGAATGCTTTCCACAAAGTTTTTAATCTGGATATTTTTGAAACTGTTTCATGGATCCCATTTCTTTTCTATGTTGGGTATTCAAGGTTTCCATTTCTTTTCTATGCTTGGCATTCATGATTTCCATAATGGTTCTGAGCCCGTCTATTTTTTATCTGCTCTGTTCTAGAGTCTCTAATCATATTTTTCATTCTTTTCACCACCTCTGTAGTTATCTGGGCAATTATTTCTGTTTTGAATTTTTCTACAGCCTCATTTATCTGTTTTTTACTTCCTGTGCTGTCAGTTCAGGGTGTCCAGATGCTTGACTGTCAGACTTTTCTACCTCATTTTACCCAGAATTTACCTTTGGTGGGGTAGAAGTCTGTGTTTGTGTCTTGTTTAAATGCCTTTTGATTTCTATTTTTGTTGTTGGTCCAGTCCTTGGTTTAATTCATTGATTAATGCCTTGATCTTCCAGATGTAGCTGGTCTTTAGGTTTTGAGTCTCTGATGTCTCTGAGGGAATCTCATTTTCATTGTACCAGAGAGGAAAACTTATTACATCAATCACAACACCTTCACCCAAGTGGTACAATCAGCAACATCACAGCATCAAGCACAGCTTAGAAAATGATAATTTGTGGCAATTATTAATCTATCACCTTTAATTGTGTGAATTAAATGAGAATCAAGGACCAGCCCAAAATATGTTTATAGTGAATAAACTCTTCAATATAGCAACTTTACTCTTCAGGATGGGTATTTAGAAGGAGTTTAGGAGGAAGAGAAAGATAGATAGGATAGAGAAAGTTTAGAACTGAGGCCAGAGAACACAGGAAAATCACACAATGCTTAGGGAGCTGTTGAAGAGGAGAAAGAACAAAATATACCTAAGAACAGAACAAACTTATACTGATAGGGAGGCTAAAGACTGTAATCACTTCCTCTTAAAACTAAAGGCAATTGAGAGAAGGAAAAAGAGAAGACAAGTTATGGTAATTCATATGTGTCTAGACATCTACCCATTTCTTCCTGATTTGCCAATTTATTGGATTATAAGTTTTCAAAAGACTCATAATCTTCTGGATTTCAGGATGTCCGTTTTGATTTTTCCTTTTTATTTTTTATTCCATTGATATGGGTCTTTTCTTTTTTTAAGTGCTAAGGATTTGCCTACTTTGTTTAACCTTTCAGAACCAAGTCTTTGATTCATTGATTGTGGATATTGTTTTTTAGTTCCAAGTCACCATCATAATATAATCATCATGTACTGTAAATGTGTACTAATAATATTTTTTATGAAAAGATCATTGACAAGAAACTTGCTTCCTATGAGTAGGAGATGAAATCAGTCATGTTTTACATTTTTTTCAAAATTTTCAGCAGTTGATATTTTACTTACTTATTTTGCAGTTATAGGGATGGGACCAAGAATCTCACACATGCTAGGCCAATGCTCTACCACTGAGCAACACCAGCAGTCTGAAATTACACTTAAAAGTCTAGGGCTGGAGAAATTCCTTAGTGGTAGAGCACTTGTCTGTCATGCACAAGGACCTGAGTTTATTCTCAGCACTCCAAAAAGAGAGAAAGAAAGAAAGACTATGAGTATAACAGATCTTCATTAGGTTTCTTTGATAAGTGTTATTATGTGATACCTTGTGATGATACAAATTGATTCTAAACCTAATTACATTTTTATCTCAATCACATTGTTTTAGAATAATAATTTCAAACATTATTTGAAAATAATCATTATGTTATAATTTGCAGGACACCCATATAGTCACTCTGTGGCTGGTTTGGATACTGCTAAAAAGGGATATCAGTAGCAATCAGATGCAAATACGAAGATGTGGATTTGGGGTTAGTACCCAGACTTGCACCCAGGAGCAGTTCCTTTCCACACT
Organism: Fukomys damarensis; assembly: GCF_012274545.1. Lineage (NCBI taxonomy): Eukaryota > Metazoa > Chordata > Mammalia > Rodentia > Bathyergidae > Fukomys > Fukomys damarensis. The sequence continues at coordinate 100,652,698 of NW_022900951.1, forward strand.
CCCTGCTCTAGCCTTAAGTAGATGACCTGCTGGTTGGTTGAGACCTTATGTATGTTCAGCATGAAACAGATGGGCAATGTGGGTCATTCTCCTTCTCTTTGTTTCTCCTTCTCCTTTTCCATCTCTCTCTTTCTTGCTCTCCCTTTCCTTCTCCCTCTTTTCCTCATTGTCCTTTTGTTCCTCTTCCTTCCTTTCCTTTCTTTCCTCATTCCCTCTCATCCTCTTTCTCATCACACTTTCCTTCCTCTCCTCCCCTTCTCCACCCCCCTCTTCTTCCCCACCCTCCTCATTCTCCTTCTTTTCTTCTTTTAGTGCTATCAATTGAGTCCCAGGATTCAAATACTCTAGGTAAATGTTCTACCACTGAGCTACACTTCCAGTCTTTATTTTTTATTTTGAGACAAAATTGCTCTAAGTTACCCAGGCTGGCCTCAAACTTGCAATGCTTTGCCTCAGTCTTCCCAGTAGCTAGGATTATAGGCATGCACCACTGTACCTAGCTCCCAGTTGGCTATCTGTGAAGACTGGCGTGCAAAATTTCATATTCTCTTTTATAGAATTTTCCCTTTAAACAAAGGCCCAACTATGTTGGTAGCAGCTGGTATGGGGACTCTGCTGCTCTGCCTGACTGCTCTAAATCCTGAGATAATCAGTAATTCTTGATTACTTATAATCTATTGGCAGCACTCCATTATATCAAAGCCCCACATATGAGGAGGTCTGCTTTATCTATTAGGTCATTCCCTGGAACTACACAAGGGGATAGAAGAAAATCTCATCATTCTTGGCCTTCACTATAGGGGCATCCCTCTTATACTCACACTCTTTCAACCTCTTTCTATAAAGTCCTTCCACTACTGGTTTTGAAGTAACATTTCTGCCTTCTTCCTTGGAGAATTATACTCTTCTTTGTGAGAGAGAGAGAAAAAGAAAGAGGGAGTGAGAGAGAAAGGGAGGAAAGGAGAGGGAGTTGGGAAGGGAGAGAGAGAACAACAGTATTCTGCCTTCTTTCTCTGGAAGCAGTTGGAAACTTGCCACTACCAAGGCTTGCAGGCTTGGCAGGCTTTGGAGCTGGGGTTTATGGATGGTGTGGCCTGCCATTTCTTCTGGTTGCCCTTGACACCTTAAGAAACTCTCTTGCAAGGATGGAGCTAGACTGCTGGCCCCCTATCAATGCTGCATTATAACAACTGCAACAGCAGCTGAGGAAAATGCAATTCTTGTGTGGACTGAGCAGGCTTTCAATTTTCTTTCCTCAATGTATCAGAAGCCAGCAAACCTTTGACTCTTTCAAACACTTTCTTTTCCAAAGTATAATAGCTTCAAGTTATTATTGGCTTCTAGAGCAATTGACCTTAAGACAGAAGTGAAAATATACTAAAATAGTGAACTAAAATGGGCTGCCTTCTCTACTAATTTTGTCTGCTGTGGACTTCAAATCTCATTGCAAACCTTACTCTCCTCAAGAATTTATCTGCTAATCCCTATTCTGGCAGCTTCTTTAATCCTGGATGCCATTTTCAAAACAGAATAAAACTCCTCAGTTTTTGACAAATTTGTTTTTTCAGACTTAGAGTGTTTAATCTACCACTAATCAGTGAAATTGCTGAAGTGTTTCTCTTCATGTGGCTCTGGTCTGCCTAGCAAACGTGAACAAAAGAGCCAGGTACAAAGGAATTTTGGAACCAAGGACAAGACCCTGAAGTTGCCTTCTTTTCTTCTTGGAATTATAAATATCATTTAGGTCATGAAATTGCTGTTGCCTGGATAAAAAGGCAAGTTGCTGTCTACCCTCACCTGTGCTGGCATTTCAGCTGATCAATCTTGTTTTTCATTTCTTACTCTCATGCTTCCTCCTCTGTGCTGCCCTAAGAACTACAAATTTTCTTACTGTAGAACTCAGCACCCTGACTACTTCTATGTCTTTCCTAGTATACTAAGGATCCAGGTGGGCAGGGGCTATGTCTGCACTGTTCTCCACTGTATCCACAACACCTTGCACCCACACTCCGTCTGACATAGTGAGCAGATAAATATTTGTTTCTTGAATGAACCACATTCTATTTGGCTTGAAAACCTGAGCAATTTGTCTTTTCTCTAAGTCTCAGTTTTCCTATCTACAAAATGAGGGCTAAGAAGATACTGTCCAGTGTCCTTTTAGTTTTAAAAAATATTTTAATACATAATTGCACATATTTATGAAACATAGTGTGATGTTTCAATACATCAGTACATGTATACATCGTGTAACAATCAAATAAGATTACTTAGCTTACCTATCATCTAAAAATTAGTCATTTTTGTGGTGAGAACTTGAAAATCCTCTTCTACTTATTTTGAAATACACACTGCAATGTTGTTAACTACAATTACTTTTTTTTTTGTTTGTTTTGTTTGAGACAGGATCTCACTACGTAGTTGAGACTGACCTGGAACTCATTATGTAGCTCAGGTTGGCCTCAAACTCACAGCAATCCTCCTGCCTCAGCCTCCTGAGCGCTGTAATGTCAGGCATGTGCCACCACACCCGGTTTAAAATCACTTTTTTAGGTCCTTTCAGTCTTGACATTTTATGCTTCACTTTCCGCAAACTTCAGTCCCACTCTCAGTAACATTCTTCAGTGGTGACTTCACCTTTCATTTTTAATTACTTAATTTATTTTTTGAGACAGGGTCTCACTATGTAGTTGAGAATGACCTGGAACTCACTATGTAGCCCAGTCTGGTCTCAAACTCACAGCAATCCTCCTGCCTCAGCCTCCAGAGTGCTGGGATTACAGGCATGCGCCACCACTCCCGGCTTCACCTTTTATTTTGGTGATCCCAAAACTGCCCAAAGTGAGATCTTGATATAACCTTTCCATTTCCAGATTATTTTGCATATCTATCTCTTCTCCATTCTATTACACCTTTTTCAAAGAAAGATTTCTTCATTCATCCAAAGCTCACCCTTTCATTCCTAGTCCCCATCCTCCCCCTTTGTTATCTTCTGGAGTCTTACTTTCATCCACTCATTCTTCTAACATTTGTTGAACACCTACTATATGCCAGATGGTATACTAGGCACCTATGATAGAACTATAAGCAAGTCTAATCCCTCTATCATGTCTCTGAAGATGCTCTCAAATTTTTATCATTAGCCTGAATATTTTTCCAAAGCCTCAAATGATTTAAAATGATAACATTTCGATTTTCTTCTGAGCATCTATATAGAGGTTACCATCAAAGCCTCAGATCATTTGTAACATGTGCCAAACTAAACCCCAACTAAATTTTTCCTCCAGACCTTTTCTTTATTGACACTTTTACTTTGGTAAATGCTCTGTTAATCATTTGAGCCAACCAAATTTGAGACCTTAGAGTTATAGTTACCATTCTCCTTTTTACTGTCTGTGGTAAGCCAAGGATATCCACATTTTAATCTATGAAATCAATGCATGTCATCCTGTGTGGAAAAAGAAACTGCAGATGTGACTAAGAATCTTGAGAAGGGAAGATTGTCCTAAATTATCCCATAGGCCTGATGTAATAAAAAATAACCTTAAAAGAAAGAAGCTGAGGAGATTTAACACAGAAGAGAAGGCACTTCGACCACAGAGGCAGAAACTGGAGTTATGTCGCCATGAGCCCAGGAATGCCAGCAGCTAACAGAAAAAAAGTCATTAGAAGGAATCAAAAAAATTTCCTGTGCAAATTCCAGAAGGAACCAGTCCTATTAATACCATAATTGTTAGCACAGGAAGATTCATTTTGGAAATCTGGCTTCCAGAATTGTTAGAGAATATATTTCTATTGCTTTAAGTCATGGAATTTGTGACAATCTGGTACCATACAATAGAAAACTAATACATTCTCCTACCTCAAATCAGTTCCTGTGTTCTTTTAGCCTGCCTCTATCCTGTCTTTCAAGTCCATTCTCCTATTAGCACCTCCACAACTGCTCTAATTCTGGGTTTCACCACCTTTACTCAGCAGTTTTAAAATAGTTTCCTAGACAGTTTCCCTGTCATCAGTCTCTCCTCCAATTCCCATATCAGAGTGACTATGAGATACCACCTCACATAGACTAAAGATAACAAGTACTTGTGAGAATGAGGAGAAACACAGACCATAGCACATGACTATGAGGATGTAAACTAAAGAGCCATATGGAAATCAGTATGGAGTTTCTTTAAAAAACTGAAAATACAATTACCGTATGATTCAGCAATCCCACTATTGTGTATAAGTCCAAAAGAAATAAAATCAGTAGGTTGAAGGAACATCTGTACTCCTGTGTTCATTGTAGTGCTATTCACAGTAGCCAGGAAATGGAAACAACCTAAGTGTTTCTTAGATAATGAATGGATAAAGAAAATGTGGCACATATACACAATGGCATACTATTAAGCAATGAAAAAGAATGAAATCCTGTCATTTGGAACAACAAACAACACGGATGGATGGAGATCATTATATTAGATAAAATAAGCCAGGCATAGAAAGACAAGTATCACACAATCTCACTCACATCTGGAATCTAAAAAAGACTTGATCTCATAGAAGTTGATAGTAGAATGTTGGTTACAAGAGGCTGGAAGAGTAGGGAAGAGGGAGGGGTGGGAAAAGGTTGACAACATGTTCTAAGTTGATGTTAGATGGGACTAAGGAGTTCTGGTGTGCTATTGCAGTAGGTGATCACAGACAGCAGTACCAAGCATTTTAAAGAGCTGGAAGAAGGGGCTGGGGATTTAGCTCAGTGGTTTGGTGACCTGCCTTGCAAGCGCAAGGAGCCGAGTTCAATTCCCAACAAAAAAAAAAAAAAAAAAAGAGCTGGAAGAAAGAATCTTGAAAGTTTTTGCCCTAAAGTGATGTTAAATGTTTGAGGAGATGGATATGTGCAACCTGATTTAAACATTATGCAATCTATACATGTATCAAAATATTATGTGATCACATTACTATGAATATTTTCAAGTAGTAGTTAAAATTAATTTAAATAAAAAATTAAAGTCAGAGGCAACAAGAATGGACATGGGTTTTGTTCCATCCTTGTGGGCTCCATTTGTCCTTACTCTTCTACGCTCTACATTCATCTTTCTTTGCCACAGTCTGCCTTATAGACTCCAAGCTCTAAAACCAGATGCAAACTCCACAGCTTTATAGGAACCCAGAGACAGTTGAACTCACTCTCACTGTGGCATAATGTTAAATCTCTGCATATATTTTAATATATAAAATATAATATATTGATAAATATCGAAAAGGAACCCTTCTATATTGTTGGGGGGAATACAAACTAGTACAATTACTATGGAAGTCAGTATGGAGATTTCTCAAAAAACTACAACTAGAAATTCCATTAGACCCAGCTATTTCTCTTCTAGGTATCGTCTCCCAAAAGTTAAATGCCATCATAATAGAGTGATACATGCATTCCCAGGTTTATAGCAACACAAATAATAATAGCTAAATCTTGGAAACAGCCTACCCATCTGTGAACAGATGACTGGTTAAAGAAAATGTGCTTACACATAATGGAGTACTGCTCTACCATAAAGAAAGATAAACATGAGTCATTTGTAGAAAAATGGATGAACCTTGAGATCATACTGTTCAGTGAAACAAATCGGACGCACAAATTTATATATTGCATGGTTTCTCTTTAATAAGAAACCCAAATTATAAATAAAGAGCAAAATATAGATAATAGGAAATAGGGAGCTAGGTCTTTCTCAAATGAGAAGAGGATCAAGAAATGGAGGTAAGTGGATGATAAAGAAATTGAGATGTGCTATGTACATGCACTAACTCCACACAAGGAATGTAAACATTTACTGCAAACATGTACTAATAAAAAATTAAAAGGATAGAATATGTCTAAGTCTCCTTCACATGCTCATTTTATATAAGTAAATGTAATAGTGGCTATAATTTTTAAAAGTAAACCATTATTCATGTACTTACCTAGCTGGAATCATTTGCCAGGGTATTAGCTACAGTTTGGGTCTGTGCCAGGGTCTGGGATCTATTCTAACCACAGCATATAAAGAAGTCAGTACTGAGATTCTTCCTCAGATCACCCTTACTATTGGGCCAACATTGAGTTCAGGTCCTAGTTTTTGTTTTTTGTTGTTGTTTTGGTACCGGGGATCGAACTCTGGACCTTGCACTTGCGAGATAGGCTGTTGCACCACTGAGCTCCATGGTCCTAGTATTGATAACTAGATAGCCTCCTTCATGAGATCCAGTCCCCCTTCAAACTCTTACTCTGATATGTCAGGCCTGAATGATGGACATGATATTTCTCGCCATGTTATCACCTTAGCCCACACATGAGAAACTCAGAGGATGGAAACCAAAGAAGCTTCTGATCAGGAATTCATACATCACTTCTAGAGAGCTCTTTCATTGAATTGTACAGCTCTCATTTCCTTCAACCCTAGAGTCAGATTATTAGGAGACAGTCTATTGGTCTATTAATTTACTTCCCCATCCTTGTGTTTAAGGAAATTGGACATAGTAATTGACAGTATCATAAGATTATAAGATGCTGAGTATATAAAAGTCAGATATTCACTACATTCCTGCCAGCTTAGCTTATCCCTAGTAAGGAACACAAATTCACCTCTCCTCAATTATTTCTATCCTACCACAAGGGTCCAAGCACATTTTTTAGTTTGACCTTTCCCCATACACTTTGTATATTATGTTTTGCTGTGTTCTTAAGATATGAGTTATTCTGCCATCTGCAATGATGTAGAATAAATTAATTCTCATTCTATACAACACTCATTTAAAGAGTCTAAAACAAGTTTGAGACTCTGGTAGAACTCTTTCATTACCCCAGCCTTGGAGCCATCTCATTTTTTCCCCAGGCAGAACATATTCCCAAGTTCCCTCAGCAGTTCATTGTGTTTCATGCTGTGCCTGAATCAGCCATTTGAAGACAGAACTGTTTCTTACAGCATGGCAAAGAGGAGATGTTTAGTAATTGACCCACTCCCATGGTTTCTGAATGAATCACTATCCTCATCAATCTTCAGTGCAGTCAAACTTGTGCTGTGTGAAGTAGTGCATCAGGTCTGTGCAGAAGAGAGAGGGCTGATCACTTCTTCGGCTGGATGCTATGCTTATCTGAATGTGGTCTAGGAACATTTAGGAACATGGTAGGAATAGCTCCATGATGACTACTGGGCACAATTCTACCTAGAGCCTCACAAACCCCATAAAATTCCCAGAAGCTTGTTTAAGTAGTCTTTCTTGAAACTGTTTCAGGGGGGTACATTAGCAGCAAACTAGTTGAGCATGCAAGGAAAAATATCATAGCTTCCATCAGCATATCTGCAGGACTATGTTGTCCAGGGAGGTTAATTGTAGAGCACTCAGAAAAAATGTGCAAAAAGAAGACTAGAAAAACCCACAGTCTCACCACCAGGATGCAAGCATTGTCAATGCCTTTGCTACATTACAGCACAGTTTATATCCTTGCAACTTTAAATTCTGACTCTGCCTGTGCCTTTTGACATTGGGCAAGTGTAGCTTTTCCTGGTCTCAGTGTCGCTATGTGTAAAACAGATAAAAACACTATTCCAGCAGGAGTTTCATGAAGATCTAACAAGATAATTTTTCTTTCTGTTATGAAAAATTAAAACATTTTCATAAGCAAAGAATGAAAGAATAACAATAGTCATTATACTATATATCTTTATCTTCAAAGTAGTTACTCTATACAAAGCCATAAACCAAAAAGTTCTTATAAAAGAGAAACATAATAATACAAACTTTCTTTTCAATGAAGTAAGATAAACTTTTAGTATAAAAGAAGTAAATTAGCATAAAAGATAAACTTTTAGTATAAAAGAAATATTTTTAAAACAATGGAATATGTAATTAGGGGAAGTATTTGAACTTCTCCTGACTTCTTATATCTGAGATAAATATATGTGTGTGTATGTGTTTCTGATATAAAAGAAATCATGCAGTAGTTGAGCTTCTGTGTCTTACATATTTCACTTACAATTATGTTCTCAAGTTGCATACATTTACCTTGAATAACTCAAGTTCATCTTTCTTTATGGCAGCATATGACTCCATTGCATATAAATACAGTGGACCCATGACTTATGAACTCAGTTCCTTCATGGAGGCTGGTTGTAATTTAAGATGGTCAACTGAAGGCTCAGGCTCCTCTACACAGCCTTCAAAGTCTCTCTCCTGTATACAGGCTGATCTTAGTGTCCTTAGACATTGGCCCACGATTTCTTAGTTAACCCCACATAGGAAAGAATGTTGTAATGCTCCTTCCAGAACACTTTAAGTGTTAAATCTGTATCTGAGACCATCTGGAAGCACAAGTGACCAGCATTTGGGATGTAACTCAAAACTTTGGTCATAAATTAAAATTAAAATTCTGGCTGTAACCTAAGTTGTTCATATGTCAAACTGGTCATAACTCAAGGGTCCACTGTACCACATTTTTGCTATCCATTCATCTGCTAATGGTCATATACACTGTTTCCAAGATCTAGCTATTATAAATTGTGCTGCTATAAACATGGGTATGGATATATGCCTGTAATATGATGATTGTAATTCTTTTGGAAAGACACCTAAGAAGGAGAGAGCTGGGTCAAAAGGAATTTCTACTTTTTTTTTTTTTTTTGCAGTCTCCATACTGATTTCCATAGTGGTTGCATTATTTTTCATTTACACCAACAATGTAGTAGAGTTCCTTTTTCCCCACATCCTTGCCAGCATTTGTTATTTTTAGATTTTTTTGATAATAGCCATTCTTTCTGGGGTAAGATGTTACTTTAGTGTCCTTTTAATTTGCATTTTTCTGATGGCCAGCCATGATGAGCAATTTTTCATGTATTTCTAATTCTTCTGAGAAGTGCTATTTATTTTTGTTGTCGACATTTATTGGGTCTTTTATTTTAGGGGTCTAATAGTTTGAGTTCTTTATGTTCCTTTATAAATTCTTGATGTTAGTCCTCTGTGAGATACTGGGCAAATTTTTCTATACCTACTTTACTCAGGGTTTTATCATGAATAGATTTTAGATTTTGTCAAAGGCTTTTTCTGCATCTTCTGAGATGATCATGTGTATATTGTCTTTGATTCTGTCATGCAATAAATTACATTTTCATATGTTGAAACATCCTTATACCCCTGGGATGAAGCCTATTTGGTCATGGCATTTGATCTTTTTGATTTGTTAGATCATCATAATCTTGTTATCGATTTTTGTAACTATGTTCATTAGAGAAATTGGCCTATAGCTCTCTTTTTTTGGTTGGATCTTTGTCTAGTTGTGGGATCAAGACAATGTTAGCTTCTAAGAATGATCTTGGAAGTGGTCTTTCCTTCTCAATTTCATGAAAATATTTCAGGACTATTGGCATTAGATCTTCCCTGAAGTTTCTGTAGAAATTGGCTATGAATCCATCAAGTCTTGTCCTTTCTTCCTTAGTGCTTATTGTATTACAGCTTCAGGTTTTTTGCCTGTTTTTTTTTTGTTTTGTTTTGTTGTTGTTGTTGTTTTTTTTGGTACCGGGGATTGAACTCAGGCCACCAAACCACTGAGCTAAATTCCCGGCCCTTTTTGCCTGTTATTGGGTTAGTTAAGATATTTAAGACTTCTTGGTTCAGTTTTGTCAATTCATATGTTTCTATGAATCAGTCCATTTTTTCTGAGTTCTCTAATTGTTTGGAATATATGTTTGAGATGTAGTTGTTAATTTCTTGGATTTTAGCAGTGTTTGTTATGATTTCACCTTTTTCATTTCTAATCACATTAGTTTGTGTCTTTTGTTTCTTTTTCTGGTAAGATTGGCTAAGGGTTTGTCTGTTTTATTTATTCTATCAAAGATCCAGCTCTTTGATTCATTGACTGTTTTTATTTTTCTTTTTTTAGTCTTCATTTCATTAACCTCTTTTCTGATCTTTACAATTTCTTTACTTGTACAAGTCTGGATTTGGATTACTCTTGTCTTTCTAAGACCTTGAAATCCACCATTAGGTTATTTATTTGGACTCATTCTGTTTTTCTAATGTGAACATTCACCACTATAAACTTCAGTCATAGAAGTGTTTTCATTGTGTCCCATAAATTTTGGAATGTTGTACTGGCATTATCATTTAATTCTGGGAACTGTATTATTTTCTTCTTAATTTCCTCAGTGATCCATTGATTATTCAAGAGTGTGTTGTTTAATTTGCATATATTTGCATAGTTTCTGTGGTTTCTTTCACTGTTTCTAGTTTCTTTGGTTTCTTGTGGTTCCTAGTTTCTTTGCACTGTGATGTTATAATATGCATGATAAAATTTTTTTTGGCATTTGCTTACGCATATTTTATTCACTAGTATGTGGTTTATTTTGGAGAAAGTACCATGAGCAGCAAAATAAATGTGTATTTTGTTGTGGGTTGGAACACTCTATATATATCTATTAAGTTCATTTGTTCAAATATTTGATTCAAATCTGATTTTTAAATTTGATCTATTTGTGATAATAGGGTATCGAGGTCCTCCCCTATAATTGTATTGATGTTTATCTGATCTTTTGTGTCATTTAGAGTTTGTTTTATGCAGTTAAGTGTGCTGTGGTTTGATGCATACATGTTTGTGATTGTTATCTCTTCCTGTTTGTTATATAATTCTGTTAACTGATATGTAATGTCCTTCTTTGCCTCTTTTAATCAACTTTTGCTTGAAATCCATTTTGGGTTCTTGTGTGGAATATTGTTTCCCATCCTTTGATTTTAGTCTATGAATTTCTTTTTGTGTTAAATGTATTTCTTGTTTACAGAATACTGTTTGATGTTGTTTCTTGATCCATTCTGTTAACCTATGTCTCTAGATTGGTGAGTTGAGTCCATTTACATTGATAGTTACAATTGATAGGTATGGACTTATTCTTGTTATTGAATTAATTTCCATTTGCCATTTGTTTTTTTTCTGTTCTTTTTAATTGCTAGCCCTACCTGATGTACTCATTTTATTGGACTTTTTGACATTGTTAGCTTCATTGTCTTCTAGGATATCCTTGCAATTTTTTTTTTTTTTGGCGTTGTTGTTTAGTGGTAATGAATTTTTGCCAATTTCCTTTATCATTCAAGTATTTTATTTCTCCATCAATTTTAAAAGATAATTTTGCAGGATATAACAGTGTAGGTTGAAAGTTGTTTCTTTAAGAGCTTGAAACACTTCATTTCATGCTCACCCTGCCTTTATGCTTTGCATTGATAAATATGTTGTAATTCTAACAGGTTTTCCTTTATAGGTAATTTGTTGCTTTTCTCTAGCAGCCTCTAAAATTATGTTCTTGTGCTGTACTTCTGGAATATTAATTATAAAGTGACATGGACTGTTTTTTTCTGATCATGAGTTTTCGGGGCTCTGTATGCTTTGCTTATCTGTATTTTCCATGTCTGGAAACAATTTTGCTATTACTGGTGTAAACAGGTGTTATGCCCTTTGTACTATCTTTTGATTTTTTACTAACTCCAATTACTCTTATATTAGTCCTCTTTGGGTCATCTAGGAGCTGTTGGATCCATTTTTCATGTTCTCTTGTTGTTTTTAAGGTATCTCTTATTAATTCATCATTGACCACAGCCCTGTCCTCTAGGTATAACATTGTCTTCATATTCTTTGCTTCAGGTACCTATACTTTCCATCCTGTTTTTTATCTCCTGGATTTCTGTTTGGAACTTTTTTATAGACTCCCATTCCTTTCAATGTTGGGCATTCATGTTTTGCATTTCTTTCTTTAGCTTCACTAGCTGTTTCTTAGTGTCTTTTCTAGACTTTTTAATCATTAATTTCATTACAGACCTGATATGACTAGTTATATCTTTTTAAAATTGGCCAACCATGTTATAGAACTGTTTTATCTCTATTGATACCCTTTCAGATCTATCTGCTGTGTACCTTATGGGTTTTTCTCTTTCAATGCCCCTGGTACTGATTTTGAGGGAGTTGTGAGTTTTCAGAGGCATTTTCCTGCCTTGCTTTTCATGTTTCTGTTTTTTGTTTGTTTTGTGAGGAGGGGGTTGCAAATACTTTGACCCAGTGTCCCATTCTTTGAGAGTGAGCCATGTTATTGTTTATGACTCTCTAGGCAATCCAGGTATTGGTGTAGAGAGAAAACCACTTGCCAGACACTACAACATTACTTTGTCTACAGTAGTAAATTCAGCAACAACAATGGTAACAAATGTAACTGGATAATTTTTTTTTTATTTTACTGGTGCATTTTAGGTATACAGTACAGTCACATTCATCATTGAGATCTTGCACCTTTACATAACAGGTCTTGGTTCTCATTTTTTTCCCTTGTCCCTGCCCTCCCTTTGCCCTCTCCTTTCCTCCCTGTTTACAAACACTTTATTTCCATTTTCTTATATTTTTCTTTTCCCTTACTCCCTTTCCCTTACCCTTCCCACTTTCCCTACACCTTTAGCCCTTTTCTTCCTATTTCACATTGTCAATTATCTCATTATGTAACTGGACATTGAAAAGTCCTAAGAACAAATCATGACAGCCCTTTACCAAAACAAAGAAGACTATGGTTTTAGTGAAGACATTTAGGATCATCTATATTGACCCATAGTCAATTCTGCTAGAGCTGGTAATAGTGCCAGAGTTCAAACATATCACTAGACTATATGCTTTATTCTTCAGAACCCCCTTGACAATGGCTCCCAATGAACCTGGCCTCCCTCAACAGAATACAGGCCCTGTGATCTTCCTCTTCTGAGCCTCTCCCCTCCCCTGAGGATCCCAGGCTAGATCCCTATTTAGCCCTCACATTCTCCGAACCTGTCTAAGGCTGTCTGTCACCAGGTCTCCGTGGAAGGGTATGACCTCAGTCCTGAAGTGAAACTCTCCCCTTGGGCATTGTTCTCTTCTTTGATCAATTTGGCATGTTTGTTGTCAACTCCAGGGAGTGGAGGTGGGGGAAGAATGGTTCTGGTGTGCAGTGGCATCAGCTGGGTGTCTGGTGTATGCTTGTTGGGACCTTCTGGGTCCAGTGTGGGGCTTTGGTGGGCATTGTTACCCTGGGAGGCAGGGTCCTGACAAGATGATTTATCTAAAATGCCTAATTCATAGTTACACTCAAAATTTTAACTATTACCATTTCAACAGGTTTTCCCAATTCCAAATAATAGTCCTAACTTCTCTTCTGATCTTTCTTGTGATCCTATTCTTCCCTACAAAAATGAATGGGAATATAGATACAATAATATTGGCTACAAGTTGATGGTTATTAAGACTACAATTTCTTTGTACTATGTGTATTTTCCATAATAAAATATTTTAAAAGGCAAAGAAGTACTCAGGCAGTTTTCCCCAGCATCTTGTTTTCTAAACATTTTTTATTAATACATGTTTGCAATACATAATGAATACATTTATTGCAGGAAATTGGTACATGTTCATATGAAATTTTAATCTTTTTGACTTTCCTTTCTTCTCATCTGTCTACCTCTCTCTCCATCTTCTAGATCCCCTTCAGATATGCAAATGGTATAACTTTGTGTTTCCTACTTTCTATCTTTTGTTTTGCTCTTTAACTTATACTTTTGGTTTCTCATGTAAGAAAAACCATGAGATATTTAACCTCTTATTCATTTAACAGCACTATGGTCTTAAGGTATATTCATTTTCCTACAGATAACTCAAATGTATCCTTTTTTATAGCAAAGTAGTACTCCATTGTGTATAAATAACACATTTTCATTATCCATTCATTTGTTGATAGTCATATAGGTTGCTTCCAAGGCATAGCTATTATGACTTGTGATGCTGTCAATAAGGGTGTGCCTGTGTCACTGTAAGTTGATGTCTTTAACTCTTTCAGGAAGATACTCAGAAGAGGAACAGCTATGTCAAATGGAATTTCTAGTTTTAGCTTTTGTCTTTTGAGAATCTCCATATGATTTCCGTAGTGTTTTTACTAGTTTATGTTCCTGCCAAAATATAGAAAGGTTCCCTTTTCCCTGAAACCTCATGAGCATTTGTTCTTTTTTGAGCTTTTGAGGATAGTCATTCTTTATGGAGTAAGATGTAGTGTCAGTGTTCTTTTCATTTGTGTTTCTTTCTTTTTTCCTTTTTTTTTTTTTTTTTGAGGCAGGGTCTTTCTATTTATTCCAGGCTGATCTTGAACTGACCATATATCCCATGCTGGCCTCAAACTCATGGCAATCCACCTCTTCAGCCTCCCAAGTGCTGGGATTACAGGCATGTGTCACCATGCCCAGCTTGATTAGTGTTTCTTTAATGGTCAATGAATATTTAATGGTTAATATTTAATGGTTAATGAATATTTTTTGATGGCACTTATTGGTCATTTGTACCTCTGGGAATAATGTATTCATTTTGGTTGTGCATTTTTATTGTATCTTTGATTTGGAGGGTTTATGATCTTGAGTTTTTTTTTTTCTTTCTGTACTGGGGATTGAACAAAGGACCTTGGGCTTGCTAGGCAGGTGTGGTGCCACTGAGCTAAATCCCCGACCCTTGAGTCTTTTATATATTCTAGATATAAGTCTTCTATCTAAGGAGTAGTTGGAAGGTTTTTCTTATTTTGTAGGTTGTCACTTCACTCTGTTCTTTTCTGTGCTGTGCAGAAGTTTTTAATTTGATACAGTCCATTTATTGGTTCTTGGTGCTCTTTCTCGTGCAGTTACAATTCTGTTCAGAAAGTCCTTTCCTATTCTCATGTTGTCAAGATTTTTACCTATTTTATCTTCCAGCATATTATTTATGTTTTAATGTCTAGGCTTTCGACTCCTTTTTGTTTTATTTTAGTACATAGTGAAAGATATGGATCTAGATTAAATCTTATGCTTGTGAGTAGCCAGTTTTCCCTCCACCGTTTGTTAAAAGGTTATCTTTTATCTAGCATATGCTTTTGGTTCTGTCATTAAAGAGCAGATAGCTGAATACGATGGAATTTTCTCTGTGTCTTCTTTTCTGTGCCATTGATCTGCAGGTCTGTTTTTGTGCCAGTATCATGTCATTGTTGTTGTTTTTATCACTGTACCTTTGTAATAGTACTTGAAATCTGGGATTGTGATGGATCCAGTTTTGCTCTTGTTCTCCAAGATTGCTTTTGCTTTCTGTGTCTCTTTCTGGCTCCACATGAATTTAAGAATTGTTTTTTTTTTTCTAGTTATGGGTGGAGTGCTGTTGGTATTTTGACTGAGGTTGTATTAAATCAGTATATCAGATTTGGTGCTATGAATATTTTGACTATATTAATTCTGCCTGCCCAGAAACAGGGACTGTCTTTCATTTCCTGATATCCTCTTCCAAGTCCTTTTTTCAGAGTACTCTACTTTTTTTTTTTTATTATAGAAGTCTTTCACTTCCTTAGGTTAATTCCCATTGTGAATGATATTATTTATCTGATTTCTTTCTTAGTATATAGGAACACTATTAATTTTTGCATGTTGATTTTGTATCCTGCTACTATGCTGAATTTGTTTATTAGTTATAGAAGTATTTTGATAGAGAATTTTGGTCTTCAATAAAGCATCATGTCATTTGTGAATAAGGATAGTTTAATTTTTTTCAATCCTAATATGTCCCTCTTATTTCTTTTGCTTGTCTGATTGATTTGGCTCATGTTTTGAGTACTATGTTGAACAAGAGCGGTGATAATGGACATTTTTGTTTTGTTCTTAATTTTAGAGGTAAAGTTTTCAGTTTTCCCCATTTAATATGATTTTAGCACTGTGTTTGTCATAAATGGCTTTTATCAGGTTGAGGTGACTTAGCCTTTCTATTCATTTTTCCCAGTTTTTATTTTATTTGAATGTTGGATTTTGTTAGACTTTTTCTGCATCTATTAAGATGATCACATAACTTTTGTCTTTACTTATGTTTATGTTATTACATGTATTGGTTTATGTATGTTGAACATTCTTGCATCACTGGGATGGAGTTTACTGTGTCATGATGTGTGATTTTTCTAATTATTTGTTTTGTTTGCTGGTATCTTCTTTAGGACTTTGGCATCTATGTTCATTAAAGATATTGGCCTGTAATCTTCTCTTTTAGTTGGGTCATTGTCTGGTTTTGGTATCAGGGTAATGCTAACTTCCAGGAATGCAACTTGGCCTACCCCTTCCCTTTTAATTTCCCTGAAGTGTTTGTGGAATACTGACACTAGATCTTCACAGATGTTCTTGTATATTGCAGTGGTGAGTCCACTGGGTCTTGCACTTTTCTGAGTTGGCAGGGATTTTTAAAAAAATTATGGCCTTAATTTGTTTGTTTGTTTTTCTTTTTTATTAAATTTATTGGTACTTTTAAAGTATACGGTACAGTTACATTCATCATTGGGATCTTGTACCTTTTCATGTCAGATCTTGGTTCTCAATTTTTCCCCACACCCCTGCCCTCCCTTCACCCCTTCCACTCTCCCCTATTTACAAAGACTTTGTTTCCATTTTTTACTTTTCTCATGTTTTTCTTTTTCCTTATTTCCTTTTTCCTACCCTTCCCATTCCCACTACACCATTAGCCCTTTTCTCCCCATTTCACATTATCAGATATACAGTTTGGATCTTATTTACACTTTTAGTTTTTCATACCAGAGAAACTATTTGTTATTTACACGTGTGACTTATTATTTCACTTAAGAGTATATCCTCAATATGCAGCCATTTCATTGCCAGTTATTAGACTATTCAGGGTTTTTCTTATCTATCTTCTTGTTTCAACTTTGGTAGTTCTTGTGTGCTCAGAAGTCTGTTCACTTCTAGATTCTCCAATTTATTGGAATACAGCTTTTCAAAATAGTTACTTATAATCTTCTGGATTTTGGAAGTTTCTGTTTTTGTTTTGCCCTTTTCACTAATTCCATTGATATGTGCCTTTTCTTTCATTCTTTTGTTAAGATTGCCTAGGGTTTTGTCTTGAACCAGTCTTTGATTCATTGATACAAAGGTATTGATTTTTAGTCTTAACTTCATTGATTTGTGCTCTGATTTTTGTATCCTTCCTTGCACTAACTTTGGATTTAGATTTTTCTTATTTTTCTAGGACATTGAGAAGCATGGTTTGGTTACTTGGGATCACTTTGTTTCTCTGATGTAGTCATTCACAGCTATAAAGTTCCCTCTTAAGTTTGCTTTCATTGTTTCTCATAGGTTTTGGTACTATCATTATGATTGTAGCAACTGTTTAATTTCTCCCTTTTTTCTCTGACTCATTAATTATTCAAGAGTATATTTTTAAATCTCCATGTATTTGCATAATTTCTGTAGGATTTTTTTTTTTTTGCCATTGATTTTTAGTTTCATGGCACTATGATCTGAAAATAGGCACAGGGTTATTTTGATTCTTTTGTATTTATTTCAACCAGCTTTATGGCCCAATATATGGTCTATTTGAGAGAGGGCTCCCTCTGCTGCTAAAGGTGTATTTTGCTTTTGTTGGGTGGAACACTTAGAAGATATCTATTAAGTCCATTTGTTCAAAGGTATGGTTAGATTTTTATATTTCTTGGTTTATTTTTGTTTTGTTAATTATGTCTGTTGGTAGCAATGTGGCAATTCAGTTACCCCTGATATAATTTTGTTGATTTTTATCTGATCTTTTATGTTCATCAGTATTTGTTTTGTGATTTTTTTGTGCCAATATTCAATGCACATAGATTTACAATTGTTATTTCTTCTTGTTTCTTTACCAATGTGTAGTTATCTTCTTTGTCTCTTTTGATTAGTTTTGTCTTGAAGTCCACTTTATCTGAACATAAGGCAGCTACTAGTACTTGTTCTCTGGCTCCTGTTGCATAGAGTGTTGTTTTCCAACCTTTGATTTTTCAGCTATGGTCATAAATTTCTTAAGGTACTGTTTGTCATACAAAGTCCTTATTTTTCTGCAAGTTTGAAAGATAGTTTTGCAGGATATGTCAGGCTTGGTTAAAGGTTGTTTTCTTTTAAGGGCTTGAAAAACTTCTCTCTGAGTTCTCCTGGACTTCAAGGTTTGTGTTGGGAAATCTCTTGTAATTCTAATAGGTTTACCTTAATAAGTAATTACTTTTTTCAATTAATTAAGATTATTGGTACATTTTAGGTATAAATAATAATCACATTCATCATAGGGAATTTGTACCTGTACGTGATACATCTTCATTCTTATTTTTTCCATTCCCCTACTCTTTTTTCAACCCCTTTTCGTCTCCTTATTTATGGAAGCCTTGTTTCCATGGTTCCTTCTTTTAACATTTTTTCCTTTCCCTTCCTTCCTTTCCTTTGACCCCGTCCCTAGTTCCCCTACCGTTTTGAACATTTTCTTCCTATTTCACAGTATCTGTTATATATTTTGTTCTTCATTTACACTTTCAGTTTCTCACACCAGAGAATCAATGCTGTATTTACATGTGTAATTTCTTAGTTTGCCTAACAGCTTTTAAAATTCTGTCCTTCTTTTGGACTTGGGAATTTTAGCTATGATGTGTCATGGAGAGGTTCTTTTCTTTTGTCTTTTTGGTACCAGGGATCAAACTTGGGACCTTGCACTTGTGAGGCTGGCAGCAGCACCACTGAGCTAAATCCCTGGCCTGTGAGGTTCTTTTCTGATTGTGTGTGTTGAAATCTTTCTCCATACTTGGTAGGTTTTATGGTAAGATTTTTTTTTGTACTGGGGATTGAATTTGGGACCTTGCACTTGTGAGGCTGGCAGCAGCACCACTGAGCTAAATCCCTGGCCTGTGAGGTTCTTTTCTGATTGTGTGTGTTGAAATCTTTCTCCATACTTGGTAGGTTTTATGGGAAGATTTTTTTTTGTACTGGGGATTGAATTTGGGACCTTGCACTTGCAAGGCAAGAAGCAGAACCACTGAGCTAAATCCCTGGCCCAAAATTTTTCTGAATAGATATTTTACACCATTTGTGCCATCTTCTAGCTTTTCTATAATTCCCATTATTGTAAGCTTAGTGTTCGAGTCATCTAGAAGCTGCTGGATTCTTTTCACATAATCTCTCATTCTTTTGACTAGAAGTATATGGTCTTCTGCATCAGCCCTATCTACTTATTCTGCAATTCTTTCCTCGTATCGTCACTTCTCCTGCCCATACTGTTAGTAGAATTTTTCATCTCCTGAATTTCTGTTTAATATCTTTTCATGGACTGTAATTCTTTGCTAAACTGTTTAGTAACATTTTGTGTCATTTTGGTTAGCTCAACTAGATTTTTATTTGTGTATTCTTGAAATGTCACTGATCATTTTATCAATAAAGTCCATTGTCTGTTTATTTGTATCATCTTTGATCTTGTTGAGCACCTTTTGTTCTTTTGGTTTCTGTTGTTGTTTCTTCTTTTATCCCTTCATACATTTCAGCCATTTGCTTGGTGGTGTTGTGTTTAAAAAATTTCCTTCCTTTGTGGGCCAGGGATTTAGCTCAGTGACTCTGCTGCCGGCTTTGCAAGTGCAAGGTCCCAAGTTTTATCCCCGGTACAAAAAAAAAATTAAAAAATTAAAAAATTGCCTTCCCCATTTATGCCCACTGGATCAGCTTTGGAGAAGTAGTAGTTTTTGGAGACATTCTGTTGTATTGCTTTTTTATGTTTCTATTGGTGTGTGTGTTTGTGTGTGTGCATGTGTGTGTACATGTGCTCTGAGGTCTGAGGATCAATTACAATGGAAAGGCTCTGTTGCAATATGGAGAGCTCTTTAATTAGTTTCTGCTTCCCAGCAATGTGATCTTTGCTTGGTTGTACTTTGTTATTTATCTACCTCTTTAGTCTACTCAGCTTGATATGATCAGACCTGGTTGCTGTGTTACAAGCAGAGAATGCTACTGACTGTATCAATATATTATTCATGTAAATTAAAACTTGTTTTAACAGTTTCACCCTTTTATCAGTGATCCATAAAATTGTACTATACCACTAGCTTCCAGATAGGCTGGGAAGTGGTGGGTGTGAAAAGGGAAAAAGGAAGGGGAATGGAACTAGGAATAATTAGGAAGAACAGAAAAAGAAAAATAGCAAATGCAAGCAAGATGGGAGCTAAAACTCTGTTGATGTTATTTTCATAGCTAGAGTAGAGGGCTGTTGGAAAACAGATTTAAAAGAATATTTGTGGGAGCAAAAGAAAGCATTCAGAAGGAGGGATAGGTAACTGGAGAATGAGCGAAGTTGTGAGAAGGTTGGAATCTATTAATATGCTGATAGCTTGTGTTTGAATCATCTCTACACAATTTTGGTGAGGGTAACACTTTCCCACGAAAGGTGCTATTTAGATCAAATCACTGGTTAATTCTTATTTTCATTCACGCAGGTGCAGATACTTCACATAGGTGAAAGAGGGAGGAAAATGATGAAAGGATGAAAGAAAACAAGGAAATATAAAAGAATCAGAAAGAGAGAAGAAAAAAGGGAGAAGGAAAAAAGCAACAACCCAAAACAAACAAACAAACAAACAAACAGAAACACACAAACACCACACAGTTGCAAAATTTAAATTAAAGTGTTATCATTGTCCTGTTTACATTGGCATCTTAATTCAACCAGTGAACTCTTCCACCCCACATTTGCAGGTGGGAAACTTTTTACCTGTAGTAGGTGTCTGGATGAATTCTGGGTCAGGTTCTTTCTTGCACCTCCAGCCTTCTCAGAGTGTCACTGTGACCACATGGTGCTTTCACTCACCCTTCTCAGTCTATAGCCTGCTCCTGAATATCTCAGAGCTGGTCCCTCCAATGATTTGTTCAATCACTTGACTGTGAGTGTATAGGGCTGACAATCTTTATGGCAGCTGAGTCTGCCTCACCAGTGAAAGCTGTGCTGCTAGCCTGGCTACTAGGAGGCCTCTACCTTTGTCTTAAGATCAGACTCCCTCAACTAAGTCATAAACAAGAAGTTGCAGTATATAGATTTAGTTGCCAGTTGTCTGCTGACTTCTGCATGAGTCTTCTTGATCTCCACCCTCTTCCCTGCAGCTCTTTCTGTGGTTCTACTTCTGAAAAGCTTCTGATAAGTGTGGTACAAGACACCCCCTGGCTAAGACACCACTCTCCAGCTCTTCACCCATGGAGTGTCCCATTTTGCTTTCTGCAAAGTATCATTTTTCCAGTCTGCAAATTCAGCGGTGCCTTAGGGCCTACTGGATTCAGTGGCTCCTGGCTAGGGATGGTGGGGGCTTCCATGCGTGCAGGTGCCTGATGGGATGGTATGGACAGTAAGCAGGATGTCCTGTGAGGACAACACCCCTGCTATTTGGAAGAAGAATAGGTGAGTGCTTATACCTGGAGCAGTCTGATTGTTTATCTCCCCAGAGTTTCTCACTGTTCATAGTGTCTGCCTGCTTATATAACCACTGGAGCAACAACTTTCTCTGTGCTCAAATCCAGGTCCCTAATCAGGTCATGTGCTTGTTTTCAACTTTCCCAAGGGTACTTTGGTGCTTTCTTAGTCATATTTACAGGCTTTTAGTTTCTCTGATGCCCTGTTATATGAATATCACATTGTCTGTTGGGAAAGCCTGGAAGGTTAGGAGCCTATTCAGGCAGCCTGCTTCTGCTGAAGTGCGGGCTTACTTCCTCAGGACATTAGGCTCTCTCCCAAGATGACATGTATGTGGGGCCTGGCATATTAGTTCAGAGACAATTGACTTCCATTTTTACCCCCCTCCTAATGCTAGATTCCAGTCTGTGGTTTTTTTCCTTCAATTTGCCTTCCTATATCTGACTTTTGCTTGTTGCTTCTATTTTTGAATATCTGCTTTTTTTTTTTTTTCTGCCACAGCGTCTCTTCAGAGCATCCCTCATGCAATGCTGCCTCTAATTAGCCAGAGTGGCTTGCCTGATGTTTTCTAAAGTTTAAGACTTTGCAAGCTATGCTTGCAAGCATAATCTGAGGCCCATGATTACAGCCATTTGGGGATGAAACTATGTGGCATGAGCCATTACTTCTGGGCCACACAGCTTGTAGATAAGAAGGTGAATGAGGATATACTGGAGTAATACACAAACCTACACAGAGAATCTAATGTAGTGATGACTGGACAACACTACTGAGTCGTTCCTGCTGTGGAGACCTTCTGGTACTGCCTTTGCTGATTTTCTTCTGCTTCCTACTTATTTCTGCCTACCAATTTATGAGGGCCTATTGTTAACTTTTCAAAAATATTGAGCCAGATGATATCTCTGCTACAATTTGGATTGGAATGTCCCCCAAAGGCCTACGTGTTAAGCATGATTACCACATAGTTGCACTTATTAGGAGGTGATGAAATCTTCAGGATATAGGGCCTAGTGTAAGGAAGTTAGGTCATTGAGGAATGCTCTTGGAGGGATTTTCAGGACCCTTGCCCCTTCCTGTTTCTCTGTCTTCAGTTCTCAGCTTTCTTAAGGTAAACAGGCCTCCTCCACTACATGATCCCATAATGGTGCACTGTCTTGCCACAGGCCTAAAGTAACAAGGCTAAGTGCTGTATGGATTGAAAACTTCTGAAGCCACAAACCAAAAATAAACCTTTCCTCATTTTAAGTTGATTATCTTAGATGTTTTGTCACAGTAATGGAAAGCTGACTATCAGTCACACTGGGAGCTTCTAATCAGCCATGATGGGAATATCCATGTGACAGAAACGAATAACTGCTAAAAATAAGATTTTCATTTTGTTCTGAAGAGCTAGTTATCACTGACCATTCTGATAAATTTCCTCTTTACTCAAATTAACCAGTGTTGGATTCTATTATCTCCTCTAACTTTTTCATGTAAAATAATTAGTAACAAGTTTATCTTGCAGAGAGAGGTGGCTTATTGCTTTTCTGTTTCTAAATGCGAAACATGGCATGGGATTCTTTTAAAGTCAGTGACTCCACAGATACTGATAAAGTGCTTAATTTCTTTTCTAATTGTCAAACTGCTTTTTGGGGAGATTCTAAGTGACAGTTACTAGGACTGATGGTCTCAGAGAAGACAAAAGCTGCCACAGTCTCTTCCTAAACACTTATAGCCCAATACATGTCAGTATCTCATAACAAGAGTCTGGCCTTTAATTTTTACTGAGATGGAGGACTGGATGAGCCACAGCTGACTTCTGACAGATTTCTCAGAATTGGTAGTTTGTTCATTCCCACTGCCATTTCACATTTTCCCTCTGGTTTTCCAGTACAGTTTTTCCTATAGCATTATAGATTTTATACTTACCTCTGTCACCAACTCACTCTGTCATCTTGAGCAAGTCTCATCTCTTAAAGATGTGACCCATAAAGTTACCCAGGCTCTGGCGTTCTCTAAATATGCTTGTCATTGTTACTATTACTGATTATCTCATCCCAATTCTCTTTATGGTTGTTTAAAAACTTCTTAAATAAGTTTTTTTCAGTTAGATAATTTTTTGGAGCCAGATGGATTTACTCATTCCAAAGGTTCAAATAACACAGTAAAATGAGAGGAACTTTCATTTCTTCCTCATTCCCGTTTTTCTTCCAAAGGTAGCTATGGTTACTAATCTGTGTGTTTCCTTTAGTTTTTTTAAAATGCACTGACGTATATACATAAATACATATACATGAATACAGTTCACATGTATGCACATATAGGTATAGTAAATGGGATCATAAAACACACTTACGCTATAACTTCCTCTCATATATCAAATCTGGAGAAACTGAGCCAGAGTACTGGAGATTGAGGATCCATCTCTGATCCGCCACTTCCCTCTGTATGGTTGGCTGAAGTATTTCTGTCTGATTATACTCTCCCTAGAATTCTGGGAATTCCCTCACTTCTCAACACTATAAGAACATTAACCTTTCTCTTCTGAGATTTGAGTGGAGAAAAAGATAATCATCAATAACGTAAAGATAAAACTTCTATCACAGATTGTACATTGCAAGGTTTTGTAACTTCATGACTTATTTAATTACTCCCCAATTGAGCACTCCTGTTTGTCTTCAGATTTTCACTATAAAATCTTGCAACAGACATCTTTGTAAATACGCCTTTATGCACATGTGTGTCCTTAGGTTAAATTTAATTTAGGTTAAACTTTTTGTCATAGAATTAATAAGTCATGAGGATTGCACATTGAAAAATGATCAGGATGATGACAATTGCATGCTCAAAGTTCTTTTTTTTTGTACTTGGGATCAAATTCAGGACCTTGTGCTTGTGAGGCAGGTGTGGTGCCACTGAGCTAAATCCCAGCCCTCAAGATCTTAATCTACCACCAATAGCCTATGAGTATCCATCTGCACACATATTTTTGATAGTAGATGTTCTCAATTTTTAAAGTTTTTACTAATCTGTTGGACAAAAAGTAATATTTTTAACAGAATTAACCAAAAGCTAGTGGGTTGAAGAATTATTTATTACTATTAATCACCTTTTTCATTTTAAGAATTGGCTGAACCATCAGTGAAATGGCAGAATATGGAGCTCTAAAAGTTCATCTCTCCACAAAGCAATGAATAAATTGACAAAAACTGTCAGAATCAACTGTTTTCAGAACCCTAGAAAAATAATAAAAAGCTTACAGCAAACTAGGGGACTACTTAATCAAGAAAATATGTTTGAATCTCAGTAAGAGAGATTTTTGGCATTTAAACTTACCTTAGTAAAGGTACAAGACCCCAATAATGAATGTAACGGTACTGTATACCTAAAATGTACCAATAAACTCAATTAAAAAAATAAACTTGCCTTAGTACCATTCCTTACCCCCAAGATTAGCAATGGTTTTAAAGGTAATAGCTCTCATTCTTCAAGTAAAAAATATCCAGTACTAGAGAGTATAGAACAGACCTTATTCTCAATGCATTATTTTTGCGGTACTGGGGATTGAACCCAGGGCTTCCACAATAGGCTACATTCCCATCCCTTTCTCTAACTTTTCAAATTTTGAGACAGTCTTACTAAATTGCCCAAGCTTGATTTGAAATTTCAGTCTTCCAGCCTCAGCTTCCCAGAGTGGTGAAATTACAGGAGTGTGCCACCATGTCGAGTTTAATTGCTTCAACAAGACTGGTGACTACTTTGAAGACAAGGTAAAAGGAACTGCTTTTATGTCACTGAACTTGGAACGCTCTTGAGGCTGAAGTGACTAGTCTGAACCATGTTTAGAAAAATATTTAAATAAAATATTTAAACATTTTAGATTCTTTTATAGGGGAAGGGATAACAGTGGGGGCAAACAGAAGAAAACAAAAAATTTGGGAAGAAAGGCTGGGAAGGACACTATTTGGGTAAATGAAAGCCTTTGAAATCTACATGTTCTTGGGAATCTATATGACCATATGTATGCCCAGGGATATGCACACACTCAGAAAAGACCTGAGAAGTTCATAAGGTCATAACTTGCCTCCAGGCTTTATATAATGAGGCAGTAAAAGTTTAGGCAGAGGTGTAAACTATCTGAATGCTAAAAGTGTACCTCAAACATGAAGAATTCCTCAGTCAAGTCTAGGATGGTTGTTGATTTTTCTATAATAGATATTTTTGGAATTCTGTTGTATCATTAGCTGATTCCCAAGCATGTGGTACAAGGAATTAAGTGACCAGACCTAACAAAGGACAGAATCTTTGCAGAATCAGTTCAGAAAAGCCACTATAACAAACCACAAGGGAAGTGTGTTTGATTTCCAGAGTTGTCATATTTAACATTCAAAATGTCCAGTTTTCAACAAAAATATGAGGCATGCAAAAAAAATCAGAATGTATAGCCAATATGCAAGAAAAAAAGGTAAATTGTAGAAAGTGTTCATGAGGAAATGCAGACATTGGAATTATTTAACAAACCTTTTAATTAACTATTTTAAATATGCTCAAAGATCTAAATGAACAAAAAGTGAACATGTAAAAGAAATTAGAGAGCCAGGCATGGTGAGTTTGAGGCCAGCTTGGCCAACATAGTGAATTTAAGATCAGCCTTGGCTGCATAGCTAGACCCTATCTCAAAAATAAATAAATAAAACTAGGAGACTAATATCTCACCAAAAGTATAATATCCTATAAAATGACAAAAAGAAACCAACCAGAAAAGGCCATATAGTTCAGTGATAGAGTGCTTTCTTAGCATGCATAAGAGCCTGAAGTCAATCCCTTATCAGTGCCAATAAATTGGAGAAAAAGCTGAATAGAAATTCTCCAAGTGGAAAGTATAACTGAAACAAAATTTCATTATGGAGTTGAATAACATATTGGAGCAGGCAAAAAGAAGAAACAGTTCATTTGAGACAATCCAGCTCAAGGAACAGAAAGAAAAAAAGATGAGGAAAAATAAACAGTTCCTAAGCAACCTATTGTCCACTATCTAGAGCAGTGTTGGGAAACCTACGGCATGTGCATTGCAGCAGACTATTTCTTATCATCAAAAAGTCAAAACGGTTCCCTGTACTGATGGAGTATCCAATAAGCTGGGTGACTTGTTACTTTCTGATTACTGAGACACAATATCCAACACCCACAACTTAAAGGAGGAAAGGTTTATTTTGGCTCACAGTTTGTAGAGGTTGCAATTCATAGTCAGCATCCTCCAAGGCAGGGTAGAGGGACATGGCAGAGGAGAAATAGTTCATGGCATGGCAGGCAGGAAGTACAGGGGGGTTAAAGGAATAGGAAGGATATATACCTCTGGGCTATACCCTCAGTTATCCACCTATTCCCACTCAGGTTTAAACCCATCAGTGTATTAATCCAGTATCATACACCAATAAGCCAGTATCACATACGCATGTACAAGTCAACACCCCAAAGCCCCAAATACGAGTGCATTATGCTCAGGAGGACATCAAGATATAAGCCATATCACTGGGTGTGGTGGTGCATGCCTGTAATCTCAATACTGAGGGAAGCTGAGGCAGGAGGATCACAAGTTCAAACCCATCCCAGGTAGGATAGTGAAGTAAAAAGACTCCATCTCAAGATAAAAAGTAAAAAAGTGGGGATGGCTGTGGACACAGCTCATGTGAAGATGCTGGGTTAAATTCCCAGTACAATAAATAGATAAATATTTTTAAAAATAGGATATACAATATAAGCATAATTTGAGTACCAGAAGGGAAGAGTAAGAGAAAGGCACAGAGAGAATATTTGAAGACATAATGGCCAAGAACTTTCTAAATTTGATGAAAAAACTAATCTTCATATCCAAAAAGCTTGATGAACTCCAGTAGAACAAACTCAAAGATACCTATACTGAGGGCCAGGGATTTAGCTCAGTGGTGCTACCGCCTGCCTCACAAGCACAAGGTCCTGGGTTCAATCCCCAGTACCAAAACAAAACAAAACAAAATCAGTTGATACTTATACTGAGACAGCAGACTTTCCTCTCTCTTTTTTTCTTTTTTATTGAGTTTATTGGTACATTTTAGGTATACAGTACAATTACATTCATTATTGGGATCTTGTATCTTTACATGACCAGTCTTGGTCAGACATGCTTTCAACACACATGCTTAAGTCAAGGAGAGCTTGTAGTGAAATATTTCAAGCCCTAAAAGAAAACAACCTCCAATACAGATTGAAGAATCATACAAAATTATCTTTCAAAATTGATGGAGAAATAATATACTTTTATGATAAAGAACACCTGAAGAAACTCATGACCACAAAATCAGCACTCCAAAAAGTTCTGAAGGATATTATAGAAAAAGACAACAAGATAGGGCCGGGGATTTAGCTCAGTGGTTCCGCCGCCTACCTTGCAAGCACAAGGACCCGAGTTTGATCCCCGGTACCAAAAAAAAAAAAAAAAAAAAAATACAACAAGGACAACAATTCCATGAATATACCAGGCAGGAAGAAAGGGGCCAAAGATTTGGCTTTGTGGTGCCACCACCATCCTCAGAAGCACAAGATCCTGAGTTTGATCCCCAGTGAAAAATACAAAACAAAACAAAAAACATAGGAAAGAAGGAGAACAAATGAGGAAATAGTATAACAAGTATAAGTCAATACATATCAGTAACAACCATCAATGTAAATGGTCTCATTTCATGAATCAAAAGAAACATATTGGCAGAATGCATCAGGAAACAAGATTCAACAGTGTGCTGCATACAAGAAACACATTTAATTCAAATAAATTCATAGACTGAAAGTCAAAGGATTAATGATATTCCTCATGAGTGGAACCCATAAAACAACAGAGGTAGGTATTCTATTTGCAGATAAACAGGATTTTGAGCCAAGACTGATCAAGAGATTCAAAGAAGGTCACTAAATAAATTCTATGAACCCAAATAGAATGAATCCACCAGAGAAGGCAAGCAATTAAGCAGACGGGAAAGAAAGTGAACCAACAATAACAAAATTATATGACAAAGATAAGTCAATACTTATCAGTTCTACCCATCAATGTAAATGGTCCTAATTCACCAATCAAAAGAAACAAATAGGCAGAATGGTTCAAGAAACAAGATCCAGGGTCAGATTTAGCTCAGCGGCCCCACACCTGCCTCACAAGGGCAAGGTTCTCAGTTCAATCTCCAGTATAGCAACAACAAAAAATCCAGCAATATGCTGCACATAAGAAACTCATTTAACTCAAAGAAATTCATAGACAAAAAAATCAAAGGATTAATAATACTCTACATGATGGGAACCCATGAAACAGCAGAGGTGGGTATTCTATTCTCAGATAATTAGGATTTTGAGCCACGATAGATCAAAAGAAGCAAAGAAGGTCACTGCATACTTGTTAAGGGAACAATCCAAGAAGAGATAACAATCATAAATATATACACATCAAACATCAGAACACCCAACAATATAAAACAAAATTAATGGACATGACTAATCAAATTAGCACTAGCACAGTTGTAATTGGGGACCTCGATATCTCGCTGTCACAAATAGACAGATCAACCAGGCAAAAAATTAATAAAGAAATATCAGAACTGAACCAAACCATTGAACAAACAGACTTAGTAGGTGTCTACAGAGTGTTCCACCCCACAATTTGAGAATACATATTCCTTTCAGCATCATATGAGACTTTGTCCAAAATAGACCACATGCCCATAAAACATGCTTAAGTAAATGCAAAAGAATTGAAATTATCCTACACATATTATCAAAATGAAGTGCAATGAAATAGGAAATCAATGGGAAAAGAAATCACAAGAACTGTATAAACACATGGAAATTAAATAACACCATTCTGAAAAACCAATGGGTCACAGATGAAACTTGAGCTTTTGTATAATCAAATGATAATGCCAATCTAATATATTGAACCTTATGGAATGCAATCAAAGCAATCCTACAAGGAAAATTTTTAGTGGTGAATTCCAACATCCGAAAAACACAGTGAGCTTAAATAACCTAATGATGAACCACAGGCTTCTAGGAAAAAAAAAGCAAGTCACACTCAAAGCTCATATGAGGGAGGAAGTTATAAATATCAGAGCAGAAATTAATGCAATTGAAATTATGAAAACAATGCAATCAATGAATCAAAGTGTTGTTTTTTGAAAGACTAATAAAATGGAACAATCCTAGGCAACCTTAAAGAAAAGTGAAATAAAAGACTTAAATCCATGCAATTCAGAATGAAAAAGGTGAAATCACAAAAGATAATGCAGAAATCCAGAAGATCATCAATACCTACTTTGAGAACCTGTATTCTAGTAAAATGGAAAACAGAAGAATTGGACAGATTCTTAGATATATATGAATTAACATAGCTGAACAAAGAAGATATGAAAATTGTAAATAACCCAACATCAGTCAATGAAATTGAAGATGTAATTAAAAATCTAGCAACAAAAAAGGGCAGGTCCTTTTGATCCTTATTTACACATTCAGTTTTTTTATCTTTAGTAAGTTTATTACTACATTTTAGGTATATAATACAGTAACATTCATCATTGGGATCTTGTACCTTTAAATGACTTATCCTGGTTCTTATTATTCCCCATTCCCCATCCCTCCTTTTAGCCCCTCCACCCTTCCCTATTTAAAAAAAATATTGTTTCCATGTTTTTCCTTTTCACATATATTTTCTTTTCTCTTTTTCCCTTTCCCCTCCCCCTCGCACTTCCTGTACACTTTTGGAACTTTTCTTCCTATTACACAATATCAATTGTACATTTTGATCCCTATTTACACTTTCAGTTTTTCACACCAGAGAATCTATTCAGTATTTACATATGTCTGTCCTATTTATTTCACTTAAGAGCATCATCTCAATGTGCATCCATTTAGCTATAAATGTCTCTAATTCCTCATTCTTTATGGCTGAGTAATACTCCATTTTATTTAAAAATCACATATTCTTTATTCATTTTCCATTTGATGGGCAATTGGGCTGTTTCCAAGTTTTAGCTATTACAAAGTATGCTGCTATGAACGTGGGTGCACATATATCACTGTGGTATAATTCTTTTAATTCTTTTGGGAAGATACCCAGTAGAGAAATAGCTGGTTCAAATGGGACCTCTAATCCTAGTTCTTTGAGATTTCTCCATAATGATGTCCACAGTAGTTACACTAGTCTACACTCTCACCAGCAGTGGAGCAGGGTTCCTTTTTCCCCAGAGCCCCACCAGCATTTGTTATTGGTTGATTTCAGGATAGCAGCCATTCTTTCATGGGTGAGGGGGAATCTCAGTGTTGTTTTTATTTGCATCTCTCGAATGACCAGTGGTGTTGAACATTTTTTTCATGGGTTTATTTGCTGTTTCTACTTCTTTACCTGAGAAATGTCATAGGAAGAAAATGCCCAAAGCGGAAGAAGAAGTGGGAGGGATTGGGGAAAAAAAAGAAGGGAATAGAATTAATATGAGAAAATGAAAAAAATGTAAACAAATTCTTTGTAAATAGAGAGGGGTGGAAGTGTTGAAAGGAGGGCAGGGAAATGGGGGAAAAATAAGAACCAAGACAGGTTATGTAAAAGTACAAATTTTCAATGATGAATGTCATTATATTGTATACCTAAAATGTATGAATAAAATTGATTGTTTTTAAAGAAAGCAGGTCCTGACATATGCACTGCTGAATTTTAAAAGAAATTTAGAGAAGATGTAATGGTACCACTTCTCAAACTCTTTAATGAAATTGAAAGGGAAACATTACTCCCAAACTCATTCCTGGAAACAAGCATTACTCTGAAACAAAATAAAAACCAAAGAAGGATCCAACAAAAAAGGGAACTACAGGCCAATCTCAGTGATTGAACATAAATGCAAAAATCCTCAATAAGATACTGACGAACAGAATGCAGCGAATCATTAAGAAGATTTTACACCAAGACCAGGTAGAATTCCTCCCAGTGATACAGGAATGGTTGAACATATGATATCAATAAATGTAATACACCATATTAACAGAATCAAGAAAAAAAGCCAAATGATCACCTCAAAAGGTGCAGAAAAAAAGCATTTGACAAAGCCCAACACCCATTCATGATGAAAAAAACCCTACACAAAATTGAAATATCAATCAGATAAAAGCCAGATATGGCAAACCAATAGCTAACATAATACTAAAGGTCAAAAACTGAAATCTTACACTCTGCAGTCAGGAACAAGACAAAAATGTTCATAATCACTAATCTTATTCAGTATAGTTCTGGAAACATTAGCCAGAGCATTTAAACAAAAGAAATAAATAAAAGGAATAAGGATAGTAAGGGAATAATTTAAATCATCAATATTTGTAGATGACATGGTACTCTACATAGAAGACCCCCAAAGCTCCAGCAAAAGACTCCTAGATTTAATGACTAAGTTTAGCAGCATAGCAGAATACCAAGTCAACACTCAAAACTCAATAGTATTCCTACATACAAATAGCAATCTCACTAAGAGAGAAATTAGGGAAATAGTAAATTTCACACTAGCATCAAGAGAAATTAAATGCATAGGAATCAGTCTAACAAAGCAAGTAAAATGTCTATACAATGAAAACTACAGTACTCTGAAAAAGGAAATCAAAGAGGATATTAAAATATGGAAAGATATCCCTTGCTTTGTGTAGGAAGAACCAACATAATGGCAATGGTCATACTTCCAAAATTGTGATACAGACTGAATGCAATCCTAATGAAAATTCCAATAGCATAACTCACAGTACTAGAGAAAACAATCCTAAAATTCATATGGAACCAGAAGAGACCTAGAATAGCAGAAGTAATCCTGAACAACAAAGACAAGGCTGGGGGCATCACAATCCCTGACTTGAAATTATATTA
This sequence comes from Fukomys damarensis, assembly GCF_012274545.1. Classification (NCBI taxonomy): domain Eukaryota; kingdom Metazoa; phylum Chordata; class Mammalia; order Rodentia; family Bathyergidae; genus Fukomys; species Fukomys damarensis. The sequence goes on from NW_022900951.1 coordinate 100,684,848, forward strand.
CAAAGCTACTGTGATAAAACAGTATGGTAATGACAAAAACAATCAACCAACCCTCCAAATAAACAAAAACAATAGAATAAACAGAACTGAGGATCAATGGAACAGATTAGAAAATGCATAAACAACTCCAAACACACTCAGCCACCTTATGTTTGACAAAGGGGCCAAACACCTTTACGAGAAGAAAGACTCTTTAATAAATGGTCCTTTTGGCATGCCAAAGGTTGATCCTATAGCTATATCTCTCACCATGCACTAAACAAAAATCTAAATGGATCAGAGATCTAAATATTAAAACAGAAACACTAAATCTGCTGGAGACAGAATAGGTAGAACTCTTGAAGACATTAGTATAGGTAAATACCTTATGATCAAAAACCTAATGCACAAGAAATATTGCAAAGAATCAGCAAGTAGGGTTACATCTTATTAAAAAGCTTTTGCACAGCAAAAGAAACCACCAACAGAGTGAAGAGACACACACAGAGTGGGACAAAATTTTTGCCAGTTGTCCCTCAGACAAAGGACTAATATCTAGAATATATAAAGAACTCAAAAGAAAAATCAACTCTCCCAAATTTGAAGACCCAACCTCAAAATGGGCATGACAATTCTCAGATTAAGAAGTACAAATGGAAAGTAAGTATATGAAAAAATATTCAAAATCACTGGTCATGCGAGAGATATAAATTAAAATAACACCAAAATTCCATCTCACTCCAGAAAGAATGGATATTATAAAAAAAATCAACAAATAAGAAATGCTGGTAGGGTTGTGAGAAAAAGGAACCCTTCTCCAATTTTGGTGCAACTGCTGTGGAAATCAGTGTGGTTTCTCAAAAAACTATATGTATGTGCTCCATTTGACCCAGCTGTTGTAGTTTTTTTTTTTTTTTTTTTTTTTTTTTTATGGTACCAGGGATTGAACTCAGGAACTTGCACTTGCAAGGCAGGTATCCTGCCACTGAGCTAAATCCCTGGCCCCTACCTTGTTGATATCTTCCTGAAGGAATTAAAAGCATCAATGATTTATGCACAACCATGTTTATAGCAGCATAATTTATAGTAGGTAAATCTTGGAAACAGCCCAATTGCACATCAATGGATAAATGGATAAAGATGTTGGTTTTTAATTTCTTTGTACTACTCTGCCATAAAGAAGGATAAACTTGAGAAATTTTTAGGTCATGGATGAATCTTGAGACCATATTCTTAAGAGAAATAAATTGGGCATACAGTTTTAAATATCACATTGTTTCTCTGGTGAGAGTAACCAAAAGTGTAAATAAGAACTAAAATATATAAGAGATATTGGGAAATAGGAAGAAAATGTTCAAATTGGATGGAAGACAATGGAGGGAAAAGTGGGAATGGAAGGAAGGGAAAATTAAAAAAAAAGAATAAATGAACCAAAGCTTTTGTAAATAAGGAGGGGAAACAGGGCTGAAGGAGGGGAGGGGATTGGTGAAAAAAGAAGAATCAAGATATATTATGTACAGGTACATATTCCCTATGATGAATGAGATCATTATGTATATCTAAAATGGACCAATAAAATTAATTTTAGAAAAAGCAAGGTCAAAATCTACATGATTATATAAATTGATACAGAAGAGGCCTTTGAAAAAATCCAACACTCCTTCATGAGAGAAACCCTTAAGCAAATAGATCTAGAAGTGGCCAGGAATGCTGGGGCACACCTGTAATTTCAGTACTTGGGAGCTGAGGCAGGAGGATCACCATGAGTTTGATGCCAGCTTGGTCTACACAGTGAGTTCAGGGCCATCTTGAACAATATATCAAGACCCTATCTTAAAGAAAAGAATGTGCCTAAATTTTATAAAACCTATTGGTGACAGACCAATGGCCAACATCATATTAAATGGGGAATAAACAAACCATTTCCTCTATAATTAAGAACCAGACAAGGATGCCCACTATCACCATTTTTGTTCCACATAAAACTTTAAACATTAGCCAGAGGAATCAGGCAAGAGGAAAAAAATAAAATGGATGAATCTTGAGACCATATTCTTAAGAGAAATAAATTGGGCACACATGTTTAAATATCACATTGTGTCCCTGGTAAGAGTAATCAAAAGTGTAAATAAGAATCAAAATATATAAGAGATATTGGGAAATAAGAAAATGTTCAAATTGGAAGGAAGACAATGGAGGGAAGAGTGGGAATGGAAGGAAGGGAAAATTAGAAAAAAGAGAATAAATGGAACCAAAGCTTTTGTAAATAAGGAGACAAAGCAGGGCTGAAAGGAGGGGAGGTATACATACATATACCAAATGGAGAACTCTATCATTATTTGCAGATGATATGATACTCACCATAGAATACCCAAAGATCTCGACCAAAATTATTAAAATTAATAACCAACTTCAGCAATGTAGCAGCATACAAAATCAACCCACAAAAGTCAATAGCACTTGTGTACACAATTAATGGACTCAATGAGAAGGAAGTTTGAAAAAATACAATTCATTTTAACATCAATAAAAAGTATATACCTAGGAATTATCCTTATCAAGGAAGTGAAAGACCTCTACAAAACAAATACAGTACTCTGAAGAAGGAGATTGAAGAGAACTCCAGAAAATGGAAGGATGTCCCCTGCTCCTGGATAGGCAGAATCAATATATTCAAAATGGATACACTCTCATAGCTGTTATATAGATTTAATACAGTCCCATGAAAATTCCAAGACCATACTTCACAGATCTAGATAAAACAATTCTAAAATCCACATGGAATCAGAAGAGATCCAGGGTAGCAAAAGCAATCTTGGGCAAAGCAGGAGGCATCACAGTACCTGACTTCTAGCTATACTACAAAGCAACATTGATAAAAACAGCATGGTACTGGAACAAAAACAGATATGTAGATCAACAGAGCACAATAGAGGATACAGAAATATCCTCAGACACATTCAGCTATTTGATCTTTGACAAAAAGTCCAAAAGCATATGTGGAGTAAATACAGCCTATTCAACCATCTATTCTAGGAAAACTGGATATCTGTTTGCAGAAGATTGAAACTAGACTCATATTTCTCACCATTTACTAAACTAAAATAAAAATGTATCAAAGATCTAAACATTAAAGCAGAAACATTGAACCTATTATAAGATAAAATAGGTAAAGCACTTGAAGTCAGTGGAGTAGGAAAGGATTTCCTAAAAAGAACTGCAATTGCACAAGAAATAACAAGAATCAATGAATGAGGTCATAACAAATTGAAAAGCTTCTGCACAGCAAAGGAATCAATTTGTAGAGTGAAGATACAATCTACATAATGGGAAAAAAATTTTCCAGTTATTATTCAGAGGACTAATATCTAGAATGCACATTATAAAGACGTCAAAAAAATTTGATCTTGTAAAATAAAAGACCCAACCAAGAAATGGGCAAGCAGGGTCAGGGATTTAGCTCAGTGGTGCTTGCAGGTGCAAGGTCCTGAGTTTGATCCCCAGTACAAAAAATAAAAGGGGGGCAAGTGAAATGAACAAACACTTCTCAGAAAAAGAAGTACATATGACACCAAATATATGAAAAAATATTAACATCTCTGGCCATTAGGGAAATACAAGTTAAAACAATGTTAAGATTCAGGCTGGGAATTTAGTTCAGCAGGTCCGCCACTTGCCTCGCAAGTGCAAGGACCCGAGTTCGATACCTGGTACTCCCCCCCAAAAATAAATAAAAAATAAAAACATTATTAAGATTCTAACTTATACCTGAAAGAATGACAATTATCAAGAAGTCAAAAAATAACAAATGCTCAAATGCTGGCATGGCTTCAGTGAAAAAGGAACCTTTCTACATTGTTGGTGGGAACGTAATCTAGTACAACCATTATGGAAATCAGTGAGGAAATTTCTGAAAGAACTAAAATTAGAAATTTCAAAATACCCAGTTATCCTTCTGATAAGTATCTTCCTCAAGGAGCTAAAGACATCATACTACAGGGATACACACATACCAAAGTTTATAGCAGCACAATTCAGAATACTTAAATCCTAGACACAGCCTGTATCCCTATCAACAGATGACTGGTTAAAGAAAATGTGATAGCAGTACATAATAGAATACTGTGATGGTTAACCAATTGTGTCAATTTATGTAAGAAATGCCCAACTAAATTGGCTCAGCATAGTTTTAGGCATGGATGACTCACCCTAGGGAAGATTGTCACCAGAATGGTATACAAGGGAAATGAAGAAAGAATTGCTGCTGTTTTTTAGAGGACCTTCAGTCTTCACCTTCTCCTTGGACATTTGTCTCCTGGCTTCCAGCGCAAATTTTTCAGCCTCTAGCATTGAACCTTCAGCCTCCTGACATGAACTCACATGGGACACTCCAGTGAGTTCCAGGTCATTGTCTGGATCCTTCAGATCTCTAGCCCACAGACAGCCCTTTTGTACTCTTTCACACTTGACTCTGTGGGTGGCCATTGTAAGCCAGTCTTGTAAATTCTTATTTATTTTTTTCTTTTCCTCTTTTTATTGAGTTTATTGGTACAATCTAGGTATACAATACAGTTACATTCATCATTGGGATTCTGTACCTTTGCATAATAGATCTTGATTCTCCTTTTTTCCCCTTGTCCCTGCCCTCCCTTCACCCCCTCCTCCCCTCCCCATTTACAAACACTTTATTTCCATTTTTTTAGTTTCTCATATTTTTTTCCTCTCCCTTATTAACTTCCCCCACCCTTCCTAATTTCCCTACACCTTTAGCCCTTTACTTCCTATTTCACATTATTAATTATCTCATTAGGACCCTGTGAACTATTATAGTTTTTCACACCAGAGAAACTATTCGGTATTTCAGTTAAAGAAATCTCTGTATGAACATTAAAAATAGGGAATCCTAAAATAAAACTAAAAAGGAAAGTAAAAGAGAAAAGGCAATGATGTAACATCAAAATAATCCTTAATTCTGGAGATGAAAATGGTCCCTGAACATATTTAAACTGCTTCTTGCTCTTGTAGTCTTATTCTTTTTTTCATTATTTAGAGAATACTTTACTAGTTTCTGTAATCAAACCCACGTAGATATGACCTTACATATTTAGTACAATGTGTTACCCCTGTACACATAGAAAAAAAATTAAAAAATTTAACATTTCTAGACCAATATGGCTGTCCATTTCTGTACAATGCCAACTCAACACAGTAAATTGGGATGACTTTTTCCAAAGTTGACAGCACTGTTAAAGTTTCCCAAAATTCAATTTACATATATATGTATGTATATATATAAAGACTAATAATAGCAGTATGTTGTGCATCGATAGCAGCAACAGCTATTCCAGGTTCTGCAGTCATCTGAACAAAATTATAGACATTCAGCACATTCCATTAAAAAAAGCAAAGCAAAACAAAACAAAACAAATACAAAGAAAAGAATAATATCCATAAAACAGCAAAGTTCTGTTGCTGTTGTGGTACCTGGCACCATTTTTTTTATTAGCATCTTAATCATCATCTAGAAAGACAACATTCTAGAGTAATATCATTAAATATAGCTCTGATAAAGCATGGTCACTACTATGTATCATAAAGCAGGTACAAGATATTTTACATTCATAGAGGTATGATACAGTACCATCCTACATCAATAATACTAGAATCAGTTTTTGTTTGAAATTTGATTTGTGTGCAAATAAGATTGCTAACCTTGTTTTTTTCTGGGCTCCTGTCACATGGAGAATTGTTTTCTATACTTTCACTTTCAGTCTATGGGCTTCTTTTTGCACTAGGTGTGTTTCTTGTATATAACATATCATTGGATTTTGCTTCTTATTCCATTTTGCCAGTCTATTTCTCTTGATTGGTGAGTTGAGGCCCTTGACATTGATGGTTATAGCTGATATGTACTAACTTATTATTGACATGTTATTGGACTTTTGTTGACTCTTTTTACTTTTTCACCTTCTCCTTTTAGTTTCTTGCCTTGCCTATTTGATTTGCTCTGTTGGGCCTCACGGTGTTGTTGCCTTCATTGTCTTTTTCTAGGATCTTGTTTAGGATTGCTTGTAGTGCTGGTTTGGTATTCATGTAGTTTCTCAGGTATTCTTTGTCGTGGAAGTGTGTTATTTCCCCATATATTTTGAAAGAGTTTTGCAGGATACATCAGTCTAGGTTGGAGGTTGTTCTCTTTTAGTACTTGAAATATCTCACTCCAGGCTCTCCTTGCCCTAAGGGTTTGTGTTGAAAAGTCTGCTGTGATTCTGATGGGCTTTCCTTTGCATGTGATTTGTTTCATTTCTCTTACTGCTTCTAGTATTTTGTTCTTCTGTTGGGTTTCTGGGATCTTGATTATTATATGTCTAGGTGTAGATTTCTTTTGATTGTAGCTAGTTGGGGTCCTATATGCCTCAGTTATCTGAATGTTAAATTCTTCCCCTCTGTTTGGGAAGT